>NC_062280.1:121906289-122210642 GCF_902655055.1 Lutra lutra | reverse complement strand
TTTAAAATTTATTTGTCAGAGAGAGAGGGAGAGGGAGCAAGCACAGGCAGACAGAATGGCAGGCAGAGGCAGAGGGAGAAGCAGGCTCCCCGCCAAGCAAGGAGCCTGATGTGGGACTCGATCCCAGGACGCTGGGATCACGACCTGAGCCGAAGGCAGCTGCCCAACCAACTGAGCCACCCAGGCGTCCCAATATTCCATAGTGTCTTAACCAGATCAGATCCATGTAGTAGACAGACTCCATGGGCTCAGAGTGCTGGCTGTCAGAGAGCCCAGGGAGGGATTCGTGGAAGAAGGGGAGCTTAAAAGAGGGTCGGATTTAAACAGGCAAAGAGAGGAAGGGGAAGCCCTGGGCTGGAGGACAGTTATTACCAAAGTAGGGAGTAGACAAGTTTGACTGTAAGGATAGTAGAAGGCTATGGGAAAAGGTCAAATGGTAGAAAGTCTTAAATGCCACGTGAGTGGTCTTCTGTTAAGTAGGCAAGGGGTAGCATTGTCAGATTTGGCGAATAAAATATGACACCCAGTTAAAGTTAAATTTCACATCAATAAGAAATAACTTAGCAGAATTATGTCCTAAATATCACATGGGACATAGTCATATTAAAAAAATAGATGTGTTATTTGAAATTCAAGCTTAACGGGGCGTCCTGTACTCATCTGGTAACTCATGCAAGGGAAAGTTACTGGAGTTTTTTACAAACTCAATTCTGACTTTATCTACCTGGACAGCGTGGGATCCCACGGGTTGAGAGCTCTGATCCCACAAGACGGCCCCTCCCCTCAGATGCCAGTCTCAAGTCCAGTTTATCACACCAGCTATAAATCAGAGGTTCCCACAACCCCTTCCCAGTTCAATAATTCACTAGAACAGTCTATAGAATTCAGGAGAACAGTTTACTTAGAAGAGTACCAGTTTAGGGGCGCCCGGGTGGCTCAGTCATTAAGCTTCTGACTTCTGCTCAGGTCATGATCCCAGGGTCCTGGGATAGAGCCCTGCATTGGGCTCCCTGCTCAGCGGGGAGCCTGCTTCTCCCTCTCCCACTCCTTCTGCTTGTGTTCCTTCTCTTGCTGTGTCTCTCTGTCAATAAATAAAATCTTAAAAAAAAAAAAAGTACCAGTTTAGGGTAAAAGGATACAACTCAGAAACAGCCAGATGGAAGAGATGCACAGGGCGGGGTGTGGGGGAAGGGATGTGGAGCTTCCCCGTTCTCTCCCAACCTGCCAGCCTCCCAGCACCTCCATCAGCACGCCAACCTGGAGCCTTTCTGAACCCTTTCAGTTAGGGTTTTTTATGGAAGCTGCCCTATGTAGGTATGATTGATCGAAGCCCTGGCCATTGGTGATTAACTCAACCTCCAGCCCAGCTCCCCTTCTCAGAAGTCAGGAGGTGAGGCTGAAAGTTCCAACTCTCCAATCACGTGGTCGTTTCCCCGGCAACCAGGTCGTGGTGGTTATTATCTAGAGGCCTCCCCAAAACGGCCTAATTAGCTTAAAGTTCAGATTGAAAGGGCTTGTTATAACTAACAAGACACTCCTATCACCTCACTGTTCAGGAGTTACTTCTGGAGCCCTGGACGAAAGACCAAATATTGTTAACAAAGGAGGCTCCCATGCCTCTTATCACTTAGGAGATGACATAGTGTTAGGAGCTATGTGCCGTACGTGTCCACGTGGAACTCTGCCCATGGATGCAGATGAAAAGATGTACAACATTGCTTATTATTATAAATCACAATATCACAGGCTATTCATTGGAAAATGATTGAAATTGTCCCAGCTTGACTGTATAAAAGAACCCGGGTCTGAGTGATAGTAAAAACACCCACAAAGGGATGGTTTTAGGAGAGGAGCTCAGTGGCTGGGTCAGCGGGCCATGGTGACTGGCCAGAAGTAGCTCAGGGAAGGAGCCAGAGGATCGTGGCGGTAGCGAGGGTGAGTTCAAGGGTTCAGCTCAGCGGCTGGGATGAATCATGGAAGAAATAGTTCAGAGGAAGAATGATGTAGAGGAATGGAGGTCGAATTTTGCGTTCTCTGGAAGACCTTTTCGTGGCAGGTACCAAATGGAAGTTTCTGCAAGCAGGAGAAGCAGAACTAAACTCCAGAAGAGAGAGTGGGTAGAAACGGTTGGCACAGTAGTCTCTGGATAGTAGTGGCTGCTGAAGCCGGTTGAAGAGTGGATGAGCCCTCCAAGGGAAGGAGAAGGTCGAGGTTCAATATGATAGTGGCCCAGGGAGGGGAAGAAAACAAAATCCACCACACGATAAATAGATTCCTCTCTCTACTCCCCACTAACAAACGAGTCTCACTTACCAGTGGCTTCAACCTTTTCTTTTCGTTTTCAGTAAAGGTGAGAAGCAAATGTGGAGAAACAGTTGCTGTAGTTGCTGTAATGGGCTCCCTCTTGTGAACACAGTCAGGGAATATAGTCTTAAATCTCTGGATGTCTGGAAAGACTGGCCCTCTGAGCATCACACTGATGCCCCAGGGATCACAAGTGAAAGCTGACCATGCTGCTGGCTCCCATGCCTGTCAGCCCAGATCTGGAGTGAAGGAGTTGGGGGGGCTGGAGTGGGTAGGAGGCCTAACATTAAGGGGCCTGGGGTCCTCCCTGTACTGGCATGGATCCTGCCCCAGAGCCATGCTAGGTGGCTCCCTCAGTGGTCTGCTGCCTGCCCCTGCACTTCTGCAAAGTGTCTCAGCCATGGCCAAGTGCCAGTCGGCCCATTGCAGCCCTACCTCCACCCCAAGGGACAGTATTGGGACACACACTTGACCAATCATGCACTCTGGTTTTCGCTCAGTCAAGGACACAGGGAGAAAAGTGACTGTGAGCCTTAGCCATGGACGGCATCCAGAGATTTAAAGTAGTTTAATTTATTGGAATCTTAATGAGATTCTAAAGATTTCTGGCTCCTATTCAGGTGAAAATCTTTGGGTTTTAGACATTCTGACGGCTTGTAAAAGATTTTAAGTAAATGACTCAGTTTCAAAGTCGGGGAACGGCAGGGCACAATGAGGCATTCTCGAGTGAGCTGAGAACTGGTTGAAGTACCCCCACCTGTCATCTTCTCTTCCCACCCGCACAGGTCCTGGGTCACCCTGGGAAGTGCTTTGATCTCCCCCTTGCTTGATCTCACTGAGCCTGGCACTCTGGGAGGCCACCAGGGCCCCTGCTTCCTCGCCTCCCCGCCGCCCCCCACAAGCTGCTGCTAGTTATACAGCTGCGGTGGAAGCCGACAAAGACCTGCTGGGGCCAAGTATTCCCATCCTCTGTGACACAAGTTGCTGACTGGTTGGTGGCCCCTCGGGTGAGCCACTCACCCAGATCCAGCCCTTCAAGGCTTAGGCCTTCCTTCAGCTTCTCCCCTGGCCCCACTTTCCCCAACCACATTTACTAATAACTTTCTTTTAAAAAGATTTTATTTATTTATTTAATAGAGATAGAGAAAGATAGAGAGCAGGAGAAGAGAGAAGAGCAGGGGAAGATGCAGACTCCCTGTTGAGCAGGGAGCCGGATTAGGGACTTGACCCTGGGACTCCAGGATCATGACCTAAGCTGAAGGCAGATGCTTAACCGACTGAGCCACCCAGGTGCCCCTAGTAATACCTTTCTAATGTCCTAAGAGCTATGCTTGACCCTCTAATTTGTGAATTTGTCAACTGCCTTACTGGGATTAAGCAACCTGGGATCACACATTTCTGGCCGTGTGATCTTAATTCTTTGGGGAGTGGACAGACTGTCACAGGAGACTGGGAATTACCATGTACTAAATGCTGCCCTTGTGGCCCTGGATCCCAAAACAATTTTTGAGGTCGCTCTTGTTTTCACTTTATAGACCCAAGGCTCCAAGCCTCCAGAATGTACTCAAAGCCATGTAACTCTCAAATGACTAAACTGGGATGAGAAGCTAAGTTCAGATTCTGAACTCTGTACTCTGTGCTCAAGTGCGGAGCTCCAGATTTGTTTTTCTTGCCTTGGAGATAGAAATGTATATGAAACTGGGTGTGTAGCTCTGGGTGTTTACTGATTTGTCTTCTAGCTGATACGTTTAGTAAAAAATATCGATTGACGGATCAGCACCCTGGAAGACAAAATTTTGGTGCTGTCCTAGGAAATAGCAATGGCACTTACTTTTTTTTTTTTTTTTAAAGATTTACTTATTTATTTATTTGTGTGTGTGAGAGAGAGAGAGAGAGAGCAAGAGAGTGGGGAGGGGAGAGAGAGAGAGAATCTCAAGCAGACTCCCTGCTGAGCATGGAGCCTGATCCAGGGCTTGATCTCAGGACCTGAGATCACGCCCTGAGGTAAAATCAAGTCAGATACTCAGCCTACTGAGCCACCCAGGCGCTCCTCACTTTTTTTTTTTTTTTTTTTTTTAGTAGACTTGAATTTTTAGAGCAGTTCCTGGTCCACAGAAAAAATGAGCGGAAAGTAAAAAGATTTCCCACATACCCCTGTCCCCACACATGCATAGTTTCCTCCATTACAACATCCCTATCAAACTGGTACATTTGTGCACATCATCATCATCCGAAGTCTGTGGTTTACATTAGGGCTCACTTTTAGTGTTGTGTATTTGATGGGTTCAAGAAAATGTATGACACGTATCCATCATTATTGCACCATAAGAGTACAGTTGATACTCGAACAACATGGAGGTTAGGGTTGCCAATGCCCTCGTGCAGTTGAAAATCAACACAGAACTTTTGACTCCACAGAAACGTAATTGCTAATAGCCTACTATGGACTGGAAGCCTTTCCAATAACATAGACAGTCAGTAACACATATTTTGTATATTATCTATACTGTATACTGTATTCTTACAATAAAGTAAGCTAGAGAAAAGAAAATGTTAAGAAAATCATAAGGAAGAAGAAATGCACTTACCATACTCTATTATATTCATCAGAAAAAATCGACCTATAAAAAAAATGGACCTGGGGCGCCTGGGTGGCTCAGTGGGTTAAGCCGCTGCCTTCGGCTCAGGTCATGATCTCAGAGTCCTGGGATCGAGCCCCGTATCAGGCTCTCTGCTCAGCAGGGAGCCTGCTTCCTCCTCTCTCTCTGCCTGCCTCTCTGCCTGCTTGTGATCTCTCTGTCAAATAAATAAATAAAATCTTTAAAAAAAAAAAAATGGACCTTCGTAGTTGATGCTCGTGTTGCTCAGGGTCGTCTGCAGTTTCACTGCCCTAAAATTCCTCTGTGACCTGCCTATTGATCCCTTTCTCCCCCTAACCTCTGGCAATCACAGATCATCTTACCATCTCCATAGTTTTGCCTTTCCCAGAATGTTGTATAGTTGGAATCACAGTATGCAGCCTTTTCAGATTGGCTTCTCTCACACAGTAATATGCATTTAAGGTGCCTCCATGTCTTTTCATGGCCTGCGAGCTCATTCCTTTTTAGCACTGCATAATGGTCCACCGTCTGGATGTACCACAGTGTGTTTAGCCATTCACCTACTGAAGGACATCTTGGTTGCTTCCAAGTTTTGGCAATTATGAACACAGCTGCAATAAACATCCATATGCAGGTTTTTGTGTGAACATGTTTTCAACTCCTTTGGGTAATTACCAAGGATTGTGATTGCTGGACCATATGGGAGTGCATGTTTAGTTTTATAAAAAACTGCCAAACTGTCTTCCAAAGTGGCTATGCCATTGTTCATTCCCAACAGCAGTGAGTGAGAGTTCCTGTTGCTCCCTATCCTCACCACCATTTAGTGTTGTCAGTGTTTTGGATTTTGGCCATTTTAATAGGTATATGGGTATCTTGTTATTTTACTTTGGATTTCCTTAATGACATGTAATGTTGAGCATCTTTTCACATGCTTATTTGCCATTTGTATATCATCTTTGTTAAGGTGTTTGCTTAAATATTATCCCCATTTTTTAAGCAAGTTTTACATTTTCTTATTGTTGAGTTTTTTAAAGTTTATTTTTAATTGTGGTAAGATACACGTGACAGAAATTGTACATCTTAATCATTGAAGTGTTTGGTGTGTTAAGTACATTCATATTATATAACTGATTTCCAGACCTCTTTGCATCTTAGAAAGCTGAAACCCTGTCCCTATTAAAAAAAACTCCCCTCTCCCTGTTCCCAGCCCCAGACCCTGGAAACTGCCATTCTACATTTTATCTCTATGAATTTGTCTGTTGTAAGGTGTATTTCTTTTTTTTTTTTATTATTATTTTAAGATTTTATTTATTTATTTATTTAACAGAGAGAGAGAGAGAGAGAGATCACAATTAGGCAGAGAGGCAGGCAGAGAGAGAGGGGGAAGCAGGCTCCCTGCTGAGCAGAGAACCCGACTCGGGGGCTCGATCCCAGGACCCTGAGGTCATGACCTGAGCCAAAGGCAGAGACGTAACACACTGAGCCACCCAGGTGCCCCGTGTATTTCTAAGATACCATAATAAATCCCCTTTTTAAAATAAATTTTTTCCTTTCTAAAATGGAATGAAATACCAAAGCTCTAAATCTCTTACTTCCAAATGACCTACCCTAGACATGTAATAATGGCCTTTGGGCCTTTGTGGTCTGCTCCTTACCGAGTGCTGTGTTTCCAGCTCTGCCTGTCTCTGTGCGGTTCTCCTCAGGCTTCTTGCTGTGCTGGTCAGGGAGCATAGGAACAGACAACAGGCAAGAGGAAAAGACAACAGGCAAGATACTAGCAGATGCCCCTGAGTTCCCTGATAACTATGAAGAAGAGCTAAAAAGGATGAAGAGTACATATCTTAGGACAAGACGGGGGCACCTGGCTGGCTTAGTCTGCCTTCGGCTCAGGTCATGATCCCAGGGTACTGGGATTTAGCCCTGCATCGGGCTCCTTGCCCTGCGGGAAGGCTGTTTCTCTCTCCTCCACTCTGCCTGCTTGTGTTTCCTCTCTCACTGTCTCTGTCTAATAAAAAAAGTTAAAAATCTAAAAAAAAAGAAGAAGAAGAAGACAAGACATAGGTTCTACTTGCTGAGTTTTTGACAAACAGAAACCTAAATAAATACTGATGATGGTGGGAAATATTCACAGATAATTTTGGAAGCTGTCTCAAGACAACTGGTCCTTTTTATGGGTAAGGCTAACCATGAGTCAATGGGACACAGTCTTTTAACTAACTTATAATCACAAGGAAAGATAACTTAAGTACACATCTAAGGAGGTTCTATCGTCTTCCTTGTTTTCTCACATTATATTTCATGTTACTTTTTTTCTCTCTTTTTTAAGATTTATTTATTTAGTTTAGATAGAAAGAGCACCAGTGGGAGGGGCAGAGGAAGAGGGAGAGAGAATCTGAAGCAGACTCCCCACTGAGAGCAGAGCCCACTCCCGGGCTCAGTCTCACAAACATGAGATCATGACCTGAACTTAATTGATGACACTTAATTGACTGTACCACCCATGTGCCCTTATTTCATGTTACTTTTTGATATCCAGGTTTAATATCTATTGAATGACACTGATTTCCTGGAAACTGTGCTGTTTTTGTAGTAACAGCTCAATAGATGGGTAATAACAATCATTCTTTTTTTTTTTTTTAAGATTTTATTTGTTTAATTCAGAGAGAGAGAGAGAATGAGCCAGGGGGAGGGGCAAGTAGGGGGAAAGAATCTCAAGCAGACTCCACGCTGAGCACAGAGCCCTATGTGGGGCTCCATCTTTTGATCCTGAGATCATGACCTGAGCTGAACTGGAGAGCCAGTGGCTCAAACAACTGAGCCATCCAGGCACCCTAGTAACAATCGTTCTTATTTGCATAGATGGTTTTTACATTTGCATAGGATGTCCACATACATTACTTAGACTTTCTCACAACAGCTTGGTGTGATAAGAAAAGCAGGTGGAGGGGTGCCTGGGTGGCTCAGTGGGTTAAGCCGCTGCCTTCGGCTCAGGTCATGATCTCAGGGTCCTGGGATCGAGTCCCGCATCGGGCTCTCTGCTCAGCAGGGAGCCTGCTTCCCTCTCTCTCTCTCTCTCTGCCTGCCTCTCCATCTACTTGTGATCTCTCTCTGTCAAATAAATAAATAAAATCTTAAAAAAAAAAAAAAGAAAAGCAGGTGGAGTATTTCCATTTTCATTGTTATGGACACTACAGGCTAGAGAGGCAAAGGATTTGCTTATTTTCATGTATTTAGGAAGTGGAAAAATCCAGATTCAAAGACAGTTCTCTGGATTCTAAATCTGGTGGGTTTTCCACAAAATAAACATCATTATAAAACCCCATAGGGCCAGGGCAATAATTTTAGTGTTATGGTCTAATTTGTATAATATGAATATGCATTTTATGAAATAACCACAAATCATCAGAGATCCAAATAATTTTTAATATGTCGTGCAGTATTTGGGACATACTTAATACTTTAAAAAGTATTTTTTTTTATCTCAAATTCAAATTTAACTAGGCATCCTGTATTTTTTTAAACCTGACCACTCTAGGGGCACCTGGGTGGCTCAGTGGGTTAAGCCTCTGCCTTCAGCTCAGGTCATGGTCTCAGGGTCCTGGGATTGAGCCCCATATCGGGCTGTCTGCTTGGCAGGGATCCTGCTTCTCCCTCTCTCTGCTTGCCTCTCCATCTACTTGGGATCACTCTCTTTCTCTGTCAAATAAATAAAATCTCAAAAAAAAAAAAAAGATTTAAACCTGGTCACTCTAATTCTTCGGACATCATTCGGATTCCTACACTATTTTATATATTTCCACATCCCTGTGTGGACTTGCATCTGGGTTTTTTTTCCCATTAAAATTCACATACGGTTGCTGCCTTGCTCTGTTCTAGCTGGCCTCTTACATATATCTGACATTTGTGAACAGTATTTGATGTAGATGGAACTTCTACTTTTATAGCTCTGTCCCAGCCATCAGATCTGTATATCTAATTGCTTACTAACATCTCCTCACGGTTGTGCCATGAACACCTTGGACTCAACCCTCTAGCATAAGCTTAACTGCCCCTGCTGTTTCCTCTCTCAGTGAATGGTATCACCACATAACCCTCAATCTTGGCATCTCCTCTTTGACTGCCACCAAGTCCTACTGACACTCCAGTGAACAGAGTTCCCATCCATCCCACTTCTCCCCATTCTCACCATTACTGTCACACTTAGTTACCATCGTCTCTTGCCTGGACCACTCCAACAGCCTCCCCATTGATGCCCCTGTCTCTTCACCTTTCCCTCTCTTACTCACCCCTGCCACAGGCAGATGAGAGATCATTTCAAAGCACAAGTCTGCGGGGAGCCTGGGTGGCTCAGTGGGTTAAAGCCTCTGCCTTTGGCTCAGGTCATGATCCCAGAGTCCTGGGATCGAGCCCCGAATCGGGCTCTCTGCTCAGCGGGGAGCCTGCTTTCTCCTCTCTCTCCCTCTGCCTGCCTCTCTGTCTACTTGTGGTCTCTGTCTGTCAAATAAATAAATAAAATCTTAAAAAAAAAAAAACAAAAAACACAAGTTTGACCATGTCTCTGCCAGGCCATGAATTTCACTCTTCTCAGGACAAAGTCCAAAATCCTTAGCATAGTCTGCAAGGTCCTGAATTGAGTGGCTCTTGTGCTAGTCCTTCTAGATGCAATAGTGAGCCAAACACAAGAGCCCAGTCCTCACACGTCTTCCAACCTAGAGATGGGGACAGAAAATAAACAAGTAAACAAATATGAATAATTGAATTGCAATTTGCATTATGAAGGAAGTGGATGAGTTGTCTTGATTGGGAAGGGCAGGAGTTTTTATATCTGTGTAATAATATGCCTTATAAAATGAGCTAGAAAATATTCTCTTTGCTTCTGCTTTTTGGAAAAGTTTGTGATGGATTGCTGTTAATTATTTAAACATCTGGTAGGAATCACCAGTGAAGCCATCTTGGTCCGGGTTTTCCTTTGTGGGAAGTTTTTGGTTACTAACTCAATTTTATTATTGGTTATATGTCTAACAAGACTTCTTATTTCTTCTTGACTCAATTTTGGTAGTTTATGTCTTCTGGGAATTTGTTTAGGTTACCTAATTTGTTGGCATAAAACTGTTCACAGTATTCTCCATGGTCCTTTTTGCTTCTGTAAGATTGGTAAGAATGTCTTCTCTTTCCTTCCTCAACTTAGTAATTTAAGTCTTTTCTAATTTTTTCTTGGCCAGTCTAGCTAAATTTATCAATTTGATTGGTCTTTCAAAGAATTAACTGGAGTTTGTAGATTTTTTTCTACTATTCTTTAATTCTGTATTTCAATATTTCCATTCTAATCTTTATCATTGTTTTTATTTTTCTTGCTTAGGGTTTAGTGTGGTCTTCTTTTTCTATTTTCTTAAAGTGGAAGGTTATGTTATTGATTTGAGATCTTTCTTTTTTATTTATTATTTATTTATTTATTTGTCAGAGAGGGAGAGCGAGGGAGCAGAAGGAGGAGGAGCAGCAGGCAGAGGGAGAAGCAGGCTCCCTGCTGAGCAAGGAGTCCAATGCAGGACTCGATTTAAGGACCCTGGGATCATGACCTGAGCCAAAGGCAGATGCCTAAACAACTGAGCCACAGGGCATCCCAAGATCTTTCTTTTTTAAATAGGCAATTACAGCTATGATTTTTCTCTGAGCACCACCTTGTCTAAATCCCAAAAGTTTTGGCATCTTCCGTCTTAATTTTTGTTTATCTCAAAGTGCTTTCTAATTTTTCTTGTGATTTCTTCTTTGACCATTGGTCATTCAGGAATGCATTTTTAAAATTTCCATGTATTTGTGAATTTCCCCAATTTTTTTCCTATTCCTGATTTCTAATTTCATTTCATTGTAGTCAGTCATTTTGTATGATTTTACTCCTTTTTAACTTTTTGATTGTTTTATGGCCTGCCGCATGGTCTATCCTGAAGAATATTTCATTGATGCTGAGGAAAATGCATATTCTGCTGTTGTTGAGGGAAGTGTTCTATGGATGGCTGTTAGGTCTAATTGCTTTATAATATTGTTTAAATCATCCATTTCCTTGTTGATCTTCTGCCTAGTTAGTTACTCTGTTCATTACTGATAGCAGGACATTGACATTTCCAACTATTAGAGTTTCATTGTCCATTTCTCCCTTCACTTTTGAGTTTTCCTTTCATGTATTTTTGAGGTTTGTTATTAAGTGCCTATGTTTATAATTATTATGTCCATTGGTGGTTTGACCCTTAAAATTTTTTTAAATGCCCTTTTTAAGTCTCCTTAAATAGGGGCACCTGGGTGGCTCAGTGTGTTAAGCCTCTGCCTTCCTCTCAGGTTCTGATCTCAGGGTCCTGGGATCCAGCCCTACATTGGGCTCTCTGCTCAGCAGGGAGCCTGCTTCCCCCTTCCCCTCTGCCTACTTGTGATCTCTCTCTCTCTCTCTGTCAAATGAATAAATAAAATCTTTAAAAATAATAAATCTCCTTAAATAATTCTTTTTCTTCAAGATTATTTTGTCTAATATTACTTTATTTCCTCCAGCTCTCTTTTGGGTACTCTTTGCACAGGGTATCTCTTTCCATCCTTCAATTTTGAATTTATTTGTATCTTTGAATCTGATATGTGTCCCTTGTAGATCATGTTTTTTCTTTCTTTCTTTTTCTTTTTTTTTTTTTTTTTACTCCATACTGCCAGTCTCTGCCTTGTGATTGAAGAGCATTTACAGTTAATGTAATCACCAATTAGGTAGGATTTACAACTGCCATTTTGATATTTCTATGTGTCTTATATCTTCTTTGTTCTTCTTTCTCCATTACTACCTTTTTTGTGTTAGATATTCTCTGGAACCATTCTCTAATACCATTTAATTCCCTTGTTATTTATTTTACTCTACTTTCTTTTTTAAAAATATTTTATTTATTTATTTATTTGAGAGAGAGGGTGAAAGAGAGAGAGAGAAGGCAAGTGGGGCAAGGAAGGAGCAGGGGGAGAGGGACAAGCAGACTCTGCACTGAGCACAGAGCCTGAAGCAGGGCTCAATCCCAGGACCCTGAAATCAAGATCTGAGCCAAAACCAAGATCAGACACTTAACTGACTGAGCCACCTAGGCACCCCTATTTTACTTTTAAAAAAATTATTTTCTTAGTATTTTCCCTCATGATTATAATTAACATCTTAACATAGTCTAACTTGGATTAATACCAGCTTAATTTTAATAGTATACAAAAACTTTGCTCCATTTTAGCTCTGTTTATCCCCCTCCTATTATTGTCATACAGCTTATATCCTTATACATTCTAAACCCATCAACATAGTTTTATAATTATTGCCTTATGCTGTTGTCCTTTGTTTTTAGTTTTTTGGGTTTTTTGTTTGTTTGTTTGTTTCAAGTTTTTATTTAAATTCTAGTTGGTTAACATACAGGGTAATATTGGTTTCAGGTGTAGAATTTGTTGATTCATCACTTACACATGACACTCAGTGCTCATCACAAGTGCCCTGCCTAATACCCATCACCCATTTAGCCCGTCCCCCGCCTACCTCTCTCCATCAACCCTCAGTTTGTTCTCTACAGTTAAGAGGCTCTTATGGTTTATGTCATTCTCTCCCCACCCCCTACTAGGTTCATCTGTTTTGTTTCTTAAATTCCACAGAAGAGTGAAATCATATGGTATTTGTCTTTCTCTGATTGATTTATTTCATGTAGCTAAACGTACTTGTCTTTTTTTTTTTTTAAAGATTTTATTTATTTATTTGACAGAGAGAGATCACAAGTAGGCAGAGAGGCAGGCAGAGAGAGAGAAAGGGAAGCAGGCTTCCTGCTGAGCAGCTAGCCCGATTCGGGACTCGATCCCAGGACCCTGGGATCATGACCTGAGCCAAAGGCAGCGGCTTAACCCACTGAGCCACCCAGGCGCCCCATTTTTTTTTTTTTTTTTTTTTTTTTGGAGTGAGAGCACACATACACACATGTGAATTGGGGAGGAGGGGCAGAGGGAGAGGGAGAGAGAGAATCTTAAGCAAGTTTCTTGCCCCGTGCAGAGCCCAACACAGGGCTTGATCTCAGGACCCTGAGGTCATGATCTGAGCTGAAATCAGGAGTCTAGCACTTAATCGACTGAGCCACCCAGGCACTCCTGTGCAGTCATCTTTTTAAATCAGATAGCAAAATAAAATAGCTATAAGCAAAAATATATTTATACTATCTTTCATATTCACCTGTGTAGTTATCTTTACCAGTTGCTCTTTATTTCTCTGTGCGAAACCAAGTAAATGTCTAGTGTCCTCTTATTTTAGTCTGAATGATTCCTTTAGTTTTTCTGGTAGAGCAGGTCTGCTAGTGATGAGTTCTCTCATTTTTTGTTTATCTGTGATTATCTGAAGTTTTTCTTTTTTTTAAAGGATAGTGTCAGTGGCTATAAAATTCTTGGTTAATAGTCTTTCTTTCAGCAGTTTGAATATGTTGCCCACTGATTTCTGACTTCCAGATGGCTGATGAGAATTCAGCTGTTGTTCTTATAATAGGATCTGTAGTGTACACACAGTGAAGTAAGTTGCTTTTCTCCGGCTGCTTACAAAGTTCTTCTTCTCTCTCTGTCTTTCACCAGTTTTACTATGATGTGTCTAGATACAGACATCTTTGAGTTTATCCTACTGGGTGTTCATTGAGATGTATATGTAAAATAATATTTTCAAAAGTTTGGAAAGCTTTGGTCATTATTTCTTCACACATTCTTTCTGCCTCTTCCTCTAATTCTGCCGTCCTTCTGGAACTTCCATGATGTATATGTTGCTACATCTGACAGTGTCACACAGGATTCTGAGGCATTATTTCTCCTCCTACTTTTCTCTTTCTGTTCACGAGACTGGATAATCTCAATCGGTTGATGTACAAATTCTTTGTTCTGCCATTCAAATATGCTCTTGAGCCCCTCTAGTGAATTTCTCATTTCAGCATACACTTTTCAACCCAGGATTTCTATTTGGTTCTTTTTAGGAATTTCTGTCTCATTGATATTCTCTATTTGGTGAGACCTCATTTTCTTACTTCCTTTTAATTCTTTAGACATGGTTTCCGTCAGTGATTTGAACATATTTATAATAGATGACTTAAAGTCCTTGTTTAGTAAATCCAGCATCTGGGCTTCCTTCAATACAGTTTGTATTAATTACTTTTCTCCTGTGCATGGACTATACTTTTTTTTTTTTGTCTTTTTTCTCACACATTTTTTATGGAAGCTAGATGTGTTAAGTATTAAGTATCCAGATTTCATTCTCCTTGGGATTTTTGGTTATTGCTGTTGCTCTTGCCACTTGCTTATCTGGTGGCTTTCCCAAATTAACTTACAAACGATGCATTCTTTGTCATTTGCAGTTATCGAAGCCTCTGCTCAGTTAGTTATAATAATAATTGGAGAGATTTCCTCAAATGCATTAAAATACTACTTCTCCCTGCCTTGTGTAAGGACCTCTGTGTATGTGTTGAGGCATGCTTTCCATACTCAAGCAGACCCTTTACATCTCTGCCTTAGCTTTCACCCTTGCTTGTACAAAGTCTCAGTGTCAGCCAGAGGTGAGAGATTAAGCCTTCTAGATTCTTCGTAATATGTTACAGCTTTACAAAACCCCCTGAAGACATCTCATCCCCAGCATCTCCTTTTAAGTTTTTTGTTTAGTGTCTTGTTAGTCTTAACTGGTGTCTCTACCACAAGCAGCTGCAATGTCAGACAGTTGCCCCTGACTACAAATGCCCTAGGGATACAGCTGTTTGCACAGAACTTGCTCTGAATAAGGTTGAATAAAGACAAATCCTGAGAATGAAGCTTTGCAGAGAGCTTCCAGACAGGCTTCAAAATAACAGTTTCCCGGGGGTGGGATTGGGGGAGTTCCAAAGTCATTCTGCCCCCTCTTGAGTCTGCTAGGTTGCTGGTTTTCACAGTTACCAAGGTATAAACCTGTCATTTTCCAAGGCTGCCATGGGGAGAGCAGTGAATAGGAACAGAGCAAGTTGAAATGCCACAAACTCACTGTTCTTACTGAGACTCAGTCATGTTCCTTGAATAAATACCCCATGAATTGTTGCAAATTTCCGATTAGTTTACAGAGTTCTGAAAAAGTTGTTTTTGACAAATTGTGCCAGTTTCTCATTGTCTTGATGGAGACTTTTTTGGAAGTCCTTACTCCACCATTCTGGAGGTGCTTCTCCAATGCTTACCTTTTTAAACAGCTTTTTCAATATTATACCTTAACTCACAGAGGAAACTGTAGTCCTATGATATTTCTTAGGCATCCTGGCAGTCGTCTGTGGGCAGCAGTTTTAGGAAGGGGATGCTTAGTGCCTCTGGGATCAGTTAAAAGTGTTAGATACTTGGGGCACCTGGCTGGCTCAGTCAGTTGTGCACGAGACTCTTGATCTCAGGGTATTGAGTTCAAGCTCTTCGTTGGGTGTAGAGCTTATTTAAATAAATAAGTAAATAAATAAACAATAAGTTAATAAATAAATAAACGATAGCATTTTTTTCAAAACACTAGCATTTAACAAAGCATTAGACATTCTTGCACTTATTTTTCACACCCCCAGTAGGCTTTTATTACTTCTTTGCTGGTGCATATAGTCACAGAATGATTACAACTGATATTACCTGAGTAATAAGAAAAGAGAATGCTTTACATATCCAAAGTAGATGAGTTAATAAGAGGCAGAGTGTTAAAAACAGTGGTGATGGGGTGGCTGGGTGGCTCAGTGTGTTAAAGCCTCTGCCTTCAGCTCAGGTCATGATCCCAGGGTCCTGGGATTGTCCTGCCTCGGCCTCTCTGCTCAGCAGGGAGCCCGCTTCCTCCTCTCTCTCCGCCTGCCTCTCTGCCTACTTGTGATCTCTGCCTGTCAAATAAATAAATAAAATCTTTAAAAAAAAAAAGTGGTGATAATGAAGTACAATGGGAAGCTATTAAGAGTAAAAGGGTTTATGAGAGGAATAGTTTACATATAAAGTTATTCAAAGGTAATTAATTAGGGAGCCCAGCCGTAGGGTCTGTTGGAAATGGGCTAATAGAGCACACTATGTAGAAAAACTCCACACCAGGGAGTATTCTCTGTTGACCTCTGGCTCTTTGAAATGTATTGTTCTATTGATATACTTACTAGTTATTCCTTTTTAGAGTGCACATGTTTGGCACCCTAACATCTCTACATGTTTTAGGTTGTAATTTATAAAGGAGGCAGCCATTTTGAGTAACCATATTAGGGCATTTTTATGTGGAGCTTTAACACTCCATAGACTATTTTGTGGACTTAGTGAAAAAGCTAGTAAGAATGAAAAGATTGCTTGAGTAAGATTGAGGCACTAACATTAAGTTGAATTTTTAAATGTTTGGTATCTGCTCATTAACAATAAAGATGACCATTTCCTTTCAAATAGAATCTGAGAGCACAGTAGCAGACTGGGATAATTAATCTTATTCTTCTAGAGCATCCTGGTAAAACAGTAAGAGTGATCACATTTTTTTTTATCAAGGTCACATTTTACTTGTATTATTTTCCAAAGCAATAAACAATCCATCCATCTTTCCACAAGACCCTAATTTAAAACAAACAAACAAAAAAAAAAAAAAACACGTATATTTCTTAGGGTTGAAAGGTCAACTTCACTGAGAAACATCAATGGAATCTGCTGATTGTCTTTGTGACTGAGCCTGGTTTCAAATATATTATATAAAGGGTGAGAATAACCATCTTTGGGGTCACTCAAGCTGATCATTCTTCCCGAATTGAGTAAAAGTCAGGAAATGCAGAAATTCACTTTCCGTTCACCAGTGTTTCACGTTCTATATCCTTAGGAAAGCAAATATTCTACAGCAATTTGCCAAGTTTAGAAGAGACCTTATAGTTAGTGATCCAGGTTTTCTTAAAGTATCTACCTGAAATTTGAGATGGACTTTAGGAAGAAACATTCTACCATAGGCTCCAATAAAAAATGGAAATTTCAGGCACATTTCAGAAATACATCACAAAGAACAGCCAAGGGGTCTGGCCCAAATGCTCTTTTGAAGAGCATCGGATTGACTTGTCTCTTTTCTGCTAAAAGGAGCAATTGTGGGAAAAGGAGGTATCATATAGAAGTAGAAGATTTAGCTTGGCACAGCTATGAGACAACTGCTAAATAGGTTTGTTTTAAATATTTTGAATTTTTTGTAATGTTACAATTTTAAGAAAAACCCGGCTTCTTTAAGAACTAAGAGTCAAGATTCTTACGTTACATAAAGGGCAAGTATGTAGGGAAAGAGCCAGGTTGGGCTAATAATACTTGGAAAAGGGCGCCTGGGTGGCTCAGTTGGTTAAGCCACTGTCTTCAGCTCAGGTCATAATCACAGAGTCCCAGGATTGAGTCCCGAGTCCAGCTCCCTGCTCAGCAGAGAGTCTGCTTCTCCCTCTGACCCTCCCCCGTCTCGTGCTTTCTCACTCTCTCTCTCTCAAATAAATAGAATCTTTAAAACAAACAAACAGATAATAATTTGAACACTGTTTCTTAAGGTGCACAGGTCACAGAATTGTATGAATCAGGCAGGATGCTTGTGAAAGTATAGCTTCCTGGGGTCTTTTGTTGCCCTATAAATTGAAATCTAGGACTTGGGATTTGAATTTTAAGTCAGAATTTTGTAAGGTTTGCAAGGTCTGAGAACCACCAAGAACTCCTATTTTCCACTTATAAGCAGCTTAATATCCCAGGTGGCATGAGAGTTAAAAAGAAAAACTAGCTTCTAGCACAAACTGAATACTAAAGGCTTCTCGCCTTTCTTCACTATTACAACTTCTTTATGCGGTTCTCACTTGGACTCCTCTAAACTGTATTCCTAACTCTTGGCAGGTCTTCTCTATAAAAATATTCATTTCTTGGGTCATCTGGGTGGCTCAGTTGGTTGAGACTCTGACTCTTGGTTTCAGCTCAGGTCTTGATTCAGGGTCCTGGGATGGAGCCCTGCTTTGGGCTCCCCGCTCAGTAGAGAGTCTGCTTGGAATTCTCTCCTCCTCCCTCTACTCCATGCTCCCTCAAATAAAGAAATGCATTTTTTTTTTTAAGGAAAAAATGTCCATTACTCTGTAATTTTTTTAGAACTTTTTTATTGTTCATTTGTCTTCTCAGACTAGAAAGAAAAAGCAAACTTCATTTCTTGCTGGGCTTGATGCTTGACAAAAGATAAGGGCAGTTCTAGAATCCCCTACAGCTAGAGCCGGGAACAGTTCTGTCTATGGTGATATTAAAAGGACAAGTAGCTAAATCCAGGTCAGGTCCCTGGATCTCTCAGTTACCCACATATGAACTGCGCTGAGTCACTGCATCTAAACCAGCTCATCATTACATGTCATCTTTCACCTCATGGCAGCCATCTTAAGTGCAGAGCTAAGGCACGAGTCACTGCATCTTAAACACCCATAGGCATAGGAATAGCCTAGGGTTCATTCCAAATAGATATTCCTGGGCTCCAACCACCCAGCTTCTGATCAGTAAATATGGAGTGGGAGCCAAGAATCTGCCTTTATCAGGCGCACCTCTCACCCCAGGTCATTCTAGAATCTGGACCCAACCTTTGGGCAAACTTGCATAGAAGAATTTAACTCCCATATTCAAGGGTAGCTTTGTACCTCTTACCAAATTTAGCAGTGGAGAATAGCAGTGGGGTAAAGAGAATCTACTTCACACACCCAATAGTCATCTGAGAACAGGTCTACGAGGAGAACTCCGGCCCCCCGAATCATAACACATGAAACTCTCAGGACAAATGTGACCCGAGAGTCACAATTTCAGTGAGTTTAATTAGTTAATTACATGATTGGTTAAGCTTATATCTTGCTGGTGATTGATATGTGTGATGAAGAAAGATGTACTTGACAAGTTGGATTTATTAGGACTTTAATAAAAATTTGTGCTTAATTTTTTTTTGGGGGGGGGCGATTTTTGACACGAGTAATTCTGCTCCTCTCCTTTGCCCCTTACTGCCTTCTACCCCCCATTCCCAGACACACTTACATCCACGATACCCACATGTGTTCTTTCATATTTTGATAGTTCTAGATATAAAATGAAAGATATTATTAAGAACTCTGAATTTAAGCAAGTGGAGATGGCTCTTCAGTAGATGTTCCTAATGCTTGTAAGAAAACAGACCAGAACTCATAATCATTTATATCACAAAAGCATATTTTGTCATTCAGTGAAGGCTAAGGAAACTTTGGCTTTTAAGTAAAATGCCAAACAATTGGAGGATTTCTTGTCTGCTTGAGATTTTAATAGAGATGTAAAAAACAAGTAGTGTAGCTATTTTCCTGAGGGGTTTTAATAAGAAGAGCTGTGTTATTTTCTTATCTTAGCCAATCAGTATGCATATACCAGGGGTCCTCGAAAAAGTCTGCCATCCTCTGAAGGTATCAAACCATTTCCATACCATGCTGGGCCCAGGGATGCTGCACCCTGTTGTGGGTGTGTCTGTCTGGTGCTCCCAACATTTAAGGGTCTCACTCTTGATGCGGTATACATACAAGCCATAGGGAAGGCAGGCTCCTGATATGGTACTCAGATGGCTTCTCCCCATCCCAGATGTTGCCCTAGTGGTATGGGTCCACTCTTTGGGGTGCAGATGTAAATAGTGGATGACAGCATAGGCCAGACTCTCCAGCTCCAGGAAAATTCTGGAACAGACCTAGAACGTAAGCTTTTGGAGAAGAACACAAACAGGTTTGACAAACCGTTATTCTAGCCTCTCCCAAAGCACTGTTGTGTTGTAGTTTTTCAATCCTAGAAATGTCTGTGTACTTTGAAATAGCATGATCATGAGGACTTAGGAAGTTCATGGTGTCTAGTAGTGGGATCTTGAAGTTGCCATAGAAAATCCAGGTTTTGGTACATTTATGATTCTGCCTAAATAGTTCTGCTTGCTCATATAGTTGTGAAAAATACATGAACATTTTTGGAGAAGACTGGATAACTTGAAAACTCTCCCAGTACAAGATATCTTAAAATAGTGGGGAGGATGAAGTAGGATAGGGCAAAGTAATGACAACTGACAAAGTTAAGAGGTGGGTGCACAAATGTTTGTTACTATAATCCTTGTTCTTTCAGTATGCTTAAAATATCCACAATAAATAAACTGATTTTGTGAGAGCCTTTTCAAATTCATTCGTATTATAGTATGTGTCAGTACTTAATTCCTTTTTATGGCCAAATAATATTATTGCATGGATATGTCTCATATCATTTATCTCTCCATCTGTTAATGGGTATTTGGGTTGTTTCTACTTTGGGGCAATTATTAGTAATGCTGCTTTCAACATCTGTTTATAAGTTTTTGGTAGGCACTTATTTTCAGCTCTACTGGATATGTAGCTAGAAGTGGAATTGATAGGTGATATGTTAACTCTATATGTAACCTTTTGAGAAGCTGTCAAACTGTTTTCCAAAGCAGTTGTACATTTTTCTGTTCCTACCAGCAGTGTATGAGGATTCCAACTTCCTACCATCCTTATAGACACTTGTTACTGTCCATCATTTTGATTATAGCCAACCTAGCATATGTGAAGTGGTATCTAACAGTGGTCTTGATTTACAGTTCTCTAATGAGTAATGTCACTGAACATCTTCTCATGTGCTAATTGACCATTTATATATCTTTTTTGGCGAAATATCCATTCAAAAACTTTGCCTACTTTTTAATTGGGTTATTTGTCTTTTTATTTTTGAATCATAAATCTTCCTTATGTGTTGAGGTTCCTAGTGTCTTATCAGATAGATAATATATGGGTACCTGGGTGGCTCAGTCAGTTAAGCGTCTGCCTTCTGCTCAGTTCATGATCCCAGGGGCCTGGAATCCCAGCAGCCTGCTTCTCCCTCTCCCTCTCCTGATCCCCCTGCTTGTACTTTCTCTCTCTCTGATAAATAGGTAAATAAGATCTTTTTTTTTAAAGGTAAGGGAAAAAAAGAGAAAAATCTAGATTTGGGGGAATTCTACAGGGCAAATGACCCAAAGTTTTAAACAAATAAATTAGAAGAAAAAGAGTGGGATGAGGGGCGCCTGGGTGGCTCGGTGGGTTAAGCTTCTGCCTTCCGCTCAGGTCATGATCTCAGGGTCCTGGGATCGAGCCCCACATCAGGCTTCCTGCTCAGCGCAGATGGAGGCTGCTTCCTCCTGCCCCCCCCCCCCGCCTCTGCCTGACTCTCTGCCTACTTGTGATTTCTCTCTCTGTCAAATAAATAAATAAAATCTTAAAAAAAAAAAAAAAAAGAGTGGGATGAGGAGTAAACTGCAGATTCAAAAAATTTTTAAATTGTCAAGGTGAAATTACTGTGTCTGTGAATGGACACTTGGAAGAAAAAGTAACAAAGAAATGCAAATAAAAGGGCGCCTGGGTGGCTCAGTGGGTTAAGCCGCTGCCTTCGGCTCAGGTCATGATCTCAGGGTCCTGGGATCGAGTCCCGTGTCGGGCTCTCTGCTCAGCGGGGAGCCTGCTTCCCTTCCTCTCTCTCTGCCTGCCTCTCTGCCTACTTGTGATCTCTGTCTGTCAAATAAATAAATAAAATCTTTAAAAAAAAAAAAAGAAATGCAAATAAAGGATTACAGTGAAAATCAGGATAACGGTTACTAATGGTGAAAGGGCTGTGATTGGCCCAGGGCCCAGGGCAGGGCTTCTGGTATGGCTGGCAAAATTCTATTTGTTGAGCTGGATGTTGATTATAAGCATTCACCTTACCATAATTCATTAAGCCACATTTTGTAATGGCTCTCTCTATCAATTTTTTATTTTATGATTTTAAAAGTTTTTTTTTTTTTTTTTTAGAAAATAACCTAGGAGAACCTCATCAGAGCACTATGCCTCTGACAAGATAATTTCTTATGATTTATGATCTTTAAATTTCCTTACCAAACCTCTTTACTAAGTGACATCTGTATTCCCCACTGCATTAACATCAAGAAGATTATACTCTGTTCACTCTGAGGTACCGACAAGCTCTATAAAGGAGAAAAAAATTGCTTTCCATTTTATCCTGCTGTCAGCTTGTGCATTTCGTTTTCAGACGAATTTACTTTTGTATAGCTTATGCGTCTTGAAATGTGCTCGCGGAGACCTTGTGCTCAACCCTCTCTTTCCACTATTTCCAATAAAGCATATCACTTTTTACATTTCTCTGTCTTGTGATGCTAGAATGTTCTGCTGAAGACTCCTGAAGATGACTGATTCCAGTCAACCCTCCTTAACACTCACTTCAGAGGACTGGGGGCCCTGAGAAGGATGGAACTACTTGCCAAAAGTCACAGAAGTAATCTGGAGCAAGGCTGGGGCCAGAACTTTGATTTTCTAGTCCCGCAGCTCTGTTTCTCTTAAAAAAAAACCTTCATCCAGACTAGGGCAGATTTTCTTTTTACCTGAGCTCTTCCCTTCTGAGCTGCTCATAATTTTCACCTTTGTTAAAATTCATCTTCACTTGAAACAAGATGGGATCGGAGGGAGACAAACTATAAGAGACTCTTAATCTCACAAAACAAATTGAGGGTTGTAGGGGGTTGGGGGCATAGGGAGGGTGGTTGGGTTATGGACATTGAGGAGGGTATGTGCTATGGTGAGCTGTGAATTGTGTAAGACTGATGATTTGCAGACCTGTACCCCTGAAGCAAATAATACATTATATGTTAATAAAAATAATTTTTAAAAAAATGATTCATCTTTACTGTGTACCTTCATCCCAGTCCCCCACCTTTCATCAAGGAACTCCTGCCTTTGAGAAAGTGTTTTGGTGTTTGTTTGTTTGTTTGTTTGTTTTTAAGATTTTACTTATTTATTTGAGAGAGAGAGTAAGAGAGATCATGAGCAGGGGGAGGAGGAAGGGAAGAAGGAGAGGGAGAAGTAGACTCCTCGCTGAGCAGGGATCCTGAGGAGGGGTTCAATCCCAGGACCCCAGGATCAAGACCTGAGCTGAATTGGCTGAGCCACCCAGGTGCCCCAAGCGTGTGTTTTGTTAGTAATTTCAGTGCTGCATTCATGCATTCTTTTGATATACATTTTCATTGGGTTTTATAGCATTAAGAAGGAGAAAACATCTATTTGTGTGACTTGACAGTATTACAGCATTATTAGTAAGAAATATGAGTACTGTAAGATGCATGAGTAATACGCAGTAAAAACTTGCTGGATGCTCTTAAAGGGAAATTCACATGCATTTGGGGATCCAGGTAAACTTGTGCAACTAAAGGTTAAGTGTGACTTTCGGTGCCTCCACTCATTTCAGTGGCGTTGGCCCATTTGGCCCCTCCCCTCATGTAGGGGTTCCTAAGCGCAGTTCCTGTGCAGTTCCTGTTCCCAGGGGCAAGTCCCCAAGGATGACAGGGACGTCCCATCCCAGTGCTTTCTTCTTTCCCCTGAAGATTTAATCTGATATAATTTTTTTTTTTTTAAGATTTTATTTATTTGACAGAGAGAGATCACAAGTAGGCAGAGCAGCAGGCAGAGAGAGAGGGGGAAGCAGGCTCCCCACCGAGCAGAGGGCCCCACAGGGGGCTTGAGCCCATGACCCGGAGACCACTACCTGAGCCAAAGGCAGAGGTTTAACCCACTGAGCCATTCAGGTGCCCCAATCTGATGTAATTCTTAATTTAAAAAGCCTTTTTGGGGGTGTCTGCGTGGCTCAGTTGGTTAAGCATCTGCCTTTGGCTCAGGTCATGATTCCAGGATGTTGGGATTGAGCCCCACAGGGGGCTTCTTGCTCTGTGAGAGCCTGCTTCTTTTTTCCCTCTGCTGGTCCCTCTGCTTGTGTTCTCTTGTTCTCTGTCTAATCAATAAATAATTTAAAAAAAACAACAACTTTTTTTCTGGCTGTCAAAATACGTGCCTATTATAAAATCTTGAAAAATACAAAGATCCACTATTAACATACAACACGATTTTATCAGTGCCTGCCATTGTTTTCCTTCCACTCTGCTCTTTCCTTTTTTCACCTGTTCTCTTCTTTTACCCGTCCTCTCTCTGTCTCTCTCTGTCTCTCTCCACAGACACACACACACACACACACGCTTATGCACAAAATCGATAGAATCCTCAAAAATACTCAAGTTTAATACTACGACATGATGATCAATATATATTTAGTCTTTACCCACCTTCCTTTCCTGGTGCACAGCTCCTAAAGCCCTTGAAATCTCCAAAATGTTAAGTGTCTTTTGTATGCTAATGAAATAGGAAGGTGGATGGAGGCTGATAACCTGAGGAATCCGAGGGTTGATGAGAGCCTGGGAACTTTCAGCCCCGCACGTGGGAGGGGAGAGGGATTGGAGATGGACCTGATCATCAATGGCTGTTGATTTTATCAGCCAGGCCTACGTAATAGACCTTCTGTAAAAGTCTCTGAAGTGTGGAGTTTGAAGAGTTTCCAGGTTGGTGGAGGTGCCAGCCAGAAAGGGGCATGGAAACTTCATACTTGGCCCTGTGTGTCTCTTCCATTTGGCTATTTCTGAGGTCTTTTATTTATTTATTTATTTATTTATTTATTTTAATAAATAAACTGGGAATCTAGTAAATAAACCTTTCCTGAATTCTGTGAATCATTCTAGCCAATTATCAAAAGGAATTGGAGGCACCTCCAATTTATACACAATTAGTCAGAGGCCCAGGTGACAAGCTGGACCGGCCATGGCCTTTGATGTTGGGGTGCGGTGCAGTCTCCTGGGACAGAACCCACAATCTGTAGGGTCTGTGCTAACTTCAGGTAGATAGTGTCAGAAGAGAATTGAGTTGTTAGACACCCAGCTGGTCTTGGAAAACTGGTCTGTGTGGGAAAAAACCTTCATTTCTTCATACGGATGTGACTTAAGCATTTTCTACATTTGGATAAGTAGTTTATTCTCAGTTCGAGAGAGTACTGTGACCATTGCTATGCCTGATTTTTTTTCATGTTTTTTTGTTACTTGCAGTTTGCTTTTTTTTTTCTTTTCAAACTATATTTTTGTTTGTTTAACCTTGTTTAATACTGCTATGTGTTCAGTTCATCTATGTGTGTGTGTGTGTGTGTGTGTGTGTGTGTGTGTTAAAAGACATATAATATGAAACTTAACCATCCTGACCATTTTAAGTGCACAATACAGCCATAGCTAACATGGCATATCCACATTGTTATGCAACAGACCTCCAGAACTTTTTTATCTTGTAAAATTGAAATTCTATACCCATTGAACAACCCTCACTTCCCTCCATTTAAAACTTAGCCCCTGGTAAACACATTCATTTTCTGTTCCTATAAGTGACCACTTTAGGTAAGTCAGTGAAGTAGAATCATACCATGTTTGTCTTTTTGCACCTAGCTTATTCCATTTAGCCTAATGCCCCAAAGAGAATATCCATGTTGTAGCATAACCAGAATTTTCTGCTTCTTTAAGGCTGAATCATGGTCCATTGTATGTGTATACTACATTTCATTGATCCAGTCATCTGTTGAGATGGACATTCAGGTGCTTCCACCTCTTGGCTACTATGAATAATACTGTAGTGTACATGGGAATGGACGTATCTCTGAGATCCTGGTTTTGATTCTTCTGGATATATCCCCAGGAATGGGAATTCTATATCATATGGTCATTCTATTTTTAATTCTTTGAGGAATCCCCCCACTGTTTTTCATAGTGGTTGCACCATTTTAAATTCCCACCAAGAATGCACAAGAGTCCCAAGTTCTTCACAACTTCCTAGCATTTTTTTTCAGGGTTCTTTTTGTTGTTGTTGTTTTTGTTTGTTTGTTTGTTTGTTTTTGAGAGTTGCCGTACTAAGAGGTGTAAGCCGATATCTCATTGTGGTTTTGATTTGCATTTTCCTGATGATTAGTGATGTTGAGCACCCTTTCTTATGCTTGTTGGCCATTCATTTATCTTTTTTAGAGAAAGATCTATTCAAGTCCTTTGCCCATATTAATTGGGCTGTTTGATTTTCAGTGTTGAGTTTTAAGAGTCCTTTATATATTCTGGACATTAACCCCTTTTCACTCTACTTACTGTTTCCTTTGTTACACAGAAGGTTTTCCCCCCAGCTTTACTGTGATATAACTGAAATAATTTTGTGTAAGTCTGAGGTATATAATGTGATGATTTGATATATATATGTGATTACAAAAAGACTAACACAATAAGGTTAGTTGACATATTCATCACCATACAGTTACCATTTTTGTGTGTGATGAGAACTTTTAAAATCTGCTGTCATCGTAACCTTCAAGTATACAGTCCAGTATCATTAACTATGGTCACCGTACTGTGCATTAGATCTTCAGAATTTATTCAGCTTAGAGCTGGAAGTGCTCCTTGACTATTTTTACCCATCTCCCCCACCCCCTGCCACTGACAACCACCAGTCTGTTCTCTGTTTCTATGAGTTGTTTTGTTTTGTCTTTAAGATTACACATGTAAGTGAGATCATACAGTATTTGTCTCTCTGTCTGACTTACCTCACTTAGCGTAATGTTCTCAAGGTCCATCTGTGTTGTCACAAATAGCAGGTTTTCTTCTTTTTGTGGCTGATGTGTGTGTGTGTGTGTGTGTGTGTGTACATATATACATATGTATAATCTCACAGTTTGTTTATCCATTTATATGTTGATCTGTTGATGGACAGAGGTTATTTCTATGCCTGGGTAATTGTAAATAATCCTGCAGGGAACATGGGGCTGCAGATTTTGCTCTGAAATAGTGATTGGCTACACCAATTTACATTCCCACCAACAGTGCTCGAGGGTTCCCTTTTCTCCATATCCTCACCAGCATTTGCTATCTTTCATGTTTCTCATAATAGCCCTCCTAATAGGCGTGAGACGATATCTTGTGATTTCAATTTGCAGTTCCCTTACGGTTTTGCTGTTGAGCACCTTTTCATGAAATGTTGGCCATTCCTGTATCTTCTTTGGAAAAACGTCTGTTTTTGTCCTTTGTTCATTTTGTAATCAGATCATTTGTGTTTTTTCTATTACAGTATTTGTATATTAACCACTTATCAGATTTTTGGTCTGTGAATATTTTTCCCATTACATAGGTTGACTTTTCATTTTGTTGATTATTTCTCTTGCTGTGCAGAGACTTTTTAGTTTGATATAGTACCATTTGTTTGTTTTTACTTTTGTTGCTGGCACTTCAGGTGTCATTTGCATTATGAACACATATTCTCCTATGACGGAGTTCATGCAAATCACTTTTGGCCAATTGAATTTAAATTTAAATTAGCTGCTGAAGTCCAAATTAAATATGACCTGGTTGGGTCAATGACTTTTCTGATTTCCATGGCATCTCAGCCACAGAAAGCTTTGCTGATAAAGTCTAATGCTCAAGAAGAATCTTTACCCCAAGAAGATCTTGCTTTGATATGAATTTTCACCAAGACTTTAATGGCATTTCCATCAGGTAGTAAATGTTGACACAAAGAGTTGACTCCTTCAGGTGCTGGAAATGTCCCCATCTAGTTCTGGGCACAGAGTTGTACTATAAAAATGTGTCCCGTTTTGTTTCTCTTTTATCTGTATTCTCATTTTATTTTTTTTTATTTTTTAAGATTTTATTTATTTGACAGAGAGAGAGAGATCACAAGTAGGCAGAGAGGCAGGCAGAGAGAGAGAGTGGGGAGGAAGCAGGCTCCCTGCGGAGCAGAGAGCCTGACGCGGGGCACGATCCCAGGACCCTGGGATCATGACCTGAGCTGAAAGCAGAGGCTTTAACCCACTGAGCCACCCAGGTGCCCTCATTTTATTTTTTTTTAAAGATGTATTTATTTATTTTAGAGAGAGAGTGCAGGGGGAGGGGGAGAGGAAGAGAGAGACTCCCTGCTGAGCATAGAACCTGATGCAGGGTTCAGTCCCAGGACCCTGAGATAATGACCTGAGCTGAAATCAAGAGTCAGACACTAAACTGACTGAGCCACCCAGGCACCCTGTTCTCTCATTTTAGATTATTTATTTATTTATTTATTTATTTATTTATTTATTTATTTTCGCTAGAGCATTTTAGGGTTATTCACTGTATTATTATTTCACTGTAAACACTTTATTGTACATCCCTAAGAAATAAAGATTTAAAAGAAACTACATAAGCACAATGCCATTTTATTCCAGAAAAAAATTAACAGTGGGAAAAAAAAGGTTTTTTACTATGTGTCACTGATACTGCAACTTATAAGGAGAGAGAGAAAAACAGATAAACAGGGACCAAACTGGGAGGGTGGGATAGGAGGAGACAGAAGGGGAATGGTGAACAGGTAGGGGGAAGGTGAGGAAGAGGAGGAGGTAGAGGAGGAAGAGGAGGGCTCTGCTGTGTACAGCTGCTTGGTCTTGGCCTCTGAGCCTCACTTTCCTAAGTGGGAGATGAGTTCCTACTGCTTAGGGTTGCCCTGGAGATTAAATGAGACCATGCAGGATAGCACTTGGCCTAGTACCTGTTGTAGAGTTCAATAAATGGTAGCTATTATTATGATTTATATCTGTCCTTCATTGTTTTAGAAAAAAAATTAAGAAATTATAACTACCCTTCTTAATTTATATTCTCCTTGAGCCACGTTTATAAAAACAAAAGCCTTTTGGCGAATGTATCTGCCGGCACATAGGGAGAAGAAAGCAGGTCATTGTCTCTTCCCTTGCCTCCCTGAGCCGCACACACACAGGTCTTTTGACCTTGTACAGCTGTGCTGGGAGACAGAGCTGCGGGGCCCGGGGCGGTGGAATGCATTGCCAGGCACTGTCTGATGAGACTAGCTCTTTGCTGCCTTCTTATCCAGCAGCTGCCTGCATTCAGTGGGGAATCTGTCCTATCAGTAACCCAGGGGCTCAGATGATGTCTGGATTAATAAGCTAATATTTATGAAAACTTTTTTTTTGTATAAAGATTCTGTTTGTTATTTATTTGACAGAGAGAGAGAGAGAGAGAGAGACAGAGAGAATACAAGCAGGGGGAGTGGCAGGCAGAAGGAGAGGAAGAGGGAGAAGCAGGTTTCCCGCTGAGCGAGGACCTCGATACGGGACTTAATCCTAGGACCCTGGGATCACGACCTGAGCCGAAGGCAGAGACTTAACCGAATGAGCCACCAAGGTGTCCCTTTATGAAACGTTCTTAACTAGCATAGCAAGAATCAAGGCATCAGACTCTACAGCCAGTCAACTTGCCATTTACATGTCATGGCTCTTGGGGTGAGTTGCTTGACCTCTTTGGGCCTGTGTTTTTACATCTTTAAAATAAAGTTAATAATGGCACATACTTCATGGATTATTATAAGAAATAAATGAGTCAATTATACATTAAGTATTGGGCACTATATACCATGTTTGTCATCATTATTTTCTGTACACCAGGCCCTGTGCTAATGGGGGGGATACAAAAGTACAAATGTATTTTTAATGATTATTTTTAAAGCTTTTATTTATTTAAGAAAGAGAGAGAGAGAGAATGAGCGGGGGAAGGGGCAGAGAGAGAAGCAGACCCCTGTTGAGCAGGGAGCCCAATGTAGGCCTCAATTCCAGGACTCCAGAATCCTCACCTGAGCCAAAGGCAGATGCTTAACCAACTGAGCCACCCACGCACCCCACTTTTAATGATTTTTTTAAAGGAATTTATTTTCATGAAACTGTTAGAGAACAGCAGATAACAAGTTTAAGGATGTCTACCATATATGTAAATGCCAAGAAAATTCCAGTAGGGAAAGTTCATCTCAGGCTGAATTGTTTTGTTGAATAGTATAAAGATCAAATGGAACCTTTTCAGGGAAAGAGTGTTTGGCATTTGACAGAAAGGACCAGTTGATTTCACTTCATGTTAATTTAGAGATCTTTGTTCCTCTGGTCTGTAAAATGAAGAAGTGATTTAGTCTACCCAATTTTTAAATAGGTTTTGAGGAAAATACTTGAAGCAGGCATATATCTACCCATTCTTACAAAACTTTCCCTCAAATATATATGTAAGGGAAAGTGTTTTACATGTGCCTACATGCAGGTAACTTGATCTTCATCAGATATTAGGCATAGAGATGATAGTTTCTGAGAAAGAAAAGGATTCCTTTTTTTTTTACTCATTTAGTCCCTCATAGTGATGATGATAGGGACATGTGGAATGCAAATGAAGTAGTAGGCAAAGGTCCTATCATTGATGAGCTAAGAGTCCCTCCGGCAGGGCAGAACTAATTGAGCCTCTGCCTAGATAACATAAAAACAGTACTTTGAAACCTATATTTTAATATTAATTTATTAGTTAATTAATGTGTTAAAATGTTGATTGGCTTTCTCTGCCTAAAGTCCTAATTTCTTAGCCTGGCTCCAACCGACCTCTCCAGCTTCATTTCTGTTTGCTCCCTGTCCTCAGGCCCCCAGCTTACAACTAAAGACTATGCCATACTTTCCATGCTCTGTACTTTGTATTTTCTAGTCCCATCTTCTAGAATGACTTTATCTCCATTTTCTCTTCCTAATGAACTCATATTTATTATTTTAAGAGCTTCCATATTGTCATCTTCTCTGCTCAAACTTGCTTGCTTCCAGGTGCAGGACACTGGTCTTCTGAGTTCCCAGAAAATGGCATTCAAACCCCCAAGGCAGAATTTATTGGCTCGTTACAGTTTTGTTTTGTATTTTTACATGTCACCTTCTTCTCAGTGGCAGGAGCCACCCTGGGATCTCTAGCACCAAACACAGTGTAAGGGAGAATTATGGAAACTCAATAAATATATGTTGAGGAATGGAAAAAGCAATGGGTGGTATATGAAATAAGAGCTTTAAAAAAGCCCACAGAGAATGAGTTCTAGGAGAAGAGAAATGGAAAGGATAGAAATGTAAAGAACATGAAAGCTCTCTGTTACAGGCTGGATTATGTCTCCCCTCCCGCTCAAATTCATATGTTGAAGTCCAAATCCCCAGTATCTCAAAATGTGACTGTATTGGAGAAAGAGGTCATTAAGCTAAGGTGAGGTCATTAGGATGGACCCTGATCCAATATGACTAGTGTCCTTATAAGAAAAAGGGATTAAGACACAGGCACACACAGAAGGAAGGCACCTAGTCTTTAGGCATAAAGAGAATGTAGCCCATCTACACCCCAAGGAGAGAGGCCTCAGAAGAAACGAACCCACTGACCCCTTGTTCTTGAACTTCTAGCCTCTAGAACTGTGAGAAAATAGATTTCTGTTGCTTAAGTCCCCCAGTTTGTGATTAATACCAATTAATAGAAATCATTCCCATCTTTCATCTTCATCTACTAGACCCCAGGAGTTATTTTTTCTCTACACTCAACTTTTCTTTGTATATGAAAATGTGAACCATTCCGCCATTGAAGTTGGTGGGAATCATAACAGATTTTTTGGTTTCCTGTACTTCCTCTCACTTCGCTTGAGCTGTTGTGCCGCAGAGACCAGCCCTGTTGGTGGATCAGTTAGCAGTCGGTCAGTCAGCTAGTGACATTCACAGAACAACCACTGCATTGTGTTTCAGTGGGTCTAAGAACCAACAATTCAATAATTGTTCATTCCCAACATGGACTCCGCTGGTGCCGGGGCCTGTGGAGTTGGCTCTTACTCCAGAGCAAACTTCACAAACAAGTTCAAGGTGAGGGCCATGTCCACTTTACAGAGATTCCGCACTGCAGGTATAAAACCAAGGACCTGCTAAAAGAAATGGGGATAGTAGGTAATCTTGTACAGAACGAGACAACAAAAGAAAAATCTTGTTCCTAAATTCATTACAGATTCCAGATAAAGCGGATCAGGTGCATTTGAACAAATGTGAATTCAAAAGGTAACCATGTGCTAATGTCTGTGGACCCTTCTGAACATTTGAAGAATTGACTGATAGGATTTTAGTTGCATTTCCTCTCTGAAAACTATATTTCTGGGAACCTTCAGATTAGGCACAAACATGAAGGGAAGATAAAGGGAGGAAAAAAGGGGGAAAGGGAGGGACTTTACACTTGCCAGAGTAGTGGAGGGAATAAATGAAGCTTTTAAGACTCTATCAGGGGAAGGAAATACTAGAAATTAAAGCAGATATATTAAGTAAGGGAAGAGACTGAAATGGGAGACCACAAAATGGCTGGGTGCTCAGATGCTCCTTTGAAGTGTTTCTTTCACAACAAAACGTTGTAAGGTCCTGGCTCTCTGTTCAGTCCCAGTTCCCTAAGTAATGCCAGCAAAAATGTCCTATGTGCATAGCAACAATGACAGCTGGACCCAGGGAGAGGAACGTTCGTAATCGAAACTGCCACTGTGTAGTTCCAAGAAGCCAGGAACATGGTTTGCCAAACTGAAAAAAACCAACCAACCAACCTAAGGCCCTAGTAAGGAACGAAAGCAAAAGTAAATGCACTAGCTTTTGATTTAAGTAAGCCGGCTCTCTTGGAAAAAACGAAAAACAAGTGATGTCCGTTCTGTGTTTCTAGAAATTCATAGAGAAAAGTCATCCTCTCACCAAAGGTCCTTCAATGCAGACTCCAACATTTTTATATTAAATGTATCTCTGAATTCCACATGAGAAATAGAAAAGCCCAGTGATAATCTCTATATGCATGTTTTTTCCTTTACTTTCAAAATTTTATTGAAGCTGTATATGTACGTGTGTTAGGAAAAAAAAAAGGCAGTGAGTAGGGAAGAGGAAACTCTTATAGTCATTTCTGAGTTAGACCTTTCAGTGGTAACTCTTACAGTTCTAAACGGGATGCATCGGTAGTTCATTGACCGAAAGATTAATATATCAATTCAGGTGGTATCTTTTGGTATGAAAGAGGTTCATTTGCATTTAGTTCTCTCATTTTTAACAATTGCTATGTTCATTCCTTCCATTGGTTCCCTTTGCGCCTTTGTTTGTACCTAGACTGAAACCTCAATTTCTTGTTTCTTCAATGTTGAATTTGACCCCTCGGTGAGATGTCGTCTGTTGATATGTTACCTCAGTTAATCATTCTGGATGCTTGGGTGTGAGGTGCTGCATCTCTGTTAGGCACACTGTCAATGGGGAGTCTGCTTTGGGGCAGGACCTGCTGAATCTAGGGACTTGCTTCCTGGTGAGTTTACGCAGACACTCACCCTTCCAGAGGGAAGTCTCCCTCCATGGTTCATTTGATTTCTCTTTAGAAGAACCCTCCTGTTGGATCCCGGGAGTAAATGCTGGCTCCTTTCCAGCAACACACAGGACTAGGGGAGACGTGTGCTGTGGCTCTGTAGGCAGACTTCCAATTTGTTCCTGCTTTTCAGCACCTTTCCTTGTTCTTACTCTGTAAGCCTACTGGCCCCCTGCCCAGAGCTTCCCTGGGGTTTTGCCAGAAAGACTGGCTCCCACTCCCCACTCCCTCACACCCTCCCTATGAGTATTCTGGGCTGCAGTTTACTCCACTCAGGTGTTTGGGGTTTTTTTGGTTTGTTGTTTTTTTTTTTTTTTAAGATTTTATTTATTTATTTGAGACAGAGAGAGAGCACAACCAGGGGAGGGCGGAGGAGCAGAGGGAGAGGGAGAAGCAGACTTCCCGCTGAGCTGGGAGTCCCACGCAGAACTCAATCCCAGAACCCTGGGAACATGACCTAAGCCGAAGGCAGACCCTTAGCTGGCTGAGCCACCCAGGCACCCCTGCTCCAATCAATTTTAAGCAACAACACGCTTGCATTTGCTCTGTCTTCCAGAAATGTTTAAAATCTCTGTCCTGCCGATGAGAGTCCCCTCTTCAGTACATATACACGATATACTTGTCCTGAGTCAGCCATACTGAATCGGAGTTAAAAGCCTGTTCTTAAAAAACAGGGCTTACACTACACACCCTTTCAGAGCCTCTTCCCCCCCATTTAGCCATATGTTTTGAAGTATTTCCTACATCACTATTATCTTTTTAAACGTGTGCATAGTATTCCATTATATGGCTAGACTGTAATTTTCTTAATCAGCACCCCAATACTGGGCATTTAGGTTGCTTATAAATTTTACTATAGTAAATTAATCTGTAATAAATATCTTTGTTAGTATCATCTGCGAACATCTCTGACCATTTCCTGGGAAGACGCGTCTAGAAGTGAAATCACTACATCAAAGGGTTTTAGATACACATTGCCATAGTACTTTACAGAAAATTCATATCAAATTTCACTCTCATTCGACCCGAGTACTAATTTTCTTCCAACCATGGATGTTATACTTTTAAACTCACAAATTTGGATGAGCAAAACTGCCTTACTTTGTTTCCTGACTGTGTTGTTACTATGTAATTCCAGCTATAGGAGAATAAGGGCATTCAGTTTCTTTTCCTGTACTGGGGGCCCACAAAGGAAGTGGGGGGTGGAACATATAGAATCAATGCAGCCATGTTCTCCAGCTCGCTAAGGCTGCCTCTCCCAGACCCCCTCAGTTCTTCCAGGCTTGAGAGAATTGGTCAAAGAGAAGGAAAGGAAGGGAGGAAGATGGGTCTAGATCAGACTTCATTCCCCTTTATCCAGTGGCATCTACAGGAATAAGGGAAAAGTGAGAATGAACCTGAGGATTGGACTGCATCTTAGGGCCAGGACTGATGGAACTAGATCCTGACTCACTTAAGATTGACATAAGGCTGTGGATCAACTCCAGACTCTTGGAACTTTCTGGACTTTTAGGGACTAAGTGCTTCCCTTGAAATGCATTAACCCTGAGGATTTGTTACCCCCTGATCTGGCCTTAAACTTTGCTAAGACCAAAAAGATGGTGGGAGAGAAGCAGGGTTTGGGGATAAATTTCCTATTTTTCGTTCATCAAGCCTCTACTGAGTTCCTACCATGTGCCAAACATTGTGCTAGATCCTGGCGACACAGAAATGAAATAAACACATCCTTGCTGTTGAGGTGCTTAAAAGCTATTTAAGGAATAAATATTTAATGTATGATAATACAGTGATAATTTTATAGCCCATAAAGAAAATTACACATAGGAAGGACATATCTTTCCAGTTAATAACCATCTTCAGCTAAGGTTGGGAAGAACTGAGTTAGAACTGCACACCGAGTCTTCTGGACCTCTGCTAAAGACCAAATACATTTGTATTATCTGTGATTATAATGTAATTCTTGACTCCTTTATTAATAAGAATAAGAAAAGAGACTAGGGAGGCACCTGGGTGGCTCAGTGGGTTAAAGCCTCTGCCTTCGGCTCAGGTCATGATCCCAGGGTCCTGCTCAGCGGGGAGCCTGCTTCTTCCTCTCTCTCTCTGCCTGCCTCTCTGCCTACTGTGGTCTCTCGCTCTGTCAAATAAATAAATAAAATCTTTAAAAAAAAAGAGAGAGACTAGGGGAAAAATTTCTAATTCTAACAGAATAAATTATAATATCTTCCATTGTTTCCACTTTTATTGATAGTATTTTAATTCAGTAATTTAATTCTTTTTATCTCTCTAGAAGGGATTTTGACGCCTGGAATCCATCCTTACATGGGGCTGTATCAAATCTATCAATTTTTTCCTCTATCATTTGTGTTTTATTTGTCTTATTCAAAATCCTTTTTCCTCAACCTCACTGTTATGTGTATTCCACTTCTAAAAGTTTTATTCAAGTTCCAGTTTTGAACATTTAGTTACATGTCCATTTAGCTAGAATTATTTTTATTTATGGTATGATTATTTTTCCCAAGTTCTAATGCCATCTGACCGTGTCCTAACTTATCAAATAAACATGGGTCCATTTTGGATTCTCCATTTATTCAGTTGGTCTAATCATCTCTTTCTATTACCATACTGTTTTATTACTACAACTTTATTACAGGTCTTCATTTCAAATAAGGCAAGCCATACTCAATGCTTTTTCAAAGTTGTCTTTGGTCCTTAACTTTCTACATCCATTTTAAGAGCCTGCAAACTTCCTCAGAATATCCTGTTGGCCTTTTGATTGAAGTTGCACTGAATTTTAGATTATTTGGGAGGAAATTGCCCTTTGTGTGATATTAAGTCCTCCCATTCAGGAACATTGTAAATCTTACTGTTTTTTGGTCTTTTTAATTTAGACTATTGTTATCTGTGAGTAATGACAGCTGTCTCTTTCTTTTCAGTTTTTATGTCTTTTTTTCCCCCTCTTTTTCTCTTATTCTACTGGCTAGATAACTTTTATAATTTTGAGAAGAAATGGCAATAAGGTATCTTTGCTATTTTCTTTAAAGGGAAAACTCCAGGGCACCTGGGTGACTCAGTGGGTTAAAGCCTCTGCCTTCAGCTCAGGTCATGATCCCAGAGTCCTGTTGGGCTCTCTGCTCAGCGGGGAGCCTGCTTCCTCCTCTCTCTCTCTGCCTGCCTCTCTGCCTACTTGTGATCTCTGTCTGTCAAATAAATAAATAGAATCTTTAAAAAAAAAGGGGGGGAAACTCCTAATATTTTATCTTTAAATACAGTATTTGCACTAGTTTTTGATAGATGCCTTATATAAAATTCACCAATATTACTTGTGTTCCTAGTTCGCTAACAGTTTTTATAGAGAAATCAGTGTTCAAATATTTCTGCTGCATTTAATGAACCATACTCCCCCCCATCTCTTAATGAGGTGAATTGCATATAAATTTCCCAAAATGAAGCTATTATTACCTATTATTACAACTCCTACTTGGTCATATCTTTTTTTTTTTTTAACTGAACTATCGTTGGCATGTGATGTTATGTTAATTTCACATGCACAGCCTAGTGATTCTGTGAACCTATGCCTGATGCTCTGCTTACCACAAGTGTAGGTCCCATCTGTCACCACACAACACTATCACAATAATGATAGCTTTTTAAAATACATTTTTGAAATTTATTTCCCAATATCTTATTTCTGCTCTTTTGCCTCCATGTTCCTAATCCAGATTGACTCATGATTTTACCATTTGTACTGTCCTTATTTCAAATTGTTATTAAGACTGTATAAGATTTATCCAATTAGTGGAGGAGCATTCTCACTTTTTCCATTTTCTAGATAATTTTTTATAAAGATTTTATTTATTTTTTTTTGAGAGAGAGAGTGTGCGCACTTGGGTGGGGGTAGGGAGAAGCTCAGTGGAGAGCCCCTCGCAGAGCTCAGTCCCAGGACCTTGAGATCAGGACCTGCGCCAAAGGCAGAGGCTTAACCAACTGAGCCACCCAGGCTCCCTCTCTTTAGATCATTCTGAATTACTTAAGGGTTAAGACTTGTTAAGTGATAGTTCTTGGGTCTCATCTTATGTTACTTAGCTGCAACAGAGCAGATGGTTGGTTGCACTTTTCTCCTTGGACTCCAGGACACTCCTTAAAGTAGCAGCGTTTCTACCTTTCTGTGTTCCTTTCCACTGTGCCTTCTTGTAGACCCCTGACCACCTTCATGGTAGGACACCAGTGAAGATAGGTTGACTTCTCTTCCGGCACTACAGACAAAGCCGTATGGTTTGGCTAAAACATCTTCTACTCCCAAAGAAAACCTGCCCAGAACCTTCCAGATCAGTTGGCTTCTTGGCTCTTGTTGCTGCCATAGCACTTCTTACCTCTGCAGCACCTACCATGCTGTGTTTTAATTAGCCGTACACATGTCTTCTCTCCAACCAGTATGTCAGCCTCAGCACACTGTGTCTTAGCCATCTTTGCAGTCTCCATGCCTGGCATAGCACCAGGCACCAAAAAAGACAGCCGATGTTTGTTCAATAAATGAACTGAACGTTCTGATGAGTTGAACACAAATAGCTCATTACAGATCTAACGTGTGGTTTGCTGCCCGACCAGTTTCTAACCAGGATGTTCCACTACCACCTCGCTGTAGATAAATTTATCCCATAAAAAGGTGTCGATTTTGGAGTCCTTATTTATTCCCTTGGTCTGATTGTCTGTGCTGTTGTTACCATACCGTTTTAATTACTGCTGCTTTATTGTAAGTCTCAGTCCTACACTCTTATTTTCTCACTTGTGATCTGCAGTCTCTCCCAGTTCCTTGTCTCCTTGGGGTGGGGCCCCAGACGCTCTCTGCTAGGTCTTCAGTGTCTAGTTGTAGTATCTGATCTTCGCTGCTCTTCCTGCCAGTCCTGACCCATGCATTTACTTTCTTATGCTATTTCTGCTGCTCTGGGGCTAAGGTCTCCTCTTTATGGTTCAGATATCCTTGAATGCTTTCTAGAATTCTGCTGTTTTATAGCGAGTTCATTCTGACAGCTATCGCTTAACTGGATGGGCTACTAACTGTGATGACATACAGACAATGAAGTCTGACTTCCTGGAGGCCTGGGTGCCTGGGGATGGCATCTCCCAGGAAGCAGGACAGATGCTGTCTCTGAGGTCCTTCCTGGTTCTCTTCCCTAATGTGTTCCCAGAATGCTCCTGCAGAGGTCATCTGGACAACGTCCATTTTATTTTATTTTATTTTATTTTTTTAGATTTTATTTATTTATTTGACAGAGAGAAATCACAAGCAGGCAGAGAGGCAGGCAGAGAGAGAGGAGGAAGCAGGCTCCCTGCTGAGCAGAAAGCCCGATGCGGGGCTTGAACCCAGGACCTGGGATCATGACCTGAGCCGAAGGCAGCGGCTTAACCCATTGAGCCACCCAGGCGCCCCGACAACGTCCATTTTAAGTTTTAGTTTTTTTTTGTTTGTTTGTTTGTTTGTTTTTTTTAAAGATTTTATTTATTTATCTGACAGAGAGAGATCACAAGTAGACAGAAAGGCAGGCAGAGAGAGAGAGAGAGAGGGAAGCAGGCTCCCTGCTGAGCAGAGAGCCCGATGCGGGACTCGATCCCAGGACCCTGAGATCATGACCTGAGCCGAAGGCAGCGGCCTAACCCACTGAGCCACCCAGGCGCCCCTTAAGTTTTAGTTTTGTAAGCCAATTTGTGCATAAGCCAAACATTTTACCTCAGTTATTGAATAATTTAGGCAAAAGTTATTTTGGTTCAAACCATTGTTAATGGTGACGTCAACTCTTTTTTTAAATGAATGTTTAATAAGTTACTTTTGTAAAGGAACCCTGTTATCTTTTTAAATAAAATAAGAAAATAAAGCAAGTTATATAAAACCAGCTCAAGGATGGAGGATGCATTTTAAGTTTGCAAAGCATTCTCTGTGGTTATGGGTTTGATCTTTCATGCAGATGGCTTGAGTCATGAAAACGTCTTCTATGTGTCTGAATGTGGAAGAATAACTTAACTTCTCCCAGAGCTCTCTTGAGAAGTGCACAGTTGATATGCAGCAAATGTAGACTTTGGTTAGGTTTTCTGATTCAGACATGCTACAAGACTAGCATGGTTTCCAGAAATAGCTTTTGGGCTGGAATAGCTTTTGAACTACTAGTCTGTTCCTTGAAAATCTACAAAAGGATGATTGTTGTTCCTTTTTCTGGTGGTCTGTCGAATCTAATAGTGAATTTTCCTCATTGCTCCCTCAGTGTTGGAACTGACTAGAAACTAATACTTGATGATATGGAAGGCAATTTGAGGTGTGTGTGTGTGTGTGTCTTTATGTAGCAAGTCATTGCTTTACTGCAACCCAGGAATATAGTGCTTTTACCTCAGGAGACCATTTAGTGAACAGAAAAGAAGGAACAGCACACATGGAGGCCTGGGGCCTCCCTCCAGTGCTGCTCTCCTGGTGTATCAGGCTGTGGGCTGGCGGCTACATCACTTCAAGAACACTGCTGTGTCCGTGGCATTTTTATGTTTTAGATTCACCTGATTTCTCCCATTTTTGCTTTTTGCTTTTAGGGAAGCTGCCCCAGATTAGATAAATGTTTCTTAGTTTGCTTTGAACCCAGCCCAGGTTGGGTCCTGGAGCCTGACTGAGAAATTTCTAGAGACATTCTCTCAGGGGAGAAGAGAGACCATGTAGGACCAATGGAAAAGGAAACAATCATGAAGGTCCTTGTGGTATGCACTTTCGATCTGGTAAACACCAATAAGTACATTTTTCAAAGGACACTTGAGTATTTTCTTCATTAGGAAAATATGGCTGAGCAACAAACTTAATTTCAAATGTGAGTTGGGTTGATCCAGTACCTCTCCTAGTAGTGATCATGGCACTGGTCATAGGAAACTATAAATTCCCTGAGCGTAGAATCATTACCAAATACACATCAGATGTGTCCCATTCATTCGGTCCTGGCTCGCAGCCTTCAGTGGGCACCTGGGGGCTTATAAATGGCAGATGGCTGGGCCCGGTCCCCAGGGGTTCGAAGTCGGGGGGTGGGGCCTGGGCATTTGCATTTTCAACTAGTCGGTATTGATGCTGGTGCAACTGCATTGGGGAACATATCTTTTTTTTTTTTTTTTTTTTAAAGATTTTATTTATTTATTTGACAGAGAGAGAGATCACAAGCAGGCAGAGAGGCAGGCAGAGAGAGAGGAGGAAGCAGGCTCCCTGCTGAGCAGAGAGCCCGATGCGGGGCTCGATCCCAGGACCCTGAGATCATGACCTGAGCCAAAGGCAGCGGCTTAACCCACTGAGCCACCCAGGCGCCCCTGGGGAACATATCTTGACAAGCACTGTGTTTGCCTGTTTCTTGAGAGGAGGGACCACACTATGGTTTTACCCATCTCTAGCCCCTGGTCTAGTGCCCAGCACATAATTACCTCTCAGTAACTGACAATACAGCAACATTACGGAGAACTTTTATTTGGGACTCAGTCCCGCATTAAGAACGTTACAAGGGGGGCACCTGGGTGGCTCAGTGGGTTAAGCCGCTGCCTTCGGCTCAGGTCATGATCTCGGGGTCCTGGGATCAAGTCCCTCATCGGGCTCTCTGCTCAGCAGGAAGCCTGCTTCTCTCTCTCTCTCTCCCTCTCTGCCTGCCTCTCTGTCTACAAAAAAAAAAAAAAAAAAAAAAAAAAAAAAAAGAACGTTACAAGGACTCTCATCTAATTCTCACAGCTCCATCACAGAGATACCAACCTATATCCCCATTTTACAGAGAGAACCAGGGAGCCTTGGGGAGACAGGTTAAGTCTCTAGCCTACAGTCACATGACCAGTGTGTGGTAGGGGTAGGAAAGATGTTTAGGGGGTTGAATTGAAACATTAAGGGCCTTGGGTAAGGTTCTCTTTTTTTGTGATCATTTTCAAGCTCTTATCAAATCCCTGACAGAAATAAACCCAGAGCTATTTTAAAAGAAGAAAATTCTACACAAATCCAACAGAAATCTTTCAAGTTGATATTGAGAAAAATATTGACCAAACTTGCCTGTGCAAATACTCAGGTTTTTTTTTCTCAAAGCAGCTGCAAAACATTTTCTCATGGACCCAGACGTCTAGGAAATCACCTTGGTGGGGCATTTATTAGAACCTCTTCTAAAGACTCCTTTTGCTCCAACTGCCATGAATGTCATGATAACCTTTGCTTGGTGTGAACAGCTGTCACTAGAAAAACGTCCTTCAAAAGCAGCCGATGAGTCACTCAGAAAAACAGAGCCCCTTTGCAAGGTTTTCCCAGCCTGTGCCTTCTCATTCAGCCAAGAATCTGAACCTGTCGCTGTGCGGGGTCTTATCACCCGTCTTCCCCATAAACAGTTCTCCTGAGAGCTGAACCACCACCAACTGGTCAGAGCTGGGGAAGGCGACCTCAGAAGCCCAAGACAGCTGGACAGGCTTCCAAGACAGATGAACTACCTCTCTGTGTCCCCAGAAGAATGCCCTGAGAAAATGTCCTGCTGGGAAATACCAGGGTGTTTAGACAGAATTCTCTTTAGCATGACGAGTATGGATCAAATGCTGAAGTTCTCTTCAAACAGCTTACTTATTCCCTCCTCCAACATAGCATCTAGAAACAATCACCAAATGGCCCCTTGTTCTGTTGATTTGTTTATTCCAGCTGTCTTTAGTGAGAAACTGATCAGATCCAACCCTGCTGTGATCTGTAGCTGGCACTAAGGCAGTCTGGAACGCCAGCCTCCGTCTTTTCCTCCCTTCCCACAAACTCCTGGGATTCTGTCTGTTCCTCCTTTGTAAAAGTCAGGCTTCTGCTTTCCACTGTTTAATTTCCTAGTTAATGATTGTCAAGAAATTGGTGTGTGACGGCAAGGACACGCTACAGAATGCAAAAGGCTTCTTGTCTTTGCAGACAGCCTCTCTGGGTGAATCGCCTAGGTTACTCACGTTGGTCCTGTTGTTATTTAGACTCTGGGAAGATTTATGGCCTAAGTGGTCTTTCCCTGCCTCTGTCCCTACTATGCAGAGCAGCAATAGCAGCCTCAAGGAAAGTAAATGAAGTTTATGTGTGTTTTCTACGAGTAGAACACAGCCTCTGGGGTCAGATTGGACTCAGACTCTGGCTCTGCTGCTCTCTAATTACTATATTGTTCTCTGCCTCAGTTTCTTTACCTGTAAAATGGGGATCTGTAAAATAGTAGTACTCAGTTCTTAGGGTTCCACGAGGAGTGTTAATGCTTATGGAGTGCTTAGATTCTGACCTAAATACTCCATAAATGCTTGTTATTGTTACTACAAATGTTTAAAATTAGAATAAAAGTACCAGCTTTAAAAAAGCGTGTGCATATTTAAGAGCTGAAGGGACTGCCCAGCTCCCCTGCTCTGGAATCCTTGCCCACTGGGCATTTAGAGTTTAATAGGAGAGACAGGACCAAACCTGTAATGAGAGAAAGTTCCCTGAGTTCTACCTATAGATGGGAATTAGGTGCTACCCCATTCTGAAACAATGAGTGACACTGACCGTGGGAAACTTCCTGGGGCCAAAAATTGCAAGATAACAAATGATAAAGAGGAAGTAGGCGGTAGTAGGCGGTAGTAGGTAGTAGGGCAGAGTCATCCGCCGTCCCTGGCTTTTTTTTTTTTTTTCCCTGCTTTTTAAATTTTTTTTTTTTTTTCAATTACAAAAGCAATGAAGCCTCCCCCCCCCCCCCAATGTTTAAAACAGAAAATAAGTCACTTAAAACTCCTCCACCCAGAGATAACTATTGTTAATTCCTTAACGAATTTCCTGTTTCGGCTTTTGAGATAACCGGGGCAAAGTGGTTATGGGAAAGGAAGGCCAGGTGCCAGTGCCCCTGAGATGCTTTCCCCTGGGTGGAGCGGGATGCGCCTGGGGCTTGGGCTCCTGGGCGGGGCAGGTGGGCAGGGCCACAGCCACGCGCTGGCTTGGAGGGGAGGGAAGTGTCAGAATTGTCGCCAATTATAACCAAACTCCTTTGTCAAGCACACCGTGTTGAGGCGAAGTCATCTAAGCATCAAATCACCAGTACAGTCTCCAAAGCAAGCATTTATCTGAGCTCTTAGAAAATAGCCGATGATAGAGTGGTCTTTGGTTTTTAAGAAATTGGGGAGGAGGGTTAAATTTTTGTTTTGGGTGTTTTTATCTATGCTGCAGCAGAATCTCTTTCTCGTTTCCCAATTTTAAGCTTAGGAGGACCATGACCACTTGTTTCTCTAAGTTGCAGACCACCAGGAGGGGCAGGTTGTGGAAAGCCTTCTCTGGATCCGGTCTAGACCAGCGGCCCCTATTTAGGTTTGAAATAACAGAAACACGAGGGGGTAGGAAATGCTGGCCCTCCCTTTCCAGGGCAAGCTGCAGGGTATCTGATCTTCTCCCCTTCTTAGGCTGTGCTCTTTCATAGACTGTGGTGAAATTGTCAGTCCTGGGAGTGGATTGTTCAAAATCTAACAATATTGGGCACTCAACCCCCTCAAAAGTTTATTTAAAACCATTTGACTAAACTTTCCAAGTTTCATTTGGTTGTGTTCTATTGTATACATCGTATTTTTGTCTCCGAAAACAAACAAGAGGGTGTTTACACCAGTTTTTGCCTTTTTATTTGCATCTTTATATAATCAATGGTTGGCCCATTTTGTTAGTTTCTAACATTCTGTACAGACTTGTCTAAATGTTTGCAGTGGAACCAGATGTTACTAGAAAGTTATCAGTATTTTTTTTTTCCTTTCTCATCCCAGCCTGTCTGCCCAGATTTGTGAGAGTGGGTCCCTCACTGGGACCAAGGATCCAAAAGGAGCTGAAACTCACAGGGCAAAAAAGGGTGGAGACAAAGGGGGAGGTCTTAGAGGATCTCACCATCCTCTGTCACAAATGACTCCACTGTCTCCTTCCTCCTCCCTTCCTGTATCCACTGTAAGGCTCACAGTTTTTGCTCATAACTTAAGCGTGCACAGCATGTAGAGGTGGCCACAAAGGCATTGACTCTGGGGCTGGTGTTTGATGGCTCAGAATCTACCTCTTCTGGAATCTTCAAGAGGAGTTTGTAGGCTCCAGATGAGGGAACTGCTTCCTCCAACGGAAGTGGGGAAAGACAGGACCCTTGATGCAGAGTAGGAAAGCATCCTCTCATTCCTAACGAAAGAATCGTCATTGCTTTGGGAAAAGAAAATTGGAAGGGACGTTTGGAACCTCAGGATCCAGGGAAGGGGCAGAGGGGAGATAGGAGTGAAAGGAAGAATGATTTCTTTGTTGAACAGAAGCTGGTGAGTGATCAGGTTATGAAAGGGCATCAGAGTTGTACAGCAAGTGTCTCCTTTTCATTTCTCTGTCAACCCAGGGAGTGAATGCAAATGAACCCTGGAGGGCGGCACATGGAGAAACTGACTTTCTCCCACACTTTGTAATGGTTACCAGTTAGACATCTGTAAGGTTTAAGGTCATTCGGGCTGAATCAATAATCAGGGAATTTTTTTCCTCATATATGGCCAGGATCTTCAAGATTCAAGGGATGGGAGTTTTTCCTGCTGGGAGTAGGAGGGGAAAGAGGTCATTTTGGCCATGTGGAACAAGGAGGAAGGCAGAAGTGCTTTGGGCAACCCAAGGGAAAGGTGCCAGAAGGCAGGAGAAGGACATGGGAAACCCAACACTCTTCTCGAAAATAAGAGATGCTCAGTAAATATCTGGTCAGTTAATTGGCAGAGTCAATAAAGGATAAATAAGAGGTAAAAGGGAGCCCACTCTGGAATGTAGATTTCACATGGTCCCTTTTCCCAGAGAGGAATGTCCCTGCAGCTGGGAGCAACTGTCAGGTCCTGCTTCGAGGCCTACCCTGTGGTTCCTGGAGAGGCAGGGATAGAGCTGGTGCCCTGTCTCAAGCAGATGAGAGCCTTGTACCTTCCCCTCTGACCCAGCCTGGAAATGACAGGAAGACCACCCCTAGGTCTATTGTAAGATCCTGCTGCAATTCTGCTCCCTTCTCTGCCCTCTTGTGCTGCAGGCACCGCCTTGAGGGATGAGACAGTGGGGGGCGGGTCAGGAGGGCCCTGAGGAGGTCAGGAGTCTGTGCTGCTGGGATACAGGTTTGGGAGAGGCATCTAGAGATGGATGGAGCCTGGGGCCTATGAAACACTTTGTCACAGCATTAAATTAACTAGAAACAGAGGGGCTTGAGGTCAGATCTTGGTCTCATGACTGCCAGGCTCTAAGCAGCTGGGGAAACCGACAGATTACTCCCCAACAAATGCTGGATTTGAGTCATTTTCTAAAGCTGGTGACAGTTAGTGTTCATTCTGGAGTTTCCCTGGACAGAAACAGGAAAGAGGGCAAAAAATAGACATATTATTTTCATTATAAACTTAGCAGCTCTTTGCTAATTTGTACCATGAAGCTTCTCTTTCTATCTCTCTCGAGATTATAAGAGGAGGACCAGGGATTATGAAGCCAAACAGAAATGGGTTGAAATGCCAGTACTTCCACTATCTCACTTGTGGCCTTGGGGAAATCCCCAACTCTCCTGAGACTCAGTTCCAGGGTCTGTAAAGTTAGTAATGCTTACTTCATTGTGTTGTTTGACGATTTAATTAAATAATACTAAAATCGCAGTAGAAATGCTAGTCAGTCATGGCAGAAAAGGGGGACACTTGAGAATGTTCCATAACGGAGTTATTACAAAGGTGGAGGGTAGCCTCTCCGGGCCAGTAACAGTGGGGACACCATCTCTAGGCCAGAGGAGGGACCTGAGAGGTCATTACCAGAACCTGCAGGCAGAAAGGGCTGCCTTGTAGGTGCCATGACCTTTAGTCAAGGGCAGCCAGCCCACAATGCCTCCAGCCTGCTCTCATCCCTTCTCTCCCTCCCTCCTTATAGTGTGGGCTGTGCTCCCATCTTGTAAACCCAACTAGAAGCCCAAGGGCATGGGAGCCCCTGGACGTAGTCTATATAGGTCAGCCATTAGGGACACAGTTGGCTGGAGAAGTGGAAACTATAGGGTGAACCCAGGAAGGAAACAGAAGATATCCAGCCAGGAAAGTCTCAAGAAATGAAAGCCATTGTGACAAGTCACTTCAAGTTCAGTATAGATCCCTTTATACCCGTTTTCCAAAAAAGCATTAGTCAATCCCTGCACGTAGAGGATGTGCCAACCAGTGTTTGCTGAACAGTAATCAGGTTCCGGAAAGGGCATAAAATATTGACTCGTGAGCAAATACAACATTTGCATTGAATGTAATGTTAAAACATGGTGATTTAAATTGCACATCACAGATAGAGATAAAACAGAAGAGCATCAAGTCTGTCATGGCTCTATTCATTCCTTCCTCTTTGTTCTGAATTTAGTTCACATCCAAGTACTTCTTCCTCTCTTGGCAAAATGACAGTGTAATTAACTAATGGCACTTAAATAAATGACTGTAAATTGCTTTGTAGTCAGCAGGCTAACCCCTGCTGCACAAGGTCTCTGGTGTCTGGGATTCTCTTTGAAGTTGTAGGGGAGACTCTGAATGGAGGGAACCTCTAACTTACCAGTTGCAAACTCTAGGGTCCCGGGGTGTCGGGAGAATAAATTGCCCCTCAGCAGGCAATACAGCAGGGGTCCATTCCAGGTGGGTAGCCTTGCCCATAGAATTGGACTCCTCAATGGTGGATTGGGCATTTCTCCATGCTCTGGGGGGTGATCTACATATGTGCCCTTGTTGAGATCTGGAGAGGAAATGGCCTCCAGGGCCTGTTCTGACCTCTGCCTCTGCCTGTTCTGTTCCCTGGGAACTTACCTAACCTGCTCTGTAACGATTTCAAAATATTCTAAAGCTTCGACTTAAATTGATTCTAACCTCAATGCTTGGTCTGACTTTCCAGGTTTCTGAGTAGCTGTCTGAAGAGAGGGAAAAAGCCGAGTGGTAATTCAGTAGTGGAGCAGAGCAAACAGGAGGGTCCCTTGGGAGCAGCTCAGGCCTCAGGTAGCTTATGACCAATGAGCCTGTTCTTCCCTGTCCCAAACTAAGGTTTTACAAACTAGCTGGTCCCAGGCCCAGGAATCAGCATTCTTAAATCTCCCCATTTGATGTGGATATACAGTCTTGTTTTAGAAACAGGATCCCTGGGAGTGAGAGAAGGGTGGGGGGAGATATATCTTTTTTGTATATATATACGTACATATGTATATGTATTCATATTCAAGGAGGATTTAGACATCAAAATGTCCTACCTCACAGGCACCTGCTTACTTCCCACTACAAACATGAACTAAAGGCTAGCCTTTAGTTTACCTTATTTCTGGAATGATTAATTTTGTGCTTACCTTTCCAAGACAGTGACGTTTTACTACCTGTTGATCTTTAAAACCTGGTAGGAAAACAAGTGATTTAAACACTTTTTTACTTTTTCTGCCAGCCAAAAGCAAATAAGACTATTCTCCTTTTTAAAAAATATTTTATTTATTTATTTGACAGACAGAGATCACAAGCAGGCAGAGAGGCAGGCAGAGAGAGAAGGGGGAGGACCCGAGCCAAAGGCAGAGGCTTAACCCACTGAGCCTCCCAGGTGCCCCTCATTTACTTATTTGAGACAGAGAGAGCACAAGCAGGAAGGAGGGGCAGAGAGAGAGGGAGAAGCAGACTCCCTGCTGAGCAAGGAGGCCGATGCGGGGCTCGATCCCAGGACCCCGGGATCGTGACCTGAACTGAAGGCAGACGCTTAACCAACTGAGCCACCCAGGCACCCCTAAATCATATTCTTTATTTAGGATAATAAATAAGTGGTTACGGTAGAGTTTCAATAGCACAACCATCTAATGTGACTTAACACTAGGGGGGCAGTGACCCTCTTTTGTGTAACCCCGAGGTTTCCCCAGCCATCCATTTGCTGAGACCCTCTGACGACCATTTATGGTATTTATTTTTTTTAAGATTTTATTTATGTACTTGACAGAGAGAGATCACAAGTAGACAGAGGCAGGCAGAGAGAGAGAGAGAGAGAGGGAAGCAGGCTCCCTGCTGAGCAGAGAGCCCGCCCAATGTGGGGCTCCATCCCAGGACCCTGAGATCATGACCTGAGCTGAAGGCAGCGGCCCAACCCACTGAGCCACCCAGGCGCCCCCCATTTATGGTATTTTAAAAAGGTGACTTCCAGGGGTGCCTGGGTGGCTCAGTGGGTTGAGCCTCTGCTTTTGGCTCAGGTCATGATCTCAGGGTCCTGGGATGGAGCCCCACATTGGGTGGGCTCTCTGCTCAGCTGGGAGTCTGCTTCCCCACTCCCCCCCTCGCCCCGCCCCGCCTGCCTCTCTGCCTACTTGTGATCTCTGTCAAATAAATTAAATAAAATCTTTTAAAAAAAAAAAAAAAGGTGGCTTCTGCACAACAGGACTGACATCCAAGGTCCGGGTGGGGCCAACAGAAGAGAGAGGCCGTCTGGTGCAGGGTCCACTTGGTAGAGCCCACATTAAAATGGGGAGGTCAGAAGACCATCAAATGATCAAAGAATTAAGTGAGAAATCTGCCCTTGTGGGAGGGAGGGGGAGGCAGGGAACAAGAATCCAGCCTGACTGTAATCCTTAAATAACCACGGTCAATCCTTTAAACCTTCTGTTATAGGATTTAAAAACAAACAAACAAACAAACAAAAAACAAGAATAAAATACCCTGCTAAAAACACAAATTGGGGCTGGTCTGGAGAGATGTTGAGGGTGTGACAGACCAACCATTTGCTGGAGCCCTAAGCAAATTAGAAACTTTCATTTAGCAAGAGCTTGTTTGTTCTGCTGAACAGCCACCTGTTTGATTCCCCTGATATTTGCTGATGTTCAATGACATGAACAGTGAATGGTCTGTGGCTGGGACAGAGGGAAGAGCTAGTGGCTTCTGATCCCTGCGATTTCTGGCTGTTTGGCTCCATATGCTCAGTGTGCCAAAGGCTGTGTGCTAGATATGTATTTAGCATTCAGGACTTACAACACATTTTTGTCAGGTAGGACTCCAAGAAATTAAGCACAGTCTCACCCAAATCCTGGTTGGGAATGATACTCTCTGTGTCCCCCTCCTTGGGACTGCAGACCATTGGTAGCTCTGGGACCAAAGTGGTGGGTTAATAATCCCATGACCCAGGGCACCTGAGTGGCTCAGAAGGTTAAGCATCTGCCTTCAGCTCAGGTCATGATCTCCGGGTCCTGGGATCAAGTCCCACATCAGGTTCCCTGCTCAGCCGCAAGCCTGGTTCTCCCTCTCCCTCTGCTGCTGCCCCTGCTTGGGCTCTCTTTGTGTCTGTCCTTCTCTCTGTCCAATAAATAAAATCTTAAAAAAAAAAAAAAAAAAAAAGAAGTCCTGTGAGTCTGGGCCAAAAGGTCAGGACCCTAGAGTCCTAGCCTCTGGCTCCTTGTGCTGCTTCCTGACGATCCTTTGTCTTTTCCTGATGCAGAAAGTCACTTCCGCCTCCCCAGCATTTTAGGAAAGAGCTAAGAGGTGGGTGAGGTGGCCTGGAGGCTGCCGCACCCCACCCTTTCCTTCAGGATGTTTTCTTTCTGCCCAGTGCTGGCAGTGAATCCTCAGGCTGACCTCATCTTCTGTTTTAGGGCCTGTCATTGCTGGAGGCGTGTTCTCACTGAGCTCCGTGTGTGCCTAGCGCCTTGTGTGAGGGAATCATGCCAGGGAAATAAGTCCTCTAAGTGCCCAGGAGTCCACACTGGAGAGCCACTGGCTGATGCAACAGAGGGTGGCTTTGCACAGGCAGGGTAATGGTTCTGGTGACTAAGTGAACAGAGCCCAGACCTTAGGTAGTCAAGAGGGAAAATCCTGCCAGTAGACGGTATGAGCCAATACAAACACCTACCTATAACTGGGTTAAAAAGGAGACTACTTAGCAAACATAAACTGACCCACTGTCCCAGGGTCCAGCTGGGAGGAGAGAAAGCATGTACAGGGAAGGGACCGAATGAGAAAAGGTCAGGGATAAAGGCAAAAGTAAAGCTGAGAATTCTAAAAACACATGGAAGGAATAGTAACTTTTCTGATTCCCCTGCTACATTTCAACCCATCATTGTGTGTCAAGAGAATAAGGGGGCTTACCGGACAAATTCATCATTCTGATCCCATGTTCCCTAAACAGTTAAGTAGATAGTTCCCCGTGTTGATAGCGAGCTCAAGGTTTCACAGTGTGTTCAGGATAATACCCATCACATTTGAAGAAGTAACCACTTTCCATGTGGTTGAGAAGACAGAAATCAACAGAACCTATAAATGTACTGATGCCTTGGACTTAAGTAAAGGCCTCTTCAAATTTGGACTACTTTTTACATTCTTTACTTTTTTTCTCTATAAGCTTTACATATGTAATTAAGGAGATGGGGCCTTGCACAGGTGAACTGGCTGGAAAGAAAGCTGGGGTAAGCTCTGGAGCAATGTGCTGTCTTGCTTCATCCCGATTCACACGTTTGTCTCCATATGTATCAGAAATAAAACCCATCCTAAAAGACAAGGATTTCTCAGTGAGCAAATCCACAAGATTTTCACATACGCTTGAAAGTAATCCAGAAAAGGAACTGCATTTGAAGAAAATGCTTTGAGTAGAGCCTGCATTATTCAAGTACACATAGGGGCTGCTTTAAAAAGACCAATGTCTTTGTGGGTTTTTAAGTTCTCCTGCACTTACTTTCAATAAAAAAGAGTAGAAGTCATACCACGTTCTGGGCATACGTTGTCCACGTCGGGTCAAATAGCCTTCTTTCCTCTTCCCAGAATGCTTCCTGGATTCCTGCAGAGGCCCGTGTCCCTCCTCTCCATGGACCCCTGAGGCATGGACTAGCTCCAAACCATCTCTGCTTACCTGACTGGGACACAGGACCAACTCCCTTCCTAGACAGAGGGCACCTGAAAGGTCTTGTCTCATTCACCTGAGCATCCTGGGTCTGGAAAGAGCTCAAGGTCAAGACATGTCAGAGAGAGGGATTTTGTGTTACTTCCAGAGATCCAGGAGGTGAAGTTTGGATGCAGACATGCTGGGATTTACAAGCCATTCCAACGGTTTATGAGAATGTGTATTTTGCTCTATGGAAGACCACATATTTGAAATGGGAAATATAGCAAAATCCAGGGTGAACACAGCTTTTGTAGAGTCATATTAGTTACTTTAATAGAGTGTTGGCTTTTTAACACTTCTCTGAGGATTTAGAAGTATTGCTGAAAAACAGTGGCCACAGTTGTGGAGACTGGCTGTCTTGGGATAGCGTAACACTTTCGGGTATGGGGAGCTGGGGTGAGAGAGGACAAGGAAATGAGGAGGCTGGACCACTATATAACCGCCTAAAATAAGGGAAAGCAGAGTAGAGAAGGAACCTGTCTCAGCAAACACAGTGGTCCATCCGTTCCTTATAATAGCTCTGATTTGGGTCAAGGTGGCAATATGCCCAGTATTAAGCTGCGCAGGCTCTCAGACTCCCTTGCTGCTAGGGTTGGCCAGGTGACATAGTTTAGCCAATGAAGTGCAAGAGGGGTCACTGGGTGGGGCTTCCTGAGAAACTCTAAGTAGGAGTAACTTAGAGCTACTATTTTGACCTTGCTCTTTGCCCTTCTTCATGGAGCATGTGGTTCAGAGGTGGGAATCATTTTGCCACTGCAAGGATGAAAACCACATGCCAAGTGTGACCGAAAAGAAATCCAGAAAGAGGCTGAAACCGAAAGACATCATGGAGTTGCCATGTCAGCCTTGGGTGGCTTATCTCCAGATTTCAGTGATGGGAGAGAAATAGATGTCTCTTTGGTTAAGCTCCCATACCTGGTGTTCAGTTCCTCATGGCTGTCCGAATGCAGTCCTGATTTATGCTGGCCTGTATCGAAAGAACAGAGGGCCCGAGTTCCAGTTCTGCCTCTGGCCTTTATTGATGAGTTTGCGACCTCAGGCTGTCATTTCCCCTAATGTGGAACTAGGGGTGAAATCGCTGGCTTGACATCTCACAGGCCATGTTAAAGACCAAAAATTATTTGAAAACATGTCAAAGGCATAGAGTTTTATATAGAGTGTTAACTAATACCTTTACTAATAAGGTACAAAAAGAGATTAATGTGATGAGGCCAGGCTTGGAATACATTAACAAAATGTAGTATTCGGAATTCAAAGTCTAGGAAAAGAAACTTCAGGCTTCAAGCAATTCCCATAAAGGGAAACTTCTTAGAAGTCAGGGCCAGATTCTTTTATTTTTATTCCCTCTGTCATGACTCTGCCATTCACAAAGTAGGCACTAATAATTGTCAGAGGCAGAAATGGGCACTTGCCACTGTTGGAAGGCAGAACAAATCTAGGACTTGCTTGAATGAAGGACAGGAGATGCCCTGGCAGGAAGTCCTGGGAAAGGAGGTGGGCCGGAGGCAGAGGAAGAAGTTGCTAAAGGGCTGAGGGTTAGGGACTGACAACAGAAGCTCTACAGGTTCTTGAGCAGGAAAGGGAAGACATAAAGGAAATGATGTTCTAGAACTGCAATCTGACAAAAGGTAACGGGTTCCCAGAAGAGATCAGAGAAAGGGGAAAAGCCAGAAGGTAAACAGTGCCGGTAGCATTTGCATGCAGATTCACAGCTTACAGAACTGTGTTAGGTGAAAGATAAACCATAACAGGGAAGAAAAGCTTATGGTTGGACATATGGTAGCTTGGTTTTGATGCTGAGATCTAGGGAAAGTCACTGATGGACCCAAATAATGCTCTGTGTTCTTTGGCTCTGTTTTGGGCCTCAGTTCTCAGAACAGGCATCTGTTTTCATCTAGAGGTTTAGTGAGATTCACACTAGACCCCAGTTTTATGAAACAATCCTTGTACCTGGGTCCATCTTTTGGTCATTAGCCAAGCACTAGAGTCAGAAACCTTGCTTCTGATCCCCAGTCCTGTGGCAAGTGCCCAGCAGCTCTGCCAAGTTCCCTGACGTTCCCTGCCGGTCTGAATCTAAGAACACTTCTAGCTCTGGGAGGCCCCATCACAGTCCATCTGCCTTGTCTGTCTGCCCAAGAGCTATGAAAGGGGCTGTTTCACCCAAGGTGAGAGGAGCAGGTATTTAGAAGCTCCAAGGAGGTCAGAGAGGGATCTAAAAAGCAGAGAGGGCTCTGGTCCCAATTCTTATTTGTTTGGCTTAGGGTAGAGTTGGGTCATGGCTTCCCTCAATTCGCACATAGGTTCCCATGGCTTGTAAATTGCTACATTGAGGCATGTAGATAAACAAAGAGAGCTAGTGGGATCATGCTTCAGTGTTATCACTGAAGCAAAGGAGGGAAGCCAACATTGATGGGCTCCCACACATCCCAATGGACAGGTGGATCTGGCAGCAAGTATAACCAAGAGACACAGGTATCTTAAGACTGTGAGGCCTCTGAGGACCAGACGGCAGCACAAAGTTCAACCACCCCCTGAAACTTGCCCTATGCCCAGATGCTGCACAAGGAATGGGAAAGAGAAAATTGAAAGATTGACAGTTTGCCCCAAGGAGACTGAGTTAACCTGGTAGAGCCTATTAAAACCACAATAACTATGCTACACCCTTTTTCCCCTCTAAGTGGAGATAGCAGCTCTTAGGACATTTGAGATCAATTCTAGGAAATAAGATGCTATTTCTATATGTCTGCAACATTGCATGTAAATTTCAACACCAGCACTTACAGCTTCAGAAGGGCTCGTCTCCATGGGTGCAGGGAAGAAGGAGTTAGAAAAGGAAACAGATACTCCTACTGAGGTGAGACAGGTGCTAGATAACCCTGAAGGTCAGGGGAGAAAAGCAGGTCATGCAGGTACAATATAATAGCCAGGGCTAAGCAATAGGCGGTAGGTAGACCAAAAGGCTTCCTAGGGTTCCATCACAGGTGGGAAGGTGGAGAAGCTGAGCAGAGAGCTGCAGTGACTTGAGCAGATGGCTGGGGCTTGGGGCCTGGCCCTGCCTACAGAACTGGGGCCCAGGGCAGACAATCGCTCCAGGGCCACACAAAGGAAAATGGCAAGAGGAAGCAGAGGTTTGGGCTGAAGGACGTAAGAATATATCTTACGTGTATTATGTATAAGATATATATATATATTTTATATCTTGTATGAATGTGGCCTCCAGGAGAGGCTACAGCCCAGCATTAGACCAGACAGACAGCACATCGACTGGATGTGTACACTAGAGCTGCTTAGTTTTCCCGGTCTAGGAGATGGCTGGTTCCAGAACCTGGTGTAAGACTGATTCCACACACTTTACAGGGGCACGTGAAATTTGTGGTGGCCTGCAGGAAACAGAGTGAGTAAGGAGAGGTACCAGATGGTCCACAAATGGCCCAAGGGGAAGAGAGAGGTGGAACGGTGCTTGGATGGGACCCTGCCTGGCAAAATAAGCAAAGAGAACTTCAGAAGCCATGTGACTGGTCGCGGCTTCAGGCCCGATGACTACCCCTCACAGAATGAGGACGCCTGGGTCTTTATCCAAGGAGTGAGTAGGCTGACAGTTCCTGCTGAACTGATTATGTTGGTCTCATGGCCTAGCCAAGCCATGAATACCCAGGTGCCCAGTCGTCTTCCCAGTGAGGAGTTCTGCTGTGGCATCCCCAGGGACCTGGTATGCAGCTCAGGGGACAGATGAGCTCTGGGGCCCACTTCCGGCTGTGATTTATCACTGAAGGAGATGGGGTAACACCTGCTGTGTGGAGGCTGCAACGATACCCAGAGTGGCATGTCCCTTTCTAGCAGGCCTAGATCAGCACAGGGATCCCACCAGAAAATGCTTCCAGAAGAGAGGACATGAGATGGTTTTTAGTGAGGAAAGAGTAAAGGAACTGACGGATATGCCAGAGACCAGAGACCATTCTGAGAGACCCCTGGTGTAAGGACCACTGACCTCTATGAGAAGCTGAGGAAACACTACAGACCTTTTCCCAGAAAAGCAAGAACACTCATTCATGTGCACGGATTTTAGCAGGGTTAGGAACATTCTGTCGGGATCTTCACTCACCAAGAGACTGTTCTTGAGCAAGACAGTGAGCTAGTCCAAACTTTTCCACCTCATGTTGCCATTACAGATAGACCAAGAAGGGGCAGGAAAGAGGCTCAGATTTTCACCCAAGGTTCACGAGAAGTTAGATATGACATTACATTTTGAGCTCTAGGTGACATTGGCAAGCTGCAGGAAACCTGGGTCTTTGAGTCGGAGAAGTAAACCCTGGATGTGGAGTTGCACAGCTGAAGCTGTGGGTCATCATCTTGGCCCTGGTACTCGTTCATGCTAAGACCTTGGCTGATCACTTGACTTCTCTGGGTCTTAGGTTCCTCACCTGAAAGAGGAGGCTACTCTCTCATTTATTGGGTTCTTGTCAGGTTTCATTGAGATGACATAGATGACAGTGAAACTTTGGTAAAATGTAATGTTCTGTGGAAAATGAAAATGACATCACCCAAATCACCTGCTAGCTTGTGACACCTCAGGACAGGCCTTGGTCCTTCTGAGCCCAGCAGTGTTTCCTACCTCCATCCTTGTTCCTCAGACAGCCAGAGGAGGAACCCTGTGCTTCCTAATTGAAACTCACTGTTCTAGCCATTTGTAGTGCCAACATGGCCTCCTGAGCCTATAAAGTACAAAGCCTCGGTTCAGTGGCTTTATGAGCCTCAGGATAGCTTTACTCATTGTTATGTGTTGAATCGTGTCCCAAAACCTCACATATGGAAGCCCTAACCTCCAGAACCTCAGAATGTGACCTTATTTGGAAATAGGGTCATTGCAGATGTAATAAGATAAGGTCGTTAGGGTGGGCCCTCCTCCAGTATGACTGGTATCCATATAAAAAGGGAAGATTTGGACAAAGAGATAGACACACAGAGAAGGAAGAGGATATAAACAGACACAGGGAGATGGCCATCTATAAGCCAAGGAGAGAGGCCAGGAACAGATGTTCCTGTCATGGCCCTCAGAAGGGACCAACCCTGCCAATACCTTGTTCTGATCTTAGTCAGCTGACTTCCACACTGGGAGAAAACAAATTTCTGTTCAAAATTCTAGCCATTCAGTTTATGGTTCTTTGTAATGGCAACCTTAGCAAATGACTACGCATTTTATGACATCACATCATAAAAGGGGAGCTGTGGAAGCTACTTTCCTTTGTTGCCTTTCTTTCCCTCAGATTTATAATAATTGGCTAGGAAACAGCACATCTACCTTAAAGGCATATGTATTTTCAGTGGAGGCTTAAAGTCCATGTATCCTGAAATCCTATTGGTTCAAGGTTAAAATAATCTCCTACATTAGGAGTTCAGCTCCTTTTACAAAAGACCATCACTCAAGATTATAAACTACATGCTGTGCTTCACTTTCCCACTTTCACTGTAATGTCAGATAGAACTCCTTTTCCCCAACCAGGAGCTTTTTGCTTAATCCTGAGAATTACTGCAGGATAAAGGGAACATAATGAAATGCTAAGGGTATTTACTGAGGGTAAATACTCCCGAGTTTAGGAGCCTCTGGCGTGATTCCTTTGCCTGACTGAGACAAGCTCATTTTTCTCACAAAAGTTTGCAAACCTAGCACAATCTGAAAGACAATGGGGACAGGGTCACTTCTTTTTAGATAAATCTTTTGATCTCCTGAAAACAATGTGTTCAGTTTCCTGAGCCAAATTAAGAAGTTCTGGGTTTCCTTTAAACAGCAGTCAGCCTCAGAAGCTGTGCAGGGAGCGTTCAGCTCAGCTGGGCCGCTGTGTGGGAGAGAAGTTTTCCTAAGCAGATTATTAACAGGAAATTATTTGTCTGAGGTTCCAAATGGTCTTTCACTGACAGGCCACAAAAATGCCTTATTTTTAAATAAACGATCCTTGGCAGAAATAACTAGAATACTCAGAAAATTCATGAGATAAATTCTAATTCTAGACCCCCAAAGCTAAGTTGACAGGCTCGGCTTTGGGGACCATAGTGTCCACCAATGTTGACCTCTGAGTCCACTGGGCTTGGACAGAGAGCCCTCAGCACAAGGCTGGTGCCCAGTAGGTCCAAATATATCGGTTTAAGGAGCGCTGGGTGGATTTAGGTGTAACAAATCCGTGTTAGCTGATGGAAATTGGATGGAATTTGTTTCACTACCTATGAGGGATGCAGTCATGGGGTGCAGACAAGTTTGCACACCTTGTCATTGCCACGTGAACCTGGCAAAATTACCTGGTCTCCTTAGGCTTCAGTTTGCTCATCTGTAACTTAGCTTCTAAGTCTTCTTTAACCTTGAAAAAGTCAGGGCAGAGACTTTCCCTGTGTCATGGGGGGAATGAAAGATGGCTATGACTGAAATGACAAGACATGAGCCCAGAGGCCTCCCTCAAGTCACAAAATGTTTCTGTGCCTCAGTTTCCTCTTTGGTAAAATTAGGAGGATTTCTGTGAGAAATTAATTCTATAATAGGAAATACCTTTTAAAAAGGCTTTTAGAGGGGCGCCTGAGTAGCTCAGTCCATTAAGTGTCTGCTTTCAGCTCAGGAAATGATCCCAGGGTCCTAAGATCAAGCTCAAGTAGGGCTCTCTGCTTGGTGGGGAGCCTGCTTCTCCCTTTGCTTGCTGTTCCCCCTGCTCATTCACATGCATGCTCTCTCTCTGTCAAATAAATAAATAAATCTTAGAAAAAGAGAAAAGGCTTATAGAATGTAATGTGTATTATGAGTTTTAAGACTAGAGTGGGGTTTTTGGAATAAGGCCTCTTTAAAATTCAGCTTAAGTATTATCAGGAAGGAATATTAAATGATAATAATATTCTCAAGAAGTAATGTTAAGTATTATCAAGAAATGCTTGTATTCTCAGACTTTTGTTTGAGAATTTTATGTGCCTTATCAGAGAGGGGGTCCTTGGACCCAGAAGGGTCACAGAGGCAGGTGACTAATGGTTATATTTTATAAAGTCTGACAGTCGCTGATGTGTCCTCCTGCCTGTTGCTACTGTGTGTTCTTGAAATTTTATTCTGTTCCTTTTGGACCTGATCAGATGTCCAGAGGTGAGAGTGAAAGTGTTGCTGAATAATTGACAAATTGTTTCTCACAAGGGTTGTACCAATTCTACACTTCCTCTAGAACCAATGTAGCATGTCAGTTTTCCCATAACCAGGCCTGCATTGACTATTGACATTAGGCTGAATTTTGCTATTGAGTAAAATAACTACCACACTATTCTTTTAAGGGGCATTTCTTTCTTCTTCTTTTTTTTTTTGTCTGTATTTTTGAAGACTTTATTTATTTATTGAGACAGGGAGAGAGTGTGTGAGCATGATGGGGGTGGTGGCAGAGGGAGAGAGAAGCAGACTCCCCGCTGAGCAGGGAGCCCAACGGCGGAATCAATCCCAAGACCCCGAGATCATAACCTGAGCCAAAGGCAGATGCTTAACTGAAGAAACCACCCAGGCACCCCTGGGGACATTCCTTTAATAAATAGCAAGGTTACATATAAGTTTTTCTTTTTCTTTTTCTTTTTTTAAAGATTTTATTTATTTGACAGAAAGATATAGTGAGAGAGAGCACAAGTAGGGGGAGGAGCAGGCAGAGGAGAGAGGAGCAGGCAGAGGAAGGAGGAGAAGCAGACGCCCCACTGAGCAGGGATCCTGACAGGGGCTTGATCCTAGGACCCTGGGATCATGACCCGAGCCGGAGGCAGACACTCAATGACTAAGCCACTCAGGCGCCCCTAAACCTATTTTTGAGAGGGGGCACCTTTCAGCCCACAATAAGACTTAAAAAGAAAATATGGGCAGAAGGTTCTTCTGGTGGGGAAGGAGCAAAAGAACTGGCAGGTGAATGACAACTCAGAGGAGAACCTGTGTAGGTTTACCACCACCTGTTACATCAAGGTACTGGAGAAAGTCATGCTTTCCAAATTGTAAACAATTTGAATTTGAAGCACATAGAAATTTGGTCTTAAGATTTCAGAATACTGGTTACTAATCACTGGAACTATAAAAATCAACTCTGGCGATCGCAGAAGAAGCACTTGGGGATTTTTCCTAGTTCTGGACTGTTTATCTTTGTGACTTCGAATCATTAACTTAATTGACATATCTATTCTTGTTCCAAAATATGTAACGTGCCGGATATAGACCACTTTAAAGGATTTTAATTTTAACACGAGTTTAATAATAACCTGTGGTTGCCAAGGCCATAATAATTTAAATCCATTCACTTCAGTTTCCACATTTATATTTGTAGGGGTAAATGGCTATTCAGTTTTATGTTTAGTAAACAAGCCTAGTAGTTTAGGTTAAAATTAGTTTATATTTAAACCATTGTTACCCTTGAATACCATGTTGGATTTGGGGAAAGTCAAGAGCTCTGTCAGATGCTGAGATGCTCAGAAAATCAATTCACACTTTGTTCTTTCCACAGGAAGAGAGGATATTTTCCAAATATAAAAGGCTCATTGATGTTGGAAGTAAAACTAGTGGTTCAACTATAGAGTTTTCATCTTCAAAGCCTTTAATAAACAAGAGATTTGGTGGGACCTGGGGTAAGACATTCCGGAACCTAACACAAATAGGGTCAAATGTAGAAGGATCTAGAGCCGGCCTCTCTGCTGAGGTCAAATGTGCTTGTTCACAAGTTAGGTTTTATGCATATTTCTATTTGTGTGTAGGTCCTTCTGCACCAACTATCTGTGGTTTATTAAACATTCAGGACTAAAATTAAGCTAGATATTGTCTGTGGATCTCTGCAGTTCACTTAAATGAAAAAGCCAAGAATGATCGAATAAAATGAGGGAGATGGGCCCACAAAATCTGGGTTAGTTTTCTTTTCTTTTTTTTTTTTTTTTAAAGATTTTATTTATTTGACAGAGAGAGACACAGCAAGAGAGGGAACACAAGCAGGGGGAGGGGAGCAGAGAGGGAGAAGCAGGCTTCCCGCCCAGTAGGGAGCCGGATTTGGGGCTGGATCCCGGGACCCTGAGATCATGATCCAAGGCAAAGGCAGATGTTTAAAGACTGAGCCACCCAGGTACCCCTGGGTTAATTTTCTAAGTTTTTAATTGGTAAGGACCAGGATTCACTTCTCTGATGAATCTTTGCCACATTTTCAACTCTGTGATCATGAAAGCTTCTCTGTTTCATGTAATTTTTTTTTTAATTTTAAAAGATTTTATTTATTTATTTGACAGAGAATGAGAGAGAGAGATCACAAGTAGGCAGAGAGACAGGCAGAGAGAGGGGGAAGCAGGCTTCCTGTTGAGCAGAGAGCCCAACACCGGCCTCGATCCCAGCACCCTGAGATCATGACCTGAGCCAAAGGCAGAGGCTTAATCCATTGAGCCACCCAGGTGCCCCTTTATCATGTAATCTCTCTCTTTTTTTTAAAGAGTTTATTTATTTATTTGACAGACAGAGATCACAAGCAGGCGGAGAGGCAGGCAGAGAGAGAGGAGGAAGCAGGCTCCCCGCTGAGCAGAGAGCCCGTTCGTTCGTTCGGGGCTCCATCTCAGGACCCTGGGATCATGACCCGGGCCGAAGGCAGAGGCTTTAACCCACTGAGCCACCCAGGTGCCCCTTCATGTAATCTTGAAGAGGAGTGGTAACAATATTTTAATAATGAACTCATTTGGGACACCTAAGTGGCTTAGTCGGTTAAGTGTCTGCCTTCTGCTCAGGTCATGGTCCCAGGGTCCTGTGATCAAGCCCCACATTGGGCTCCTTGCTAAGTGGGGATCCTGCTTCTCCCTCTCCCTCTGCCACTTGCCCTGCTTATACTCTCTCTCAAATAAATAGATAAAATATTTTAAAAAATAAACAAAATGAATTTCATTTATTGTTCCAAGGAAATCTAACAAAGGTCACTCTATTGTGTTGGGCCATGGTAATGCTTTTTTTTAAAAGATATTATTTATTTACCTGACAGAGAGTACATGCAAGCGAGGAGGGCATGGGGAGGGAGAGAGAGAAGCCGACTCTACACCGATCACAGAGCCTGAGGCACATGGGGTGTACTCCCAGGACCCTGAGGTCACGACCTGAGCCTGAACCAAGAGTCCAGTGCTTAACCAACTGAGCCACCAGGCACCCCCATGGTAATGCTTTTGAATCTTCCACCACCTCCTGCTTGCCTGTACATTCTAGACATCTTCAACTCTTGAACATGTCACAAGTCCACACACCTCTACCCAAAAAACTACTCCTTATTCTTCAAAGCCCTACTTGATCCCTCTAACTGAAATAATCCTCCTCTCTCATAAGTTCCAAAAATGCCTTACATGTTCCTCTGTTAAAGAGCTTATCTATACAACATAATTAAGATAGTCTCTATTAGAACATGAATGCTTCAGAGGTCCCTGGCTGGCTTAGTTGGTAGACCATGTGACTCTTGATCTTGGCGTGGTGAGTTCGAGCCGCGTTGGGTACAGAGCTTACTTAAAAAAAATAATAAAACAAAAACCCTGTAATACTTCATGAGTGAGTAGTCTGAGTTTTTTTATTTTTATTTTTGCCACCTTAGTGCCTTGTATACAGGTAGTATTTAATGAATGTTTGTTAAGCAGGTAAGAAATAGAGCAACCTTGAAAAGCTGTTGCCTTTTGTCTCACTAACTGTGGAGCCTTAGTTGGATAAGAAAAAGAGACCCAGATATATCATTAAATGAACATTGTCAATTTTTTTTTCCCCTTATTCCTGTATCACTTCAAGGGCAATAATGCACTGTTTCAGAGCAAACTAACCACCACTTTGGGAAAGTCTGGCATTTTCCTTTTCTTCAAAACTGCCATTTAACTTAGACTGGCTAATTGGGTGTTCGGTCTCCATGTAGCTATTTACCCACCAGGCTCAAGCATCTCAGGTGAACCTTGTAGAAACAACCTCTTAAAAACAGTGTTTCTGAGAATGTGTAAATATGACTTAGAAATACGACTATGGATGTTTATAAGAGGTAGGCCAGGCAGTGTTTTTTTCCCTATTTTTTTCACTTTTTACCAGAAATAATCCAGCAAGTTTTTCCTTATTATGATTCACAGTCCTGTGTTAGAGCAATTTTGGACAGTGTTAATATTTTGTAGGGAGAGATTTTTTATCCCTTATGTTAAAATAATTTTATACTTACAAAAAATGTAGTAAAAATAGGACAGTTCCTGTAAGTCCTTCAGCCAGCTTCCCCTAAGGCTAACATCTAGCATAACCACAGTGCACTGACCCAAACCAGGATATTAACATTGATTCATCTACAGGATTTATTCAGAATTCACCATTTTTCTCACTCATGTTTTTCTGGTTCAGGATCCAATCCAGTTCCACATGTTACATTTTGTTGTCAAACTTAACTGTTCTCTCCAAACTGTTACAGTTCTTCAGTCTTTCTTTGTCTTTCATGACCTTGACACTTTCAAAGAACACCAGCCACTTATTCCCTCGATTTGGATTTCTCTGATGTTTTCTCATGTTAGGCTGAGGTTATGTATTTTGGGCAGAAATATCCATGATACATACCATGCCCTTCGCTGTATATGTAAAAATTTTTCACATTCACATTTTGTGTGTTGGAATTTACTCCTTAAAAGATAATTGCTTCATATTTTAAAGATTTTATTTTATTTTATTTGTCAGAGAGAGAGAGAGGGCACAAGCAGGGGGAGCAGCAGAAGCAGAGGGAGAAGCAGGCTCCCTATTGAGCAGGGAGCCTGACTCGATCCCAGGACCCTGAGATCATGACCTGAGCTGAAGGCAGACGTTTAACTGACTGAGCCACTCAGGCACCCCATTACTTCATTTTTAAAAAAGATTTTGTTTATCTAATTTGAGAGAGAGACAGAGAGAGCACATGCACACCTGTTGGAGAGGGGCAAAAGGAGAGAGAGAATCTCAAGCAGATTCCGAACTGAGTATGGAACCCCACTCGGGGCCAGATCTTATCACCCTGAGACCACCACCTGAGCCCAAACCAAGAGTTGGACACTCAGTGACCGAGCCACCCAAGTGCCCTGATAACTACTTAAAAACAAAAACAAAAACAAAATCACCAGCAAAAAAAACCTATCTAGGGGTGCCTGGGTGGCTCAGTCAGTTAAGCATCTGACTCCTTCTGATTTTAGCTAGGGTCATGATCTCAGGGTCATGAGATTAAGCCCCATGTCAGGCTCTATGCCTAGCAGGAAGTCTACTTGAGATTCTCTCCCTCTCCCTTTCCCTCTTCCCCTTCCCACTCTTGAACTCTCTCCCCTCCCTCAAATAAATAAATAAAGCTTTTAAAAAGTTGTATATTCTCTGTATTTCTCAGGAATTGGACAGATCCCTGAATGACTCCGAGTTTGGAATCCTGATTTATGGAAAGATTCCCTTAGAAGACTATTTGTTTCCCTACCTCTGAGGAATTTGAGAAGAGTTGGAGCTGGCGGCCCTTCCCTGTATCATGCTAGCAGGGACTCGTGGTCAAGCAGAGGCCTTCTGCCACTGAAAAGCTGGCAGTTATTCCCAGTCTACGGCTGATTATAAACTGCTTCTTGGCTGGGGCTCGACCAGAAGCCAACCCTGAGATGATGATTTAAGTCTAGGTCATTTGTCTGGTGAGGAAGCAGGCAAGAGAGGGAAGAAGACTGGGGTGTTTAATCTGCAGCCCCCAGCAGATGACCATCCAATGAAAGCTGCTCCAGGGCACTTATTTTTCTGACATTCTGACCCATTCCAAACCAGAGAATACTTCCAAGTAGAGAGTCAGTGCAGCCTGCTGTAGAACATCTAGAAAGCCCCTAGTATTTAAGACAATTTCAAGTGTCTAGAGATCTGGGAGGGACACCTGATGCCCTTTCTGCCTTCCTCTTACTTCCTTCTCTTTTTTTTCCTCCCCCCATTTCCCAATATTAAAAAAAAACACAAAAAACAAACAAACAAAAAAACAACAAACCAAAAGAAAGAAAAAGAAACAACCTGTGTGCTCGATGGGAGGGGAGGGCATCAGAATCGAAGTGTGTAGGTAAAAATCCTCAGAGACAGGCAGTGCTACTATATCACTAATATACTCTTACAGTTTTGGATCCCTCGATGCTGAGTTCTGTTTTTAAAAAGATGAATGACACAAGGCAGAAAAAAAAAATGTGTGTCTTCTAAACTTAAAAAAAAAAAAAAGCCATTGTTTTCCAAGTTATGGTCTTTCCTCCCAGGCTTTAGAAGTGTGAGATCAGTTATAAAGAGGGATGCTGTACCCGAGCTTGGGGATGTCATGGTACCATCCACGCTTCACTCAAAGCACCCTACAAATAAGTGAAAGCCTAGAACACCTAACACTGGGGGTTTACTCTTTTCGGAAGCTTTCTGGCAACTTGATGCTACATCTTGCAGTGGGATAGTTCCAGAAGGTCTGAAATGGCCCCCCAAACTAGAAGAAGGGCTTAAAATGGAGGTCGGAAACATAAGATGGCGATAATCATACCTATTTCATTTGGCGGCTCTGAAAATAGATAACGGTCGTGTCAGTGAGAAGTGCCTGCTCCAGGCGTGGCCACAGTAGGCTCTTAGCACATGCGAGTGGGATGTGGGGTGGGGAGACCATTCGTCCCTGAATCTCAGGTGAGTCATACATGAGCCTTGCGTGCTGAAGCCCAGGTGGCCCTCGCACTAGCCTTGTGAGGCCATTAGTATTTTTTTTTTAAGATTTTATTTACTTATTTGACAGACAGAGATCACAAGTAGGCAGAGAGGCAGGCAGAGAGAGACGAGGAAGCAGGCTCCCTGCTGAGCAGAAAGCCCGATGCGGGGCTCGATCCCAGGACCCTGAGATCATGACCTGAGCTAAAGGCAGAGGCCTTAACCCACTGAGCCACCCAGGCGCCCCAAGGCCATTAGTATTATCCTCACTTCGCAGAGTGGTTCACTTCCCAGAGAGGTTGAGCTCCCCTGCCTTTGGTCACACAACGATCAGCGTGAGTTAGGATCTGAACCCAGATCTGTGTGATTCCGAGATCCATTTTACCACGCATTTCCCATACATTGGAACATCATACCAACGTGAAGAGAGCCAGGATTCACCTTCCTCCAATCTCATCCTCCCATGTCGAAATGGACCAATAAAGAATGACCGTAAACTCTAGATCCTAAGCCCAGAGGACAAGAGGGTAGAAAGTGAACCGTGTCACGCAGCACCGCGTCCCAGGTATGAGGCTGGGGATCCGCATAAGGCATATTGTTAAAGAAGGATGGGAGCACCGCAAGACAGGCTCTCCGTTTTGGTTGCTGCCCAGCGCCGGCTATGCCAGGCTGGCCCAGGAAGGCTTTGCTGAGCGTGGCTGAGTAGCTCGGGAAGTCCTTTGGTTCCTGCAGGTGACTGCAGCCTTCCCTGCCACTCCTCCGTGCAGCAGCCGCTGAGGTTCCATTCCCCATTCCCGGGCTAGCGCAGGACAGGAAGGCACAGAGCCTCGGGTTCAGCTTTCAGGGGTGGCAGTGTTTGGAGCACACGGATGACAAGCCGACTTCTGGTTCTTGACCTCTGGTGCCCTTGTTTTCCAGTTCCTGCTGGAGTTTGCTTTCAGATTCAAGGTGCTGACCCCTCTCCTGAGATCCTTCATTCCTTCCCAGGTTTGGACTAAGATTTTAGCAGACCTGTGACCTCATGGGCGATGAGGAAATGGATGTCCTCTGGGTAGGGAGGAGGTAACAGAAGGCGGAGAGGAAAGGGGCATTAAAAGAGAGACAGCATCGAAGGTACAGCAACTCCCTACAATGAGCCACTATTTGGAATTGGGCAAGTCAAAGGAAACCTGCCAACCACCTTCTTCTCTATTCCTAGCAATGCTGACATCACTTAAAATTTGAGTGTTGGTGCTACCCATGAAGAGAGAGTGCAGAAAGGCATGGACAGGTTACTTGATTAAAATAAATCTGGGATGTCTGGGTGGCTCAGTCAGTTAAGCATCTGCCTTTGGCTTATGCATAAGACCAAGGTCCTGGGATCGAGTCCTGCATCGGGCTTCTTACTCAGCGAGGAGTCTGCATCTCCCACTGCCTTCCCCTCACCCAGCTTGTATACTTGTACTCTCTCTCTGTCTGACAAATAAACAAAGTCTTAAAAAAAAAAAAAAAGTATGTCGGGTGCCTGGGTAGCTCAGTCGCTAAGCATCTGCCCTCAGCTCTGGTCCTAATCCTAGGGTCCTGGGATTGAGCCCTGCATCAGGCCCCCTGCCCAGCGGGAAGCCTGCTTCTCCCTCTCCCACTCCCCCTGCTTGTGTTCCCTTTCTCGCTGTGTCTCTCTCTATCAAATAAATAAAGAAAATCTTAAAAAAAAAAAAGTCCCTTCAGAAGAAAAGGCATATGTCAGGAGAATCTGACTGTCGCATTCCTGAGTGTGTTCCTGGAGGGTTCTAAATTAATTTGAGGACACAGAGGACATAAACCCAGTAAACTGTTAGCAGACTTAGGGAAAATAAGTGCAGGACCCCAGAAGGAGAGTCAGAGGGTGGAGGCCAGCACCAGAACAATAGCATTTGTATAGGTAGATTTGTGCTGGGAGAAAGACTAGGAAGTACTTCCTATAATCCTTAATTTACAGGATAGGAGAAGAAAGGCATTAAGAGCCAAGATGTGATTTGTTAGATGGGGGAGGAGCTGCCAGCAAAGTGGAAAGAAAGCCAGTGCTTGCTGAGGAAAAGGGCGTTAGAGTACTGTGTGCTCTTACAGACTAACAGAATGTGGCTTTGCCTTTTGTGTGACACACACAAGAATAAAAAAAGAAAAAGAAAAATGTTAACGCAGTGAGAATAAATACAGATGACCTAATCCCTATTTCCAGAAGGTCCTCGTCCAGTGTGGGAAGCCTCCACTCATAATCCAGGTGGAGAAAAATGTGCATGAACAAAAAATAGAGAACCACTAAATGCCAAATTGGTGGTGCTGGCCAGGAGAGCGTGAGAAAGACTAAGAGGGAAAAATCCCTGTAGATGGCTGGCATTGACCAAGACCTCATGGAAGACAGAGCACTACCTGGTCTGGAGGAGAGAAGGCTTTATGTAGGTAGAGCAGAGGAAGAGGCTATCCCAGATGCAGGGAAGAAGACTAAACAAGTGGTGAGGGGAAACTTCTGAAGAGCCCTGGAAGCCAGGAAGAAGAAATTAGATTTGGGAACCTTGGCGGATTAGGTAGGAGTTTAGCTTGTGGGTTCATGGTATTTTAGGCAGTACCTGTTCATAGTTGGTTTAGGGTAGAGGGAGCCTCAGGCAACAGATTATCTCAGTGACCAAACCTGTCCTAATTAAAAAATGATTGCTAGGGATTCCAGCCAACTAAGCGTAAGCATTCTGGCCCCAGCACCAAGACTTTCTTATTGTGGAGGGGAACGTCCAACTCTTTACACCCCACACGGTGAATCAGCTAATTCTGCCAACTCCCCTAGTCTTCATGCTGACCAAGAGTCCTGTGATTGTTAGTGATCTCTGTGTGCGTGGGTAGACAGGAAATGTGTCCGTTTTAATTCAAAGATAGGAACTGATAACTCTAATTGCCAAGGAGATACATAACTAAGTAGTCTACAGTTTTATCTACATAGCCTTAGTTAGATAAGAAATAACAGTAAATCGGCATGACAGTTTAACGTAGAGGAATGTAGGCTATAAAATGTTGTTTTAGATATCCTTATATAAACTGTATAGAAATATTTTTTTAAAGATTTTATTTATTTATTTGACAGACAGAGATCACAAGTAGACAGAGAGGCAGGCAGAGAGAGAGAGGAAGGGAAGCAGGCTCCCTGCTGAGCAGAAAGCCCCATGCGGGGCTGCATCCCAGGACCCTGAGACCATGACCTGAGCGGAAGGCAGAGGCTTAACCCACTGAGCCACCCAGGCGCCCTGTATAGAAATTTTTAAAATTGCCAATAGTTTGGGCACCTCAGTGGGTTAGTCGCTTATGTGTCTACCTTCGGCTCCAGGTCACGATCCCAGGGTCCCGGGATTGAGCCCTACATCGAACTTCCTGCTCAGTTGCAGGGGGGAGTCTGCATCGCCCTCTCCCTGCCTCCGCTTAATCTCTCTCTCAAATAAAATCTTAAAAAAATTAATTGCCGGGGCGCCTGGGTGGCTCAGTGGGTTAAAGCCTCTGCCTTCGGCTCAGGTCATGATCTCAGGGTCCTGGGATGGAGCCCCACATCGGGCTCTCTGCTCAGCAGGGGGCCTGCTTCCTCCTCTCTCTCTCTGTCTGCCTCTGCCTACTTGTGATCTCTGTCAAGTAAATAAATAAAATCTTTAAAAAAAATTAATTGCCAATAATTTTCTTACTGGCCCATAGGCATTTTTAAAACATGACTATTATGTTATACATTCAGTTAGCCTGTCCCCTTGTACATAGAGCCTCTTCCCACCGTGGTTGGCAATGTGCGGAGAATCCATGAGCCCTCTGCAACACTGTAGAGCAGCCCATCCCCCCGATGGACGGACATCTGTTTCACATCCCCTGAATTTTGACCATTTGTGCTAGTTCCTCCTTTAAGAGACCTTGTTCAGTCATAGAAAAGCTTTCTTCCTAGAAAAACTATGCATTCCACATGGAAATAAAGGGAGAGACACACTTTGGTGATTCTTGATCTCTGTCGATACTTCTTTTCCCTATAGGTCTTGAGGTGAGTGTGTTATCTTCCAGAGTCCGTAACACCAAGCATGTGTCCGGTGCGAGATGGTAGCTGCTAGGTAATGATGTTTTTACCACAGAGAGTGGAATGTTTTCTCCATAAGATAGAAAGTGTGCTTCAAGAAGACTGGTCTGCTTAATGGGTACGGGGGTTGAAGCCTTGACATGCAGCTTTTCTAGTAGTTTAGGCTGAACCCAAGGCAGGGCAGGTGGAAGGATGACCCTGTTGAGGAACTTGGTCATGACAGCGTAGTGTAGACCGCTTTGCTATGGGTCGAGTTTCCATGCAATGGTTCAGCTCAGTGCAACTGGCAGACAGGGAAAGAATGTCAATATCGTGTAGAAGTTCCCCGGTTCATGGAGGTTCCTGGTGGATAGTGCTTGGTGCTTCCGAGAGCAGCAGCCTGTTCCCCAGCCTCCTTTATCCGCTTCCTTCTTCTGTGCCCCAGTCTTTCATTTTTTTTTTTAAGATTTTATTTATTCATTTGTCAGGGAGAGAGAGAGAGCATGTGAGAGACAACACAAGCAGGGGGAATGGCAGACAGAGGAAGAAACAGGCTCCTCGCTTCTCAAGGAGCCCGATGTGGGACTCGATCCCAGGAATCAAGTCAAGGCAGACACTCAACCGGCTGAACCACTCAGGCGTCCCCGCTCCATTCTTTCAATCTATGTCCCCATAACTTATTGGTGGCGAACCCTTTCACCCCTTCTGTGAGGCTATCCATTTCTTATTTTTTTAAATCGAAGTAAAATACTCAGAAAATAAAATTTACCATCTTAATCATTTTTTTAAAAGATTTTATTTATTTATTTGACACAGAGAGCGAGATCACAAGTAGGCAGAGCAGCAGGCAGAGAGAAACGGGGAAGCAGAGAGCCTGATGTGGGGCTCGATCTCAGGACCCTGAGACCATGACCCGAGCCGAAGACAGAGGCTTAACCCACTGAGCCACCCAGGCGCCCCCCACCTTAATCGTTTTCAAGTGAACAGTTCAAGGGCATCAAGTACATTCACACTGTTGCACAACCATCACCACCACCAGCCTCCAGAACGCTTTCATCTTGAGAAACTGAAACCCCAAGTTCATTAAACAGTAACTCCCTTCCTGTCACTCTTCTCTCTAGTCCCTGGCAAACACCATGCTACTTTGTGCCTCCATGAGTTTGACTGCTGTAGCTCATATAAGTGGGATCATACAGTATTTGTCCTTCTGTGATGGGTTTATTTCATTTATCATCATTTCCTCAGTGTTCACCCATGTTGTAGCCTATGTCAGAATGTTCTTGTAGGTTGAGTGATATTTCATTGTATGAATACATCACAGTTGGTTTATCCAGTGATCTGTCAGTAGACACGTGGCTTGCCTCCACCTCTTGGCTACTGTGGGTAATGCTGCTGTGAACATAGGGGTACAGATGTTTGTGCCCCTACCTTTCATTCTCCACCATTTTTAAAAGTGAAGTCCTATATTTTCTGTTGTATTTCTTTACTCAGAATCTACTTGGACTTTTCATTGTGTAAGTCTTTTTATTAGGGTTATTACTGTTTCATTTGGGCTCTGGTAAGAAAGTTGTGCGGGTTTGAGTGGTCTGCCTCAGCCCTGCCTCTCCTGTGAACCCTGCTATCTTTTGTGCACAACTGAAGAGAACGAGGTGGGAGTGTTTGTTTGGAAATGTGCATGTGTATCACGTCCTAGCAGAAATGCCCATTGTGTTGAAAGAGAATAAGCTGGGGTGCACTGGGAACCATGCTCCCTAACTCCCTGGCAACCTTAGAGACGTCACCAAGCCCAGCTTTCTCCTCAGTAGTGCTGCCTGCCACGCTCCTGTAGGAGCGCCTGACGGGAGGCCGAAAATCCAAGCACCTGGTCCCCATATCACAGAGGTCAAAATGCCATCCTCTATTCCAGGATTGAGCAGAGACTGACAGCCAGAGGGGGAACGTGTTTGTGGAGTTGAGCTCTGCGGGCAACTGGCCCAGCCCTTACTCTTGTGCCTACACCTGTTTCCATAGGATTGATTGGCCAGATTAGAAAAGCAAAAAACCATGATATTCTGTTCTAACCTGAGGGTGCTACAGAGACTTGGAAAGCTTGGGGAGGCCAGGGAGGGCTGGATGGAGGGAAAGAGGGTCACAGGAGTTGCTGTCAATTTGGGTAGAGCCGCTTGTTTATTAGTCATAGTTTCCATGAGTGTTTCAATCATAAAGAAAGGCTCTTGTCACCGCGCTGCAGAGAGGAGCCCTGTGATTCAGTAGGGCTGGCTAGCCTGGCTGCAATGTAAAGTCAGTCTACAAAGAAGTAGAATGAGGATTCGAATGTTATATTTGACGGCTCAGTAAAATTATTTGTGACTGAGGTAGTGAGGGGCCCGGAGACCCACATGGGAGTCCAGGAGTTAGGTCAACCCTTATCATCCTGAGGGCCTAGTAAAGGTGATCAGTCTAGTCCTCACATAGTTAGGCCTGAACAATCAGCAAAATTGAGTTCTTGGGCTTTCTGTTTTATGGAAATACTGAGACAGAATTGAAAAAGAGGCCATTTTTTGGATTTTTCAGTGATACAACAGAGAACATATCATGCCAGTGCTACTGTATAAATCACATTGCCAGTAGCTTAAAGTTATAAATAGAACTTGCCAGAGAAAAGGAAACAGTACCTATTTGTTAGGAAGGCAAGACCTAAAAGGATCACTGGCTGAAACTGCATTTGCACCAGAGGAGGAGGAGAATGGGCTGAAATGGGAGAAGGAAGAAAAGGAGCAGAGGGAGGGGATGTCATGTCTGTGCTCTGTTTACTGTCACACTGTGGGAGTTTTCACATTCCCAAGCACTAGAGTACATCCAACTATGGGAGTCACCCCTTAGTGAGTCTACCAGAACCAAAGAAAACAGTAACAGAAGGAATAGACGGTAACAGATAGAATAGAAATTATCAGAACCCACTGCATGCACTGGGGGTCAGCATTGTTTGTGAATATTTTCTCCCTGTGTCTATATTCATGAAGGTGTTTACCGGATTATAGTGTCAAATACTTTTCTCACTGTAGGCTATGGTAGAAGTTTGAGGAACATTCTGACATTTTGCCTGTCTTCTGCTCCTGGACCTTCCTTCTCAGTCAATGATATTTTGTGTCTAGATTTGGCTGCTGTTAGACTTGAAATAGATGGTCCCTGTTTACCCCAGGTGTTTGTTACGGGCCCACCATTGTCACCTACTCAGGGATCGGGGATTGCCCTGAGGGTGCTCCCACACTGCTGGCGTGTCTATCAGCTGTGCTATGGCGAACACCTCCTGAAATTAAGACTGAAAACTTGAATCTGAATCTCACGTCAGCCATTTATCGGTCATATGATCACCAATATTGTTGCTTCAAAATCTCCCCATTCCAAATCACTCTTTTCCAGCCCAATTTCATTCAGTGAATGTTTATTGAATGTGTACTAAATGCAGGGTATGAAACTAGGCACAGGGAACTGAAGAAGCTGCAGGCTATGATGACAAAAAGCACATACTTCTAAGAGAACTCTAGGAGGAGAGATGGGGGATACTCAATTCTACACCCAGGAAGGGTGGCGTGGACTGTGTGAACTGAGCTGTGAAGAAAGAATAGCATTGAATTGCCAAGTGGAGAACTGTAGAGCTGGTTTTTCAGGTGGAGGGACCCCCAGAAGTGGGTCACAGGCATGGGGGAAGCTCCTGGCATGGGTTCTGAAGGGGAGTATGGCCCCAGGTAATGCTGAAATTTCAGGCAGACGAACGGCCAGATGGTCATGTCGGAAAATGGCAGTGAGTAGAAGCATAGGCTGTGAGAAGGACTAGGCCCTGCCTTCACAGAGTGCCTGAGCTCTAAAATGCCTTCTGTCTCTTCCTCCCTCTCCTACCACAGCTTAGGCCTCTCTAAAAACAACCCACATTCCCTCCCCTCCCCGGCCCCTGCCCCAGGTACACCCCGTGGCTCCCACAGATCCCTGGGTTGGCATGCTACAGAACTTACTTCCTGCCTGTCAGCTAGAGAGCAGATGAGACCCTTAGTTCCATTTTAGCTATCTTTAGTATCCGGAGCATTCAAATCCTATCAGGTGTCTCTGACTGGTACATGTATACTTTTCTGGAGAACTAGGTTCAGGCAGGATTTCCTTTTTGAAGACTTTCCAGACTTGCCTTCTACCTCTGTATTAGTTGGAATTCTCTAGAGAAATGGCATAGGTTATATACATAGAAATAGAGATATAGACAGAGAGAAAAAGTGAGAGAGATAAAGAACGGCTCACGTAATTGTGGGTACTGGCAAGTCCAAAATCCACAGGGCGGGCTGCAGGCTGGAAACTGAGGCAGAGTTTCTGTGTTGCAGTCTTGAGACCAAATCCCTTCTTCCTTGGGAAACTTTAATCTTTGCTTTTAATACTTTTTGATTGGATAGGGCCTACCCACATTACAGAGAATAATCTACTTTACTCAAAATCTACTAATTTAAATGTTAATCATATCTAAGAAGACCTTCAAGGAAATACCTAGACGGGTGTTTAACCAAACAGCTGGACACCGTGGCCCAGCCAAACTGGCACATAGAATGAGCCATCTCGACCTCACCCCTTGCCCCCACATACACACTAAAGAATTGACAAGTTCTTATCTGGGACTTCACATATTTTAATCCATTCTGTCAGTAGTCCTGGGAAGAGGGATAATTTCCACCATTTTAGAGATGGCAACACTGCAATTCATACGGGTTAAGACACAAGCCCCCAAATCATACAGTTCTGGAAATGGAAGCCAGGTCATGGCCTCCAGATTCTGGATGCCGCCCACGTGGCAGTGCAGTCTATGTGCTGTGACTGTGCTGATTGGTCCTTCAGCAGAGGGGAGCTGCTAGATGTCCATACTGGGGATGCTGGGGCTGTGGAAGTCAAACACACCTTGACTTGAATCCTTGCTATGCTAAACACATGCAGCTGGGGACCTGGGGCCATTTATTTAACCTCTCTGTGCCTTAGTTTCCCCACTTATAAAACGAAGATAATAATAAGCTTTCCCTAGTGTGGTTTTAACGATGAACTATGTAACATGGTGCCTGGCAAGAAGTAATTGTGCAGATTAATGGCAGGAATAACAAGAACATTTAATCATTCCCAATCAAGTTATTTGGAAAGAAGGTGAATACCCATTTCTATACCTGGAAGTGCTGTCTCTGCCAGGGTTTCATAAAAAACATTTCACCTTGTGGGAAGCTGGTGGAACAGGACCCTAAGCTCACCTCATCCCATGGACACAACTGGATAACACTCACATCAGTCTAAGTAACCCAGAAAATGATCTGAAGTCTGGCAGAACAGACTCCACAACTAAAAGTAGACAAGAGGCCACATCGAAGAGGGTAGGAAGAGCAGAGACACAGTGGGGAGCAAAACAGAATAGCGGGACCATTACAGACAGAGCATCGGGTGCAGAGAGGGGAAAGAAAGAGACCCTCACACTGGGGAGCCTGCATAGGAAAAGTGAATCCCCATAGCATTTGGCTTTGACAACCAGAGGGGCTGAATTTTGTGACTTCTTAGAATCAGTGGGACTTAAAACCTGGAATTTAGAAAATCAGCAGGCTAGGCTCTGGGTGACCTGGGAGAATGAGGGGATACTGAGTCTTCACCCTTAAAGAGATAGCACCAGACAGCCCCCAGAGACACAGTGTAGAAGCAACAGTTTGAAAACTGCCTGGGGCATAGGTGAGGGAGGGTTATTTGCTAATCTCAGAGTTGCTGAGGGATTTCTCTAAGAGCAAAGTTGCTGCCATTTCCTTTCCCTGCCCCCACCAGGGTAAACATGCTATGGCCACCTGCTGAAACCAACGAGGCTTTGCTTACCCCCTGCCCTCACCCCCACCACACTTCCTGGATTTGTCCCCTCCAGCCAGGCTGGCCTCAGTCCCTGTGCTGCTAACACTCCATGCCCTTTCCTCTGAACATTTTGTGAATCTGCTGCCTCCAATATGCTGCTGGCCAGAGCCCATCCAAACCAGGGACACAGCCTGGCAATGTGCAAGCACCCCTGGCAGGGAGAGGGGAAGATATATAAACACACACACACACACACACACACACACACACGTCAGATGGAGGCCCAGCAGTGGGCTGGGTGTAGACAGCTGGTGTGATTATAGGTCCTGCCCACCAATGAAACCATCTCAAGGAACAATATAGGGGAAATGCCCTGTACTTTGGTGTTCCTCCATCTCTGGCAAATGCCTGGTCTGATTCAGGTCAAGCTCAAGGTGGCCCCAGACTGGTCCACAAACACCACAGGGACCAAACCCTGCCCACAATAGTCAAAGAGAGCCACTGCAGATGACTGGACTAAAGGAAAGAGTGGCTCAGCCACAATACCAGCATGCACACAGTACACCCAGCAGACACCCCTGATGTCGCAGATTTTAATAAGTAAGGGACACTGCACTGCAGGGCACAACAGGACCTCTTCTTCATGAGGCCAGTACTCTGAAGAGCAGGAGATGGAGCTGACTTTCCTTACACACAAAAACAGACACAGAGCTAGACAAATTGAGGAGACAGAGGAATATGTCCCAAAGAAAACCACGGCAAAACCACAGCAAGAGATCTAAGCATGACAGAGATGAGTAACGTGTCTGCTAGAGCATTTAAAGTAATGGTCATAAAGATACTCACTGGACTTGAGAAAAGAGCAGAGGACATCGGTGAGACCCTTAATAAGGAGATAAACAAAGAACCAGACAGAGATGAAAAACACATTAAATGAAATTAAAAATACACTAGATGGACTAAATAGCCAACCAGAGGAAGCAGAAGGATGAATCAATGACCTGGAGGACAGAGTTATGGGAAGTAAACAAACTGAGCATGTAAGAGAGAAAAATTATGCAAAATGGGAGTAGACTTCGGGAAGTCAGCAACACTATCAAACATAATAACATTCCCATTACAAGGATCCCAGAATGAGAAGAGAGAATAGGGAGTAGAAATTTATTGTTTATCAATGTAGCTTTGGCTATTTGGGGTCTTTTGTAGTTCCAAACAAATTTTAGGATTGCTTGTTCTGGTTCTGTGACAAATGCTATTGGTAGTTTGGTAAGGATTGCATTAAATCTGTAGCTTGCTTTAGGTAATATGGACATCTTTACAATATTTGTTCTTCTAGTCCATGAGCATGGGATGTCTTTCCGTTTGTTTGTGTTGCCTTGAATTTCTTTCACCAGTGCTTTATAGTTTTCAGAGTAGAGGTCTTTCACCTCCTTGGTTAAGTTTATTCCTAGGTATTTTATTATTTTGGGTGCAACTGTAAATGGGATTGTTTTAATTTTTCTTTCTGTTGTTCATTATTAGTGTATAGAAATGCAATGGATTTCTAAACATTGACTTTTGTATCCTGCAACCTCACTGAATTCATTTATCAGTTCCAATAGTTTCTTGGTAGAGTCTGTAGGGTTTTCTATTAATAGTATCATCTGCAGATAGTGAAAGTTGTATTTCTTTCTTACCAATTTCAGTGCTTTTTATTCATTTTTCTCTTCTGATTGCTGTGTCTAGGACTTTCAGTACTATGTTAAATAAAAGTAGTGAGAGCGGACATCCTTGTCTTGTTCCTGACTTTAAGGAGAAAGCTCTCCATTTTTTACCATTGAGTATGGTGTTAGCTGCAGGTTTCTCATAAATGACCTTTATTATGTTGAGGTGTGTTCCCTCTAAACCTACTTTTTTGAGGGTTTTTATCATGAATGGATGCTGTACTTTTACTTTGTCATATACTTTTTTTCTGAATCTATTGAAAAAAATCATATTTTTTAATGCTTTCTCTTATTAATGTGATGTATCATGTTGATTGATTTGCAAATATTGATTGTGGTGAATGATTTTCTTAAATGTATTATTGGATTTGGTCTGCTCTGCCTCCATGTTCACCAGAGATATTTGCCTCTGCTTTTCTTTTTTTTGAAATGTCTTTATCTGGTTTTGGTATCAAGGTAATACTGGCTTTGTAGAATGAGTCTGAAGCTTTCCATCCTCTTCTTTTTGGGAGGAATAGTTTGAGAAGAATAGGTATTAAGTCTTCTTTAAGTGTTTGGCAGAGGTGCCTGTGGGGCTCAGTCGGTTAAGCGTCTGCCTTTGGCTCGGGTCATGATCCCACAGTCCTGGGATCAAGCCCTGTGTCAGGATCCCTACTCAGTGAGGGGGGTCTGTTTCTCCCTCTCCCTATGTCCCTGCTCTCTCTCTGTCTCTCTCTCGTGCACTGTAGTAAATAAATAGTAAATAAATAATTACTCTCTAGTAAATAAATTAAAATCATTAAAAAAAATAAGTGTTTGGCAAAACTCAGCCATCCTGGAGGAATTTATAGGTCTTGAAACAGTTTTGTTTCTCTTACCTCAGTGTTCAGGCCTGAATATTGACTCTCTGTGTCATTTCTCACAATTACATTTTAGATTGTAATACTCTTTTCATTGCTAACTTTTCTGAATTTCTATACACAGGGTAGTTGAATATGATAAAGGCAATGTGCAAAACAAAAAGTAATCCTGAATATGTGTCTGAGAAGAAAATCTGTATGACATCTGTTTTCACATCTAATTATATTCTCTGAGTTGAGACTAGGGCATCCTTCTTAGACGGTGTCCTCAATCTGATTTTTTTCCATCTGTGTTTTTTCCTCCACAAACATTAAATCAACATTATAACATTCCAGTGCATTACAAACACGTTAGCCCTTTGGCAAATGAGCCTTGATGCTAGATGAGCCCAAGTGTCATTGGGACTTTTTCAAGTAGATCCTTGTGTGGTCCTGGGACCTCTGATGTGGGAACCACATTGTCCATCTGCTGTCCTGTCTTTGGGCTACATGGCCTGCCTCGCCAGCTTCTCTCTTGCTGCCACCAACAAAATTCTTAAGTTCCATTTCACTGCCTTTATTTGCGAATAGAACTTGTTCTTGTCATGTAAAGGAGGAAGAAGTAATAGAACAAGTGGTCTATTAGTGTGTGGCAGGAAAGTGAAGAAGTTGACAATTTAGGACTAAGAAACTAAGCTCTTTAGATGAGGAAATCAGCAAAGGCAACGAAGGCCACTTTCAACAGAAGATATTTGGTAGAGGGAATGCACTGTAGTAAATGGCAATAAAGAGTGTGAGAATTTGCTGTAAAAGAAATTGCTAATACCCTTACATTGTAGGGCTGCAAGTCTATTTACCTTTTATGTCATACAGAAAGAATATGTACTTCCTGGGGATCTATGTAGGAGAATGCAGTCTAAAAAAAGAATTAATCTTGAGACATTTGTAAAGATTGATGCCCATTAAAGAACATCTGGGAAGTGACCTAATGGAAGTATGGTAGAAAGAGGATGATGTTTGGAATTTTTCCCTTGGGGTTTGAATTCCAGCCCAGTGTCTTCCACCTGTGTGATCTGAAAAGAAAAATGGAAATAAATACCTACTATTTATCAAACAAGTTCTAGTTTTTTTTTTTTTTTTAAGATTTTATTTGTTTATTTGACAGACAGAGATCACAGGTAGGCAGAGAGGTAGGCAGAGAGAGGGGAAGGGAAGCAGGCTCCCTGCTAAGCGGGGGAGCCTGATGTGGGGCTCGATCCCAGGACCCTGGGATCATGACCTGAGCTGAAGGCAGAGGCTTTAACCCACTAAGTCACCCAGGCACCCCAAACAAGTTCTAGTTTTTGAGGACATTTGCACATATTCTCACCTGACGTTCACAGCAACTCTAGGTGGTATATACTGTTGTTATCCCTATTTTTTTTTTAAGCTAAGACAATACCAAATGTTAATGAGGGTGGTGGAGCACCCTGAAGTCTATTGTATCACTTGTAGGAATGTAAAATGATACAACCATTTTGGAAAAAATGTTTGGTGGTACCAAATAAAGGTGAACATGTGCAAACTCTATGACCCAGCAATACTGATCCTGGGTATTTACCCAAAAAAGTATAATTTTTTTCCTAGTAAAAGCATGCTCAAGAATGTTCGTAGAAGCGTAATAACCAACAGTAGAACCAACTTAATTGTCCATCACCAGTAGAATGGGACATGCTAGATTGAAACAATGGACTACTACCCAGCAATGGAAAAGAATGAACTACTGTTACACGGAACATGGACAAATCCCGCAGACACAATGTTAAGTAAAAGAAATCAGACACAAAGGACTGCCTACTGCATGATTCCATTTATATGAAGTTCAAAAACAAACAGAAATAATTTTTGGTGATGGTGGTCAGAATAATCTGTATCCTTTGGGTGTGGACATTGCTGACTGGGAGGGCACAGGAGGTGCTGGAGATGTTCTATCTTTTGATCAGCCTTGTGGTTACATTGATACTGCATTAGTTTTCTGTGACACGAAAACACATTACCACAAACGTAGTGGGGTTAAAACAACACATGGATATTTTCTCTCAGTTTCCATAGATCAGAAGTATGGACCCAGTGAAGCATGGGTCTGAGTTGTGATCAAGATGTGGGCTCGGGGGCGCCTATGTGGCTCAGTGGGTGAAGCCTCTGCCTTCGGCTCAGGTCATGATCTCAGGGTCCTGGGATCAAGACCCGCATTGGGTTCTCTGCTCGGCAGGGAGTCTGCTTCCTCCTCTCTCTCTCTCTGCCTGCCTCTCTGCCTACTTGTGATCTCTGTCTGTCAAATAAATAAATAAAATCTTAAAAAAAAAAAAAGCATGTGGGCTCGGATGTGTTCTGATCTAGAAGCTTGAGCTCTCCCAAGTTCATGCAGGTTGCTGGCAGAACTTCCTTGCAGAAGTAAGGAAGCTTATGATCAAATTTTTTATGGCTATTGGCTGAAGGGCAACCCCCCACTCCCACCCCCGACTGCCCAGGTCCTTGGGGCTGCTCATAGTTCCTTACCACAAGGGCCTCTCCAACGGAGCCATTTACCACGCCAGCAATGAGTATTTCCCTCTAGTACTAGGAGAGGGTCTTTATATAACATAACATCCTATAACTTTTGCCATTTTTCTATTGGTTGGGTGAAAATTGCAGATTCTATCTACAGTGGGCGAGTGGCTTACATAAAGACACAATCATCAAGAGGCAGGCATCATAGAGGTCATCTTAGGATCTGTCCAACATGCACACACACACACAAACACTCATCCAACTACACATGTAAGATTTATGTACTGCATAGTATTTTATACCTCAATTTTTTAAATATCTGAGGCAAGAAAAATAAAGTAACTCACTCTTTGTCACTTGGCTACTAAGTGGCAGGAGTGGGATTCAAATTCAGCTGTGTCTTATAGGAAACCTGTGCTCTCACTCTGAAGATTGAATGAAAAGGTGTTGGGGCTGCCTCAGTTGGAAGAGCATGTGACCCTTGATCTCGGGGTTGTGAATTTGAGCTCCACATTAGGTGCAGAGATTACTAAAAATAAATAAATAAACTTAAAAAAAGATAGAAAAGATGTAATTAAGCCTCAAGTATGCTTTGGCTCAGAGAATGGTGGCTATCATAATGGTAGTGAGATATTTGAGTTTTATTACTTGTAAACATTACCAGTTTAATTCTGAAAAATATTCAGGGGGCATTTTGTATGTCTCAAGCAAAGCAGTAAGTTCAAGATGGTGCCAGAATGCTTGAGTCTAATTGACTTTGATCAGTAGGTGGCTTTCCCACTGTTTTCTTAAACCTCTACAAATATGATTCTATTATTATAGCTCCTTTTCCTAGCACATCCATTTATTAAATTCCCTTGCTACCCAGGTCAAGAAATTTACTGTGAATATTCCTTAGTTAATATTCTGATCTGTGAAGTAACCCTCTGTTTTAAGATTTACTCTAACTGCCTCCTTAACTTGTCCCTCATTATTCAAAGGCTACTTATAAGTGAACAGTGAATCATCTTGTTCTCTCCCATTTGCTCTCCTTTACTTTTGAAGTCAGTGGGGGGGGGTGGGTGGGGAGAATTAACTTGGGTTTTAAAATGGAAGAGTTTGGTCAGAGATGAAATTCAAAACTGGTCACATGATTCATCTCAAATTATAGTTGTGGGCTCTGGGGTTATTGGGAGTTTGCTTAGAATTTTGGAGTTGAAAAGAATTATTGTTTTAATAGGACTTATAAAAATGAGCCAAAAAGAGCTGGCAGCCTGCCTAGACTGTCAGAACCTTGAATTTAGGAACCGTTTTTTTCAAAAAAAATTTCATACTTCAAGTTTGTAATATACCTCAAGGGATATAATAACATCTAATACTGTATTATTATTATTATTTTATTGAGGACCTAGTACCTGTAATATACCTAGTGTCATGGGACATCCCAAAGTAAATGAAGTAAAAGAAAAAATATTTCTGCCCTTAAGGAGGTTATGTCTTTGATCAGTGGTAAAAAAAATTTGTGTCTGAAGTCTTAGGGTGCCATGATAAAAGAAACAACTAGGGGCGCCTGCATGGCGCAGTCGGTTACATGTCTCTTGGTTATGGCTCAGGTGGTGATCTCATGGCCCTGGGATCAAGTTCCTCTCTCGATGTAGAGTCTGCTTGAGATTCTCCCTCTGCTCCTTCTGCCCCTTTCTCTTGTGCACTCACTCTCTCTCTCAAGTAAATAAATAAGTCCTTTTTTTTTTTAAAGTTTTAAAAATTTATTTGAGGGGAGGGACAGATCATGAGTCCGCTGAGGGCAGAGGGAGAGGGAGAAGCGGACTCCCTGCTGAGCAGGGAGCCTGACTTGGGACCATGATCTGAGTCAAAGTCAGACACGTAACTGAGTGAGCCCCCAGACACCCCAATAAATCTTTTTTTTTTTTTTTTTTTAAAGGAGTAATTATTGCCAGCTAAAGTTACATACTGTGTGATTCCAACTATATGACATTCTGGAAAAGGTGAAACTATGGGATCGTGGAGAGATCAGTGGTTGCCAGTGTTAGCTGGGAGGGAGGGAGGAGCAGGTGGAGCACAGGAGGTTTCTGGGGCAGTGAAACTATCTGTGTGATACTGTGATGGTAGATATGTGACATCCTGCCTTTGTCAAAACCCGTGCAACTGTATAATGGAAGAGTGAACCCTGCTGTAACCTATGGACCTGAGTTAATAGTAATGTATCAGTATGGGCTCATCAATTTTAACAAATGCACCACACAGATGCCATATGTTAATAAGGAGGGAAACTGTTGAGGATGACAGTAAGAGTTATGTGGGGACTCTGAACTTCCTGATTAGTTCTTCTGTTAGCTAAAAACTGCTCTCAAAAAATAAAGTCCATTAATTAAAAAAAAAAATAGGGCGCCTGGGTGGCTCAGTGGGTTAAGCATCTGCCTTAGGCTTGGGTCATGAACTCGGGGTCCTGGGATCGAGCCCCACATCGGGCTCTCTGCTTATCAGGGAGCCTGCTTCCCCTGTCTCTCTGTCTGCCTCTCTGCCTACTTGTGATCTCTCTCTCTGTCAAAAAAAAAAAAAATTAATAAAATTAAAAAAAAATATATATATATATATAGGGACTTCTGGGTGGCTCAGTTGAGCATCTGCCTTCAGCTCAGGTCATGATCCCAGAGTCCTGGGATAAAGTCCTACATCAGCATCCTTGCTCAGCAGGGAGCCTGTTTCTCCCTCTGCTGCTTCCCTTGGTTGTGCTCTCTCTTTCTCTCTGACAGACAACTAAATCTTTTTTTTTTTTTTAAAGATTTTTATTTATTTATTTGACAGAGAGAAATCACAAGTAAGCAGAGAGGCAGGCAGAGAGAGAGGAGGAAGCAGGCTCCCTGCTGAGCAGAAAGCCCGATGTGGGGCTCGAACCCAGGACCTGGGATCATGACCTGAGCTGAAGGCAGTGGCTTAACCCACTGAGCCACCCAGGCGCCCCCAGACAACTAAATCTTAAGAAAATATTATATTACATATATTTTATATACATATATATGTGTATATAATTTATATTGTAGATATTTATTTTGTACATTATATATTTTTATAAGTATATAAAATAAATATATATTTATAAATATTTATGTTTATAAATTTATATAAATATATTTATAAAATATAAAAAATATATATATTTTAAAGATTTTATTTATTTATTTGACAGAGACACAGCAAGAGAGGGAACAGAAGCAGGGGGATTGTGAGAGGGAGAAGCAGGCTTCCTGCCGAGCAGGGAGCCCAATGCGGGGCTCGATCCCAGGACCCTGAGATCATGACCTGAGCCAAAGGCAGACACTTAACGATTGAGCCACCCAGGCACCCCAAAAATATATTTTATACTATAAACACAGACACTATATTATATATGTCTTTTTTTCTGCCTTGGGAGATTCATAATCTCTTTGGTTAGTCCTAAAATAAAAGTGTATCTGAGGTCTAGGGTCTCACAGAATACAAAGTAATAAACCTAGGGAAGTTAGGGAAGGCTTCAAAGATGTGAACTTGAGGTGAGCCTTGAGAAAAAGACTCTGCCGTTCACCAGGCAGATCTGGTTTGCATGTGTGTGTGCTCTTAGCAGACATTCATATTACATATTCTCTGTAGGTCTGGTGATTCTAAAGTCTTCACAGAGATTATCTCATTTAATTCCCCACCTCAGGGACCCCTGGCTGGTTCAGTCAGTTAAGTGTATGCCTTCGGCTCAGGTCTGGATCCCAGGGTCATGGGATGGAGCCGAGTTAGGCTCCTTGCTCGGTGGGGAGTCTGCTTCTCCTTCTACCTCTGCCTTTCTCCCTGTTCTTGCTCTCTCTCTCTCTCTCAAAAAAAAAAAAAAAAAAAAAATTCCCCACCACAACAGGGTACATGTTATTATTTCTATATTACAGTTGAAGAAACAAAGGTTCAAAGGAGCTTATCCAAGGCCACCCAGCTAGTGAGAGGTGAAAGGGGGACCTACGCCTCTCTGCCTGCTTCCGAAGCCAGTGCCTCATCACTAACAAAGAGATTACATCCTGTACAGGATTAAAGGCATGCTGTGACACGGTGAAGGGGTAGAGAGATAAAGCAAAAATTGATAGATGAAGGTATCATTCATGGCAATTTAATAAAGAAGACAGGATTTCAGGAGTTGCTTGGTTGAGGCAAAGAGAAAGACTATGTTTGTGGAGAACTGATCTCAAAAAGTCTCCTCCCCAGTCTAGCTAATGTACACCCTTGAAACCTAGAGGCACCATTCAGAGCGGGGCAGAGTCCTTGCAGAGCTTTCAGAACCATCTGGGAATTGGGATCTGCAGACAGCTACTTACCCCACACTCGTGGCTTTGTGCAGATTCTGGTTGTCCGGTAAGAAAGCTGGGGACATGGTTTTACTGCTCATTCTCTTTGCTTCCTTATGGCTGCCTTGCCCATCTTATTCCTTCCAGAGCCGTCAGATTCCCTCCAGCATCCTTTCAGCTGAGCCCACAGGGAAGGCACAGTAGAAGGGTACTGGAGCTGGCTTCTGGACAAAGAACAAGGAAAATGGGCACCTGGGTGGCTTTGTTGGTTAAGCGTCTGTCTGCCTTCAGCTCAGGTCATGATCCCAGGGTCCTGGGATTGAGGCCTGCATTGAGCTCCCTGCTCAGCAGGAAGCCTGTTTCTCCTTCTCCCACTCCCCCTGCTTGTATTTCCTCTCTTGCCATCCTCTCTCTGTCAAATAAATAAAATAGAATCTTAAAAAAAAAAAAAAAAGAACAAGGAAAACCCTTTTCTCTCTATGCCCAGATTAATTGGACACTACTTACCCTCCCTCAAATAGATAGTTATGTGCCCAAATAATTTGATGAATACCAGACATTACTCTTCCATCCTAGGAAGCTTGGGTTTAGAGAGATGTCTGCTCTGATAAACTGTGGAATAAAAGACTGCAAATCGTTCTTAACCATTCTGATCAATAATGATAGCTACCGTTTATGGAGCATTTACCACATGCCAGAGAGTGAGTTAGGATTTTACATACATTACCACACTTAATTTCACCACAGTATGTCACAGAGAAGGAGAAAGTCACAGAGGGGTTAAACAATTTTCCCAGAGCCACAAGGCTGGCTGATGCCCATTCAGGTTTTACCTTCCGCCTCAGGGACAACTGTGGGCCAGCCAAGCTGCCTTTTCTCCCCTTCCCACTTTCACAACCAATTAAGAAACAGGACACTGGAGACTGACAGATGAAGATAAAAATGTCAGTGAGAATGTCCCTGAGATAAAGTCAATGAGTGACTGTGACTTTGGGTCTTTGTGACAAGTTCTTGCTAATATTCTCTGCATGGCCTTCCCACTCCCCCAGCTAGGTGTGGACCATCAGGCTCTGAGGAAGAGACACTGGCCTCAGATTGCTCCCTGGAGTAGTCTGGGTTGAGAGGTCGAAAAGAGTGAAAAGCTTTAATAAATTATTATTAGGTTAGGTGGAGCAATGGATTTCTCTCACCAGTCAGGTAACTTTTTAAGCAGAAGAGGGCGAGGCTCAAGGCCAGAAGGGTTACATTTTGGAAGCTCCTCGAAGAAATACAATCTAAAACAAGGAGAAAGGAGTTTGCTTTCTGTATTAGCTTAGCTGCCATGACAAAAGACCACCCTGGGTGGCTTGAACAACAGGAATTTATTTTTTACATTTTTGAAGGCTGGGAGGTCCAAGACCAAGTCACCAGATTTGGTGTCTGTGGAGGACACACTTTCTGTCTTGCAGCTGGCCACATTCTTGCCATGTCCTCCCAAGGGAGAGGAAGATGGAGAGGGAGAGAACCAGAGTTCTCCTCTTATTAGGGCACTGATCCCATCATGGTGTCCCACCTTCATGACTTAATCCAAACCTGCTTACCTTCCAAGGTCCTACCTCCTAAAACCATCTCACTGTGGGGTGGGACTTCAACATATGAGGCTGAGGTGGGAGACAAACTTCCATCCAGAGCACATTCCTCCCTTGTCCCTGCTCCTGAAAAACCCCTAAGGAGTGGGGACTTTAAGCAGAGGAACACCATAATGAGTCCTCAGAACTCTGAGGGAAGTCCCAGTACAGCCTTTTTCATAGTGTTCAAAAGCAGGAGCATGGAATTAAATCCTCGCCCCATTACTTACCAGTTGGGTAACCTTAGACAATTAATTCACCTTCTCTGATCTTTGTTTCCCCCATCTTTAAAACAAGAACATAATAGTACTTCGGGGGCTGCTTTGAGGCTTTAAGGAGATAAGGAATGTCAATGACACAGCATATTAAAGTGCTCAATAAATAGTAACAGAAACATTAAAATTTTGGAGACGTAATTATGAGAAAAAAGAAAAGTGCACAGCACACTTGGATGAGAAATGGTAGCTTCTATCCCTGGACACTCTCTTGCAGAAAGCACCAGTGAATGGTGTTACAATGAATCTTTGGGGGAAAGCTGTAGGTTGGCTACTGTTAGAATTTCGGCTCCTAGTCAGTGTCTGGTAGTAGCAGATCATGGAGAGGAACAAAAAAGTTCAAAGAAGCCTTGGGAGGTTCTCTTTTGTAGGGAGGGTATCAAGCGGAGGGTAGAAAGCAGATGTCAACTTTGTTTGCAGGGCAGTGACTGATGGCTGGTCCTGTGGGCAAAGAGAGAGGTCACTACAGGAGACCTAGGCCTTTTCACTCAGAAGTCACACTGAAATTCCCCTTGCAGTGATGGAAAGTAAAGGACCGCTGGTCCAGATCTCTCATTTAATTGATTAGAAAAATGAGATGCGAAGAAGTTTGGTGATTTATCCCCTTCATGCTTTGGCCAGTGATGGTGCTGAGTGTTAAGCATCCAATCCCTCCAGGTCATATCAGTGAGTTTTTTTCTTGAAACATCCTGCCTTGTTCCAACAACTTATTATCTTTTGTCTCAGGAGCTCAAGATTCTCCCTAAAACAATAATTTTTTTTTTTTTTTAAAGGGCAGGAACTAGTAATTATTAAGCCCCTGTGTGGGCTAAGATGCCATGATTCTTATATGGGCTCAAGTTTGGTATTCTCCGACCAATGCAGAGAGAGAGGGGTTTCCCTTTTCCCTGAGGACACTGAAACTCAGGCAAAAAGGCTTGGCTAGGGTCATAGGTGTCACGGAAGCAGATGCTTCTCTAACTTTACAGAGCTCCAAGTATTTGAGGGCCAGGACTCTTTAATTCTCCCCCCACCCCCGAACTTGGTTTTGAGTATAGTGTTTTTCTTCACTAGAAAAAGTGTTGCATGTAAATATTAATAATGATTTCCAAGAAGACAGAAATGATCCTTTGAGACCCAGATTTTTTAAAAAGAAAAATCAAAATTTTCTCCCCAGATGGGTATTAATTCTAGAGATCATTAAAAAACTCAGTGTAGCCCTTGAGATTTTTTTTAACAATAGTAGAATAGATATAATTTTTAACATTTATGAGAGCTTCAGGCAGATGTTTTAAAAGTTATATAAAATAAAAATAAAATGGAATATTTGATATTAACCTCTCATGCTATGCCTCCAAAATTTTCCATAGTTTGCTTGCAAAATATTTTTTCTGCTTTAAAAATATATATGCTCCTTGCCAAAAATGTGGGGATTTCAATAAAAATTCACATAACAAAAAAATTTATTCGAATTTCCCCCACTCAGAGTTAATTATCATTAATATTTTGGTGTGTTTGCTTTAATAGACTTTTTTAGAGTAGTTTTAGGTTTACAGAAAAGTTTTTTTCTGTAAACCTAAAGTTTTTTTCTGTAAAGGAGAGCTCCCATATACTAACCCTCCCTCCCCCCAGTTTCTCCTATCATTGACATCTTATGTAAGTGTGGTACATTTGTTAGAACTGATGAGTCAATATTGATACATTATGATGAACAGGTTTACATTCCAGTTCACTCTTTCTGTGGATTTTGACAAATGCATAACCACTTGTAACCACCATTTGATATTATACAGAATAGTTTTTTCACTATTTAAAAAAGCATATATAAAGTTAATTTTGACTTTCATTGGGTAATTTAATCGTTTTATGTTCTTTAGTTTAAAAATAGTTGTTAAGGGGCGCCTGGGTGGCTCAGTGGGTTAAAACCTCTGCCTTCAGCTCAGGTCATGATCCCAGGTCCTGGGATCAAGCCCCGCAGCATGCAGCATCAGGCTCTCGCTCAGTGGGGAGCCTGCTTCCCTTCCTCTCTATCTTTGCCTGCCTCTCTGCCTACTTGTGATCTCTCTCTTTCTGTCAAAAAATAAAACCTTAAAAAAAATAGTTGTTATGGTTCTTTGATTATAAAAACAATCCACATTTAAAGTAGCGTTGGTGGATAATAGCCGTTTAAATGAATCACCTAAAACCTGGCACTTATTAAAAGAATATGTTTACAAGTTTCATTAGTTGCATGTAAACAATCAACAGAGTGTTTGGGGTCCACATCCTCTCACAGAAGGGCTTGCTTCGCCTCTGTGGTTTTCATGTGAAATTACTGATTACCCTTTGGGCCACAAGGAAAAGGTTATGGTAGTGCTTTGAGTGGGTTCACTAAACAGTACAATAAGACTTGCTCTAGTTCATGGGGAGAAGGGTAGTTTTAAAAATCCACACCCAGTGTTTCCTTTGCTCAGAAGTGAGCACAGCCTCTGCTCCTTCGCGTAAAGAGAACTTCAAACCGAGGCAGAAGTGGGGCAAGTGGACTGGGGTAAGAGGGGTTGCTTGGGCGACTAGGTGGCTCCTCCCACCCTGGGCTTGTGAGGCTGGGAGTTGATGGGGTAGGGGAAGAGACTGGCTTAAGGGGGCCCGGCCGGGGGTAATGGTATGGAGTAGTCTCTGGGGGTGGTTGGAAGAGAGCCGGGCTCGGGGTGTAGCTGAGGGCAAGAGGAGCGGGAGTTGGCGGGGAAGTGTAGCAGGGCCAGGGGCGTGGCAAGGGGGGATATCCTGATGGGAGATGAGGGATGCCTTGAGGGGCTGGGAAAGGCTGGGAAGATGGTGGGGGAAGCCGGGATGTTGGTAGGGACGGGCTTGGCCAGGTCTCCGGGCAGGGGCGTGGCAAAGCCGGGGTACCGAGGGTGAGTGTGGTCGGGAGCATGGCCTAAGTGGACAGAGAACGGGGCTGGAGGCGTGGCCGAAACGGGTCGGGGGCGTGGCCTGGAGAGGAAACGAGCTCCCGACCAGGGGAGTAGTGGGAGAGCCGGGTTGGGGGCGTGGCTTGGGCGTAGCTCTAAAATGGGCTGGGGGTGTGACCCGAGGCGGGGTGGGGGCGTGGTCTGGGAGCCCCACAGCCGCGGCGCGGGCGGGATTCAGCGCCGCGCTTTCTCGGGCAGCCGCCCCGCCCGCCGCCAGCCCAGAGGCAGTGCACCGGAGCAGAGGCTTCTGCGAGAGACCGGCGTGCTCCGAGCTCCGTGGGACCTGGACCGGCCCTGTTTCGCAGGGACGTCTTGGATCCTCTGGCTTTGGAGGCTCCGCCGAGTGGGAGCCGCACGAGGTGAGGCTGCACCCCGGCGTGCGTCTGTGCGGGGCGCGCGCGGGGCGTGGGGGCAGGCGTCTGGGGCTGTTAGCCGGGAGCCGGGGGAGAGGAATTAGCCCCAAGCGACGGCTTTCATAGCCTGAGGACGCCCTCCTCCGTCCTCCATCCTCCTGGCTGCTTCTCGGGGCAGCCCTAGCTGCCCACCTGTTGGTGCCCTGCAGTGGTTGCTCGGCGACCCCCCCAACCCCCAGTTTCGGCCAGCGGCGTTGACCCCGGGGAGCGCGTGCAGCCGGTGCTCCTGGAAGAGATCGTCTCCGGCGCGACCCTTTCGGGGATTACCCTGAAACTTTACCCCGAGCTCCCGACTCGTTGGGCCTGGCCTTCGAGGTTGCGCGGGGAGGGCGGACAAAGGTTTGGGGAGCCTGGTGCAGCCGGTGTTCCCTTCACAGCTCCGCTCCCTCCGGTGGCGCCACCGGTGCCACCGGCACCGGACCGGGTCTGCTGTAGCTGGTTGCCCTGGAGCGGATGCGGGCCGAGAACTTAGTTTTGAAAGCAAGATTCTCCTCAGGTCCCAGCTGCGTCTCATTTCACGAGAAAGACCGCTGGGACTCGGTGTCTGTCGCCTCTGAATTGGAAGGTTTGCTGGAGTCGGCTTGGTTCCAGTTGTGGTTGACGTGGTGCGGGGATTTGCATACTAGCCCCAGGAAGGTAGAAACCAGCAGTGCTGCTCACGTCAGGGGGAACTCAGGTGACCTGTGCTGGCTGGCGGGCCACCCATCTGACTGTGTAAAGTTACAGAGCCTCAACAAATTTCCCCTCCCTCCAAACGCGAAAAAACAAACCAAACCAAACCAGACCAAACAAACAAACAAAAAAACTCTGGTTAGTTGCTTCGCCTCACTGGGTGATAATGTTAATAATAGAACAATAATTTGAATTTTGTGAACACTTATTACCAAGACTATCCAAAAATCAACCCCACCCCCCAGGTTTTCTCTGCGCCTCATCTCATTTTCTGTGTTGCCTGGTGTTTTCATTCCCACAACCCCCCTTCAAATCTCCCAGTTCTTTGCTTTCCTTTGCTGACAGGCACAGAAATCTCACTGCATTTTATTTTTGCACCATTCATAACAAATGCACCTTTTCTTCATGTCCCCCAACTTGCAAACCTCCTCATTCCATTGTTCTCCTGGTGCCTGTTAATTATGCGCTCCCCCCTGTGCTACCCTAGTTCTCTGCCCCAACATGCTTTATAGAGTTTTATGTGACTATTTCTTATACGATATTGTAATTTTCTTTTTTCTTTTTTTTTTTTTTTAAGATTTTATTTATTTATTTGACAGAGAGAGATCACAAGTAGACGGAGAGGCAGGCAGAGAGAGAGAGGGAAGCAGGCTTCTTGCTGAGCAGAGAGCCCAACGCGGGACTCGATCCCAGGACCCTGAGATCATGACCTGAGCGGAAGGCAGCGGCTTAACCCACTGAGCCACCCAGGCGCCCACGATATTATAATTTTCAATGACCTCCTTCGGCCCCCAAATTTGCCATCTTCCATCCAGGATGATTATCTGTTTTTTTATTTGTGCTGTGAATGTGCACATGTGTTGCTTCTCTCCCCAATTTCTCCCACATGGTGCTTTCTTGCCTTTTACCTACTTCTCGACAAGTGCTTTCCCTGCTACTGCCTTCACAGCTCACCTTGTTTCAGTTCCTTTGGTTGTGAATTTTCTACGCCACCACCATCCCTAGGTTCCCTTTCCTCTTTTACAAATCAGTCCTCCATTGCGTTGCAGACATCTTAATTTCAGACTGCCTGAAAAGGGTCTGGAGGTGGAGGGAGGGAGCCTCTGCCTTTCCCCAGGAGTACCCTGGATTTCAGGACCTTCCCATCTGCTTCAGTATCATATACATAGTTACTGGATTATGTTAATATTGATATCAATATGAATATACTTATCAAACAGTCTGGGCCAGGCCCTCTTCTGAGGGATTTACATGCACTAATACCTCATTAATCCTCCTCACATCCCTGAAATGTAGATACTATTACTCTCCCCATTTTACAGATGAGACAAGAGAGGCTGAGAAGTAACAGGCCCAGTTTCTCAAGGCTCTCTAGTGGCAGAGCCCTTCTTGCCAGGTGCGGAGCTTCTATGCTATAGGAACTTCTGAACTCAGACATAGGCTGGGATTTGGCTTTGGAAATAAGGTCATGAATTGCACGTTTTATTTAGTCTGCAGTTTACAATTGAGGGCATATTATCTATACCTATAGAGCAGTGCACGGGGGAAAACCCAATACCTGATGTCCTTTGGAAAGATTGGGGACATTGTCTGGGCTGACTGTCAATTCAAGCTTGCTTTCAGTTGGCTTCCTGAAGAGAATACATTGGTCCCCTTAGCTACAGGAAGGCTGGAAGAGAGATGATCGCCAGCAGTCTCCTGTGCATTGGGAGTTTGAGATTCACTTTGGCTAGTTGGCCAGACCTCTAGGACCCCCCTGATAGCCCTGTGATTTTATGAGTCTCGTTTATTTCTATTTCATTATGTAATCCCAAAAGCTTATTTAAATATTTCCTTGTTGGTCTTTACCTTCCTGAAAGTTGGAGGCAAATATTTCCCCTTTTGCAGCTACTGAGGCAGAGTGTAGGTAAAGTTTTATACTTTGATAGCTGGAAGGGGTCTTACGCTCCACTGATGAGGAAACTGACCCAGCAAAGTAAAATGACGTCGCCAAGGGAAAGCAGCAGTCTCCAAAGGATCGGAAAACTGGGCTTAGATCCCAGATCTGTTGATCTTTGGTTCAGGGCTCTTCATGCCTGGCTGTACAGCTTGGTGGGTTGATCTGTCGGCTTGCTGCTGAAAACAATGAGCCTTCTTTCCTCTTCCTTTCCTGAGCTAAGAGGCTCTGGAAGGATTCATTTAAAATAGAAATTGTCAGGGTTTTCTGGGTGGTTTTTTTTGGTCTGAAAGCTAAACACTTAAAATGTTTGCTTTTGAAATATGTAATGGCATAAATGGGATCATAAAATCATGGAAGTATAAATTCAGAGGTTTTAGAAAAGTAATTTTGTTATTTCCAAAACATCAGGAAAGAACACCAAATGTACATTGCTTTCTAGAGGCAAATCATATAATACATGGGCGTTTGAAGATGAGTAACTGTAATGTTTAATTGTATTTTCCATTTGCAGACAGAAATGCATTAGGCACAAAGTGCTCATATAATTTCCTTCATCCTTGCATCTCAAATGAAACAAGTGAAGGGGACAGAGCGTGTCAGGTTAGCTTTTGTTTCTGTGTTGGCTCTGCCATGCTCTCCCCCTTCTCTTGGACTGGGCTCCCCCCTAAGCCCTCCTGATTCCCAGCTACTACCTTTCTATTTAATCCCTTCCCCCCCAGGAACCCTCAGGGAACCTGGAGGGTAGTATTTACCCATGCTGCTCAACTCATTCTGTATCAGTCTCTCTTGACAGAATTAAACCCTAATGCCCTAAGTTACACGTCATATGTAATTAACTTCTCTGATGCTTCTAGAATGAGGAGGGCAGTTAGGTTCCATCCTTGGGAGAATTGAGGGAACAGTCGCTCAAGTAGTCATCTGTGTTCTGTGGTTGAGGTGAGGATCATTCTAACTGAAGAGCAAGTTAGATTTCTCTGCTCCCCTTTCAGAGCTGAGAAAATGGAGGTGAAGGACTTTTTCATGGCCAAAGCCTCAAAGTAAGTGACAAGGATCAGATTGGAGCACTGGGCTGCCTGGCTCAGGAGATCTGGGTGTATGCTTCCATGTGTCTGTCTCCTCTGTCCCTTGTAACTCCCTTTGGCTACACTCTTTTGCAGAGGCTTTTCCGAACTAGATGGTTCCTGTTTGGTGAGCTGCAGATGTAACATGGGGGGGGGGCAGGCTCTTAAGAGTTTCAGGGCCCATCCCTGTCTGTCTCACTTGGGGTGCACATGGCGCTTTGTCACTGCCTGAGAGGGTCCTGGGAGCTGCTGCCATGCCACGAATGGAAAGAAGATGATACAGATTTCTAATACATGGCAGTGACTGTGGTCAGAATGTCCACGTTTGTGGATGCAGGTAATATCGTGTCCTTTTGCCCTAATATTCAAATGTCCTGGAGACAGAACTGTTACCTCACCTTCACCAGGACCTTAAAGGACTACATTTCTTGGTCAGATATAACCTCTGCCCGTTTCCCTGCAGTAGGACCACTCTGTGTCATTGTGGAAGAAATGAGAACTCAACATTGTAATTTCAGGGACCATGTGCCTGACTCAAAATATCTTTGGGCACTCTTGCCTGCCAGATCTGGACTGGAACCTTCCTCTGCCTCCCATCCTCACTCTCTGGAGTCAGCCAGGTTGGGGAGCTCTGAGAGGACTCTGCATGGCTAACTTGGAAGAAGAGGGCAGGCAGTCTTTCCCCAGCCCCCACTGACACCATGACAGAGTTTGTTCCCTAAGACTGGCAAGCTGTCCTTGGAGAAAAATAGAACCCAGGTCTGAAATGACCAGACAGACTGGAAAGTGTTGGTGGAGGGAGGCAGCCTGCCAGAAAGTAGGAAACTGTGATCTTTGCTCATGGTCTAGGGCAGATGCAAGGGGAGGGCGAGTCCAGGATTTTATTGTCTTAAAACGGAGGGACAGGAGGCAGGGAATGAGATATGTTCCTGCTACTGGAACTTTGATCACAGTCTTTTGTAGAAATTATCGTTCCATATAAACAGTGAGCAGTCTTGTACTTGAGTGTTAAAATTACAATTCAGTCACATTAAACACATTTCTGAGGTCAGGCCCTAGTATTTAACCACCATGTATGGTGAGAGATGGAGTCCTGAGTCCTGAAACAACTTACACATGTACATTGAGACACATCCAGCTTATACACTGCAATCAGCTATCGCTGTGAGAAAACCAGCTCCTACTTGAGAAATTTGCTCCATTCCCACCCTTCCTGGTAGAATGGTGTGCTCGCATGTGCATGCTTATTGTGTACCTTTTATGTGCCAGGCCTGTGCCGGATGGGGAAGATGGAAAGAGTCCTCAGAAACAGCTTTGGTCCTCAAGGAGCCTCACATTCCTGTCCAGTGGGAGAGGTAGATGTGTGAAAGGAAAGTCTTAAAATGTGTAGCAGATATGTGATCAGTTTGTGAGGAGGGGCTTTAGGGAGCCCATGAGAGATCTAGGATCCAGGAAGCCTTCCTGGAGGAGGAGTTAACTACAGCCTGCGCTCAATGGGATGAGCAGATTGGGGAAGGAGCTGACAAAGGGAGGCATAATGCAGGTGGATTCAGCCAGATTGAGTAAGCACAGGTGGGGAGACAGACTTTAGCTCGGGGACCCTAGGGACTCTGAACACTTCTGCATGGCTGTAGCTCCCAGCTTATCGTTTATGACTGTTGTGTGTTTAGAGCAGTGGTTTGGCCTGAGTATCACTTGGGGATTTGTTAGAAGAGCAAATTCTAGGGCTTTTCCTCAGACCTATGGAGAGCTTCAGAGGTCCAGAGTTTGAGAAGCACTGTTTTAGAACATGTGCTTTCAAGAGGCCCTAAACAGTTACTCTTCATGGCTACACGATAAGGTTTTCAGAGAGTGAAAACTCTGTTCCTACCTGGTTGGATTGGGTAGGATTTTCCTCAAGTCCACAGCTGTCCACATGTCCTGCATTTCTTTGCCAAGTGTATGTACTTTCTCACAATTTCTCCCCGCCCCTCACTTCGTTTCATTGCCCACTAGTGTTTTATATTATTTCTGTAACACCTCCATCTTTCCTGATTTTTTAGTGTTGGCAATAGTCAAACTGAGTTTCAGATCCTAATTCTGCTATGTGATCTTGGGAAGGTATTACCCTTTCTGTGCCTCAGTTGCCTTATCTGAAAAATGTAGGTAGGAACGGTACCCAGCCTTTTGGTACCATTTCAAACTTCACTGCACATTTGAATTAGCCAGGTTTGTTTTTGTTTGTTTGTTTGTCTTTTTTTAAAGTTGATGGCTACTCCCATCCCAAATACTGTGATTGGTTTTGGGTGTGACCTAAGCATTGAAATTTTTAGCAGCTTCCCATGTGCAGGGAGGTTTGGGAATCACTGTGCTCAGCTGTTGGGGGGATGAAATGAGTCCATTCTTGCTTAGCAGAGTGCCTGGCGCAATAAATGATTCGTATACATGTGCTGGCGGAGGCTCTGATGGTTTTATGGCAGCAGGAGGGGAAAGTGAGCCATTTCAGTTGTTTGATGAATACCTGTTAATTGTCAAATGCCTGTTGGTTTGGAAATCTCTGGTGGTCCCGTCTTTTGTTCTGAGAGTTGAGAGGTGAAATAGCCCAGTGCCATGGATCTCCACATCTAATTCTCTAAGCCCTCGCTTTGCAAGGGTCATGCTGTAAACAGAGTGTGTCCTCCCCCACAGCCTTCTCAGCCCTGGGCATCATTTTCCCACTTCTGTATGGAAAAACTTCAATTTTTGGAATATAACCATTCTAAAATCATGAAGTAGCAATGCTTTACAACATGGGTGAGGAGTACTTAATAGTTGGGGGCCATTACTGTCTACGTTTTTCAGATAAGGCAATTGAAACACAGAGAGGTAAATGCTTTCCCAAGGTCACAGAGTTAGCAAGCAGCAGAGTTGGAATCTGAACTCAGTTTATTTTGTACCTGTTCTAATCTGTCATTTGTACCTAAATGCCAGTTTTCAAACCTGGAATAAATCTTTAGACTTGGTCTCTTTGGCATGGTTCTATTTTCTGGGATCTAAATGTCTCTATGTCCTAAATTATGTATTTCTAACCATTACTTGAAAAGATGTATAATCTTTTTGCATGCCCTGTCTTGTCACATACATTAAATCAACCTTTATTCATTGTTTTATTAATTTGACAACTATTGATAAGCACCTGCTTTGTACCAAAACAGCCAAGCTAGCAAGTTTGTTCCTTCCCTTCCTCCTGTGGAGGGACAAACATGTCTCTGTCTCTATCAGCATGTGTAAGTATTTTGGTTTTGATTTATAACTGCAGCCTTTTCTATACCTGTCTCTTTTGGTGGCATAATTCCTCAACTTTTAATAATGGAACATCTGAAGGACATTTTTCCTGTTGACTTCATGGGCCTTCCTTGAAGCCTGCTGAGATTAATTAAGCCAAACCCCATGCAACAATTATTCTAATTTATCCTGGCAAGTTATTAAAATGTAGGTTGCCTGGGACCAGGAGGCTTGAGTAAGTGAGCAGTAGTTAGTACCCTCAGAAGGAAATGGGTGATGCAGTTTGAGTTCTGTGGGTTTGTTCTATCTTTTCAGTCTAGAATCAGTCCTTGTACTGTGGCCAAACTAAGCAAAGAATGAGAAATAAGTGAATTCATATCTCAGGTTTCTGATTTGTGCTCTTTCTGTGAAAAAGAGTACATGTTTGGTTTTGTTTTCTGTGTCAGGCATGCAAGTAATTGGTGTTTACTGTGAGATTGGCCCTGGGACATTTAAGTGTGTGCTGCAAATGGAAATAATTGATTCACTATATTTGTTCTGCTGCCCGATTACTAAGTGAAAACCTACCACTGGGGAAACTTTCGTGGAGCCAGCACACAAGTGGCTCAGTATTATGGTAAAGACTAGCCTCCATTGTGTGGTCTTACCATTATCACTGCAGTTACTCTTGGACTGAATAGGCTTTAGAAATACAGGCCTTCAAAGGACTTGCCCTTGCTTAAATGTTCCATGGATCCTTCTGAAATAACATCCCCCAAGTCCTCATTGAAAACAGTAAAGAAGGCAAGGCTATATTAATATCTACAAGCTTTAGTTATATCCAGAAGGATTATATATTCAAAATGAGAACAGTTCGAAGTACATTTAGGTTTTAAACATTTGAGGTTAACAGTCTGAAATGCGCTAGGAAAAATAAGCAAAATGTTCTCTAAAATGGTATGTTTTAAAATCTGCTAGACCTGTTTTCTCTACCTTTGAGTTTTCTGAAACAAATCTAAACTTTCCCACTGATTGCTTGGCTCATCTTACTGAGGAGCCTACTTGTTTTACCAAATCCAGTTTCAGCTCTACCATTAAAGGCATCTCTCTCTGTGACCTTAGGCCACTTCTCCAAAACTATTGTGTCCTATACTTCCCGGAAAAGGATTGCATACTTTACGTGCCAGCTTCGGTTCCTGGCCATGATCTGTGGTGTTCTTGTGCACATGTACTTGGGTGTGTGTGTGCGCGTGTGTGTGTAGGGTAGGTGTATATGCTGGAGTCAAACCACATACTGTGTTCTGACAGTGTGACATAGAGTGAGCTCCTCATTACATAAAGTTCCCTTCTAAGTTGAGTCTTAGACTCCTGGCCTCACTAAGTAAATGAATGAATTCTGAATTGTGGAATTGTGAATAAAGAAAGTGGCAACTTCTCTTGAACCCTTAGTTTTTTAATGACAAGTCATGGCAAGGTGTGGGTAAGAAGAGTGATTTATGAATGTGCAGCTTGTGGAATCAGGCTGTTTGGGTCGTATTTGTATCTCCAAGTGCGGTCCTTACCACCCGGCATTGGTATAAACAGCTCATGCTCAGTGTTGAGCCGCCTGGAGGCAGGCGCTTGTCTCCAGGCTTAGCCTTGGAAATGCCACATGCACCTGGCTGAGCATCCCGTGCTTCTGCGAGTCAGGATGGCTTCTGGATTATGACAATGCTCTGCTCCTTGAGACGTAGGGACCATTCATTCATAAATGCAGACCCAGTTTGGGCCAGGGTGAGGCACTGTACTGAGGGCACATGGACAGGGTCAAGTCTAAGTTGTAACTCTGGCAGAGCTTAGCCCTCCTGCCCCCTGCGAGTCTCACCTTTTCTCATTAGATCTCACTCTTGGATGGGAGGAGAGTGATGAAGATTCACTTCCTCTCGGCTTTGCTCTCTGGACTAGAATCCTCTTCCAGGGCAGTGACACTCAGGAGAAGGGAGAGGGTAAGTATGCTTTCTTCTGCCTGTCAGTGGTTCTGCCGGAAGATCATCTGGTCTTCTCTTAACTCCAGTCAGAATTAGGAAAAATACCCTGGGCTCTGAGAACGGGGTCTGCTTTCCTTCTAACATAGAAGAAACATGAAGGAGGAAGCAAGAACTCTTTCTGCTTTTTCTAATCTTTATTTCTAATCTGATCCTTTATCCAAGGTGCTCACCCTGAAAGGGTACTGAGCCAGAAGCCTTCCTGGTACATAGAAGCGAGACTGATCTAGCATTACAAGGTCAGTGCTTACAGGTAGATAGGTCAGAGCATAGAAAATCGCCACCACTGCCTAAATATGTCTTGATTTAGTATCATAGTTAACTTACATTTTCATTCTAGCACAATTGAGGGAAGTTGATCGCATTGACTTCCTGGGGGCTATTTTCAAGCCTGCTGAGATTAATTAAATCAAGCCCCATGTGACAATTATTCTAAAGCAAAGTGGTTTATTAAATTTTGGTGCATGCTGGACTACCAAATTGAAATTATTCAAGTAGATGATTACAGTTTTGTTGATTTCGTACTATAGGAGTTTAATACCCTTTTTTCATTTTTATGGGCAGGTACTGCCAGTCTCTTAGATTTCCTTTCCTGCTGGGATGAAGAATCTCTAAAGGAAGAAGGAAATGGCCTATTGTCAGTAGGACAGTGTTGTTTTCTTGGCTTTCCTGGAAAGCCATCTCTGTAGAGGCCAGGTCTTACTCTGTACACAGTGGAGGTTGGGGATTTTTAAGAACCCTTTGTGTCACTTGGAACACTTTTCTTCTGAGATGAAGATAGTGGGTATCTGTGCAGATCAGTCTGGGATAAAGAACATTGTGAAAGGAGACCTGGCTCAGCAGGAGGGTTTCCAGGCTGTCATCATTACTGAGCTGGGACAGCCACCTTCTCTGTGTATGTCCAGGTCACCTGGAAAGACCTGGGAAGCACCTTAGTAGTTAGCGAGAGAAGATTTGAAAAAACCCACAAACTCTTGCAAGCATGTGTCTTTGTCACTGTCACAAAAGTACACCGGGGAGTATACTTTTATTTGCTCCTTTAAAGAGAACTGGATCCCCCTGTGACCAGTTACGACACATGCCTCGTTACAAATTCTTCCTCTGCCTTGTGTAAAGTCATCACTGCAGGAGTCAGAATGAGCTTAGAAAACACTTCTCATGGATTGTTAGTTGGAAAGAGATGTGCCCATAGGGAGAATCCTATAGCTCTCTCCTCATATGAGGGAGAAATTCAGAGTCCTGGCAGGACCCCCCACTCACTGACTGCTCACCCAGAGATGTGGATGGTTTCAGATTCCCAAGGAAGTGATTGTTGTGTCACCTGAGGGCAAAGGGACTTGGGAAGCATTGCCCATTGGCTGCCTCATGTTTTCAGGGCCGCCATTTGGCAAGAGGGGAAGGAAGATGATGAAGTAGTGATCTTCATCTCGGAACCCACAGGGAAGATCTGATGGCATCTGCTGCTTTCATGTGGAGGACAGACAAGGAGAATTGGTGCTGGGAAGGCTGTCTGTCACTGACGTGGTCTCCTGGATGGCGTTATGACTGCAATGCCGCTTGCTTCTCCCATAGTGTGATGCAGATAACAGTGGAAGTGTTTCAAGGGTTAGGTGAATGGCTTCAAAGGAAGCCATATAGAGAGGGCTGATAATTACCCACAGCCTAATGGGCAGGTGGCCACACCTTCTTGCTGGTGCCTGACTGGGTAACCTGTGCCAGAATTATACAGACTGCTGGTGTTGGTCCTAGGCTCTCCTGCTGACCTCATCTGCAGCCATTGTGGGGATATTCAGCCAAATGCACACCCAGATCCCAATAATTGGTTGTGTGGAAGACGACGGTACATAGGTTATTTTCATTAACTAGAGTAAGGTTGGTAAAAGTGGACATCTGACACAGAAGAGGCAGGAGTTTGCTGATGAAGGGAGTGGGGATTTGAGAGTTAAGGCAATATATAATTGTATTTGTGGAGAGTTTTAAATTCTTGTTTATTAATTTTAATTGAACTTTTCATTTTGAAATAATTGTAGGTATACATGCATGATGTAGTACAATGATATTTACATGATAGAGTACAACATCACAACTAGGATATTGACATTGATACAGTCAAGATACAGACATTTCCCATCACCATGAAGATCCCTCATGTTGTCCTTTTATGGCCATACCCACCTCCCTCCTGTCCCCACTCCTTCCTTTCCCTCTTTAGCAGCCACTAATTTGTTCTCCATATAATTCTGTCATTTAAAAAATTTTATAAAATTGGAACATATTATGTTTAGGATTGCTTTTCTCACTCAGCATAATTTTCTGAAGATACTAGTTCTTTAGACATGTGGTTTGCAAATCTCTGTTCTGACTAGTTTTCCCTTTTAGCTCGTAACCAGGTTCTCCGCAGAACAGAAGTTTTTAATTCTGATGAGGTCCAATTTATTGATTTGTTTTCCCTTTTATGGATCATATTTTTCATGTCAAGTCTAAGAAAAAGAATTCTTTGAAGATTGTCTTCTATTTTTTTAAGTCTTATAGTTTTACATTTTAAACTTAAATTTGTGATCGTTTCAGAATACCTGGGTGGTTCAGTCAGTTAAACCTCTGTCTTTGGCCAGCTGGGGTTATGATCCCTGAGTCCTGGGATCAAGTCCCATGTTGGGTTCTTCGCTCAGTGGGGAGCCTCCTTCTTCTTCTGCCTGCTGCTCCCCCTGCTTATGTGTGCCCTCTTCCTCTCTCTGAGACAAATAAACAAATAAAATCTTTAAGTTTATAAACCTTTTGAGTTTTGTTTTTTTTTTTAAGATTTTATTTATTTATTTGACAGAGAGAAATCACAAGTAGGCAGAGAGGCAGGCAGAGAGAGAGGAGGAAGCAGGCTCCCTGCTGAGCAGAAAGCCCGATGTGGGGCTTGAACCCAGGACCTGGGATCATGACCTGAGCCGAAGGCAGCGGCTTAACCCACTGAGCCACCCAGGCGCCCCACCCTTTTGAGTTTTTGTATAAGGTGCGAGATTTAGGTCATGATCTTGGTGGTTTCATTTATTTGTTTTGTTTTGTTTTGCCTGTGGATGTCGAGTTGCTCCAGCACTTTTTTGTTGAGAAGGCTATCCCTCTTCCATCAGTTGCTTTGTACCTTTATAAAAGGTAAGTGGGCATATTTATGTAGTTATTTCTCTGGGTTCTTTTTTCTGTCCAATTGGACTGTGTTATACCTCAGCCAGTATCACAGTTTTGTTTCCGGTAGTTGAGTCTTGAAATTGGATGGACTGATTCCTCTCATTTTATTTTTTCAGAATTGTTTTAGCAATCCTAGCTCCTTTCCCTTTCCATATAAATTTTAGAATAATCTCTTATCTGTAAAAAATCTTGCTGGAATTTTGGGAGAATCAGCATCTTTAGTGTTGTCTTTCAATCAATAAACTCAGTGTATCTTTCCATTGATTTTATCATCATTGTGTAGTCTTCACCTATAATTCCTGTTCATGATTTAGATTTATACCTAAGTATTTCATTTTTTGACTATAAATAGTATTGTATTTTTTTTTTTAAGATTTTATTTATTTATTTGACAGAGAGATCACAAGTAGGCAGAGAGAGAGGAGGAAGCAGGCTCCCTGCCGAGCAAAGAGCCCAATGCGGGGCTCGATCCCAGGACTCTGAGATCATGACCTGATCCGAAGGCAGCGGCTTAACCCACTGAGCCACCCAGGCGCCCCAGTATTGTATTTTTTATTAAGATATAATTAGTATACAATATTACCTAAGTTTCAAGTGTGCAACATTATAGTTTGACATCTGTATGCACTGTGAAGTGATCACTGCGAAAAGTCTAGTTACCATCCATTGCCATGCAATTGACCTCCTTCACCCATTTTTGCACCCCCACTCACCTTCCACTCGGGTAGCCACCAATCTGTTCTCTGTATCTGTGAGCTTGTTTTTGTTTTGCTTACTTGCTTGCTTGTTTGTTTAGATTCACGTATGAGTGAAATCATGGTGTTTGTCTTTATATGTCTGACTTATTTTACTTAGCCTAATACTCTCAAGGTCCATAATGATTTGTATTTTTAATTTTGATGGCCATGTGTTCATTGCTGTATATAGAAATAAAGTAGGTTTTTTAGTATGTTTAGCTTATATCCTACAACCTAGCAGAACTCATTCATTAGCTCTAGGAATTTTTTGGTAGATTCCTTGGGATTTTCTATGTAGACAGTCATGTCCTTTGCAGATAGGAATGGTTTAATTTCTGCCTTTCCAATCTATATGCCTTTTATTTCCTTTTCTTGCCTTATTGCACTGGCTAGAACTTCTAACATTATGTTGGATAAGAGAGTGGTGAGAGCAAACATCCTTGTCTCTCGTTTCTGATCTTAGGAGAAAAGCACCCTGTCTTTTGCAGGCTTTTGGTTGATGCAAGTTGAAAAAGCTCCCATGTATTCTGTTGTCATTGCTGTTGTTTTTTAAATGGTGAATGGGTGAATGGGTGTTGAATTTTTTTTCCAAGATTTTATTTATTTGACAGAGAGAGAGAGAGACAGTGAGAGAGAGGGAACACAAGCAGGGGGAGCAGCAGGCAGAGGGAGAATCAGACTCCCTGCTGAGCAAGGAGCCCAACGCGGGGCTCAATCCTAGGATCCTGGGATCTTGACCTGAGCCAAAGGCAGATGCTTGATCACTGAGCCACCCAGGCACCCCGAATGGGTGTTGAATTTTATCAGATACTTCTTCTGTGTCAGTTGATGTGATCATATGATTTTTTCTCTAGCCTGTTAATATGGTAGATTATATTTATTAATTTTCAAATATTAAAAAACTCTTGGATCACTGGAATAACCCCAAGTGCATATCAGCCCCATTTTTTCATGTGCATAATTATTTTTATATATTGCTGAATTCTAGTTTGTTAATCATTCTTGTGTTTGTATTCATGAGCAATATTACATCTGTAAGTTGTGGTTTTTTGGAGGGGGTGAATATTATCTTCATCTAGTTTTGGTATCAGGGTAACAATAACTTCATGAAATTAAGAGTAGGGAGGTATTTCCTCCTCTTTAATTTCCTGGAAGGTTTATGTAGAAATGGTGTTAATTCTTTTTTAAACATTTGGTAGACTACTTCAGTGAGATTCTCTGAGCTCTGGAGATTTCTCTTTTGGTAGCTTTGAAATTGCAAGTTCAAGTTCCTTAGTGGTTAAGGGCTGTTGAAGTTATCTATTTCATATTGTGTGAATTTTGGTAGTTTGTTTTTTTTTTTAAGCAAATGGCCCATTTTGTCTAAATTGTCAAATTTATGTATATAGAGTTCGTAATATTCCCTTATTGGCCTTTTTATATCTGGGAGGGGGTCTGTAGTAATATCTTGTTTCATTACTGATGTTGGTATATTGTTTCTTCTTTTTTCTTTGTCAGTCTTGTTAGAAGTTTGTGAGTTTTATTAATCTAAAAAAACCAGCTCTTGGTTTAATTGATTTTCTCTATTTTTCTATTTTCAGTTTGTTTTTATCTGCTCTTACCGGTGTTATTTCCTTCCTTTTTCTTTCTTTGGGTTTATTTTGCCCTTTTTCTAGGTTCTTTTTTTTTTTTTTTTAAGATTTTATTTATTTATTTGACAGAGAGAGATCACAAGTAGATGGAGAGGCAGGCAGAGAGAGAGAGAGAAGGAAGCAGGCTCCCTGCCAAGCAGAGAGCCCGATGCGGGCCTCGATCCCAGGACCCTGAGATCATGACCTGAGCCGAAGGCAGTGGCTTAACCCACTGAGCCACCCAGGCGCCCTTTTTCTAGGTTCTTGAGGTGGGAGTTTACTGATTTGAGATGTTTCTTCTTTTTAATATGTATTTATTTCATGTTATAAATTTCCCTCAGAGTACTGCTTTAGGTATATCCTATAATGATGTATTTCAGTTTCATCTCATTCAGTTAAATGTGTTTTTTAAAATTTCTCTTTGTCTTCTGTTTTGACCTGTGGATTATTTACATGTGTCTTGCTTACTTTCCAAATATTTGGAGATTTTTCTGTTATCTTTCTCTTACTGACTTCTACTTTATTCGATTTAGGTAGGAGAATACATTCTATATGATTGTATTTCATTTTATTTTATTTTAAAGATTTTTTATTTATTTGACAGACAGAGACCACAAGTAAGCAGAGAAGCAGGCAGAGAGAGAGGAGGAAGCAGGCTCCCCGCTGAGCGGAGAGCCCAATGTGGGGCTCGATCCCAGGACCCTGGGATCATGACTTAAGCCGAAGGCAGAGGCTTTAACCCACTGAGCCACCCAGGCGCCCCATTCTATATGATTTTGGTTTTTAAAATGTTTTTGAGGATTGTTTTATAGCCCATGATATTGTCTGTCTTCATATATCTCCCAGATACTCTTGAACAAGAATATATATTCTGCTGTTGTAGGATGGAGTGTGCTATAAATGTTTCATCCTTTTGGTTGATGTTGATACTCCTGAAATGGAGTGTTGTAGTGATGTTGGTAGTAGCTGTTTTTTGTTTTTGTTTTCTTTTTCTTTTTTCTGGTAATGGAGGGGGAATAAGGATTAGATAGCAGAGAATTTGAAGTCATATTGTCCAGCAAAAATACGGAGACCAATAGTCTGTATTGCCAATTTAAGGTAACTTTGACAACCATCCAAGGAGAGAGTAGTTTATATTCTGAAAATATAAGTACTAGAGGGCCATTTCTTCAAATCATTGTTTTAGAATTAGAAAGTCTGAAGAAAACCAAGCTTAATCTGAAAATCAAAGGTCAGACAGCTAAAGTTGCCAACCAGGACAGGGAAAAAAGGGTATGTTTTAAGTTTGTTTGGATTACTTTTTGTTGAATAGTATTTATGAGTTATCTAACTTATTGTGTACTAAGTACTTTACTTAATCATTACTATAATTAGATCCAGAACAGAGAAGTAGCTTATTAATATAAAAGCTAGACTAATTTATTCTAAAACATTTGTTGTATAACTTCTCTATTCCTGACGTGGCACTAGTTCCTGAGGTTATAAAAATAAACTAGAGCAACATGGACTTAAGTATCCTTTATTCTCCCACAGAAGGAAAACCTAGAAATCCCAATGGCTAAGACTGACATCTAGGAAACATAAGAATAAATTCAGCCTTGAATATTATTATAGTTTCATAGCCTATAAATTTAAATTTGAAAAATAATATTAAAAATGTTTTGTAAGAGAAGTATATTTTGTTACATGGTTACCTAGTGGCTTTCAACTAAAGCCTGGTATTTCTTGCATGTCTCCTGTGTGCCAGGCACTGAAATGGGTACAGAGGGTCTGGGTTTGTTCAGCCCCTTGTCCTTAAGCCTGATATAAAGATAGAGGCCAGATGTAAATTTCTTGAACTTATATTCATCTTTGTGTTTTATTTTTTAAGAAAAAGAAGCTTCCATGTATAATGGAAAATTTTTTATTTACATCTTTTTTTAAGAACACAGCTTTATAAAGAATGTGTAAGTCGTGTTGAACTTAAATGTAAACAGATCTAGTAGCGGCATCAATACTGAAGTTATTCCACATTGTTTTGTAAACACATCTATAAGTTTAACCTGTTCAACCAGGTACAGTTACAGAAGGGCAATAAAGACCTTGGTCCATTACTTTTCTACTTTTCATGTAACACCACAGAAAGTGAGAAAATACAGTTAAATTTATCATAGTCTTTGCTTTCTTTTTCTCCATGACATCATAGTTTCCCTTTAATATCTGTTTTTCAGATCAGAAAGCATGTTATTTTCCCAGACAACCAGTTGCTTTGATTAATGGGGCCAGGTCAGTCCAAGGACAGACTAAACACACAGGAACCTGGCATGATTCCTAGAAATGATCCTCAATCTTCCTTCTCTCACTTTGGGGCTCTTTAATTACTGTGTTTTCTGTGAAAATGGAGTCTGGTAATTTTTTGAAGAAGCTCCATATATCAGAACAAATGATAGGTGTTTGGTCGATAAGCTCTTAATTATTTTTTTTAAGATTTTATTTATTTATTTGACAGAGAGAGAGATCACAAGTAGGCAGAGAGGCAAGCAGAGAGGTAAAGCAGGCTCCCTGCTGAGCAGAGAGCCTGAAGTGGGGCTCAATCCCAGGACCCTGAAACCATGACCTGAGCAGAAGGTGTAAAGGCTTATTAACCCACTGAACCACCCAGGCATCCCGATAAGCTATTAATTGTTAATGAATAATAAGTTCATGCTTCATTTTGTATCACTTTATTAACAAGTCTCCTCCTTTCTTGTATAAAAAAAAGTTGAAAGTGGTACTGTCTTTCAACTTCTTTATTATTTATAATATTTTATATTATTATTTATATATAATAATATATGTGTAATATATTATTATTTATATATAATAATATATGTGTAATATATTATTATATAGCATTATTTATAATACTTTATATTATTCCTTAGTTAATCAAAGCATGGTGGTCCTGAACATTACTTCCCTGATTCACCATTACGTTTAACTGTTGCATTTCGTTCTTGTAGATATTTGGAGAAAGTGGTTAGATACTTTTATAATAATTTAGGCATGTATCAGTTAGTGAGGCTGATATGGTTTGCCTTCTGTAAATCACATAACTTCTTTGAGCCTAATTGTTTCCTTTTCTATAAAATGGGCCTGGCTGATAATAAGTGACCCAGCTGTTTATTATGGCTGTTTTCATTATAACATGCTAGTCTGTGAGCTCCAGAAGATTGATAGCTGTGGCTGATTTATATCTGTATCTCCAGTCTGTGACAGCCCAGATACTGCAAATGTTTATGGCATTTGGGGCCAGGCAGGTAACACAAGAGCTATTCAGTCTCACATGGAAACTCTGTAGGTTCCACCTATAGGATCCAATGGGAACGTGGCCCAGTGTTAGCAAACCCTCCTATTTTCCAAGAGAATCCAGAATCCTGCATTCTAAGTGAAATCTCTCTCTTCTTAAATATTGCTAATTAATTCGGTTTAAGAAAAATCCCCTATGTAGGCCAAACAAAGTGTGGGCACTAGGAGATTTAACCCAAAGCCAAAGCTTTGCTACCAAAGCCAAAGCATGCTCTTAAATGTTTGTTGAATTAACAGCAGTGAACAGTAATGTTCATTGACTTATTGAGCTCCTTTATCTTATGACTGCCATGAATAGAGATTGTTTTAATACTTCTGAGGAATATATATCTGTCTTCTGACAGAGCTTTTTTAACTAGACAATTAAGATATTACTTACACAGAATTATTAAAGGCATTTACTAATAACAAGTACTGTAAAGGAGCTTACTATGTGCCATGCATTGGTAGGAAAGTATTATTAATCCATATAAAAAGATGCACAAATTAAAGATCGGAAAGTTTAAATAATGACCCAAGCAGCTACATTCTGCCTAATGGCAGAGTGAGATTATAACCCAGCAGTTCATATGGTACCATTCCTGGCTATTAACACCTTTTGTCCAGATTAAGAATGAGTTAATACCATAGCAAAGCAACTAGCCTTATTTATTTTTTTAAAACAGCTTTATGGAAATATAATTAACATACCATCTAGTTCATTCATTTAAAGTGTAAAACTGAGGTGTTGTTAGTATAGTCATAAAGTCATGCCAATTATCACCACTGTCAATTTTAGAATATTTTTATCACTCTAGAAGGGAAATCTGTCCCTATTAGTAGTCACTCCCCATTTCCCCCCAAACTCCTAGGCCTTGGCAATGACTTAATCTACATTCTGTCACTATAGATCTGCCTTTTCTTGACATTTCGTATAAGGAATCATACACTATGTGGCCTTTTGTGTGTGTGTGTGTGTGTGTTTTGTTTTGTTTTGTTTTGTTTTTTTCCAGTCAGCATGGCATTTCAGGGTTTGTGCTTGTAAGCATTCTGAGTCCTTCATTTCTCTTGAGTAGTGAATAACCTTCCATTTCATGTATATATCACATTGCGTTTGTTCACTGGTTTATGGCCATTTGGGTTGTTTATATTCTTGGCTATTATGGACAGTGCTGCTATGAACATGCGTGTCCATGTATTCCTGTAGACCTGTGTTTTTACTTCCCTGGGGTAAAACTGACATTGCTTGGATACTTGATAACTCAGTGTTTGACCTTTTGAGGAACCGTCAGACTGTTTCACAGAGACTGCTCAATTTTACCTTCCCACCAGCGATATATGGGGATTCCAATTTCTCCACTTCCTTACCAACACTTGTGCATATTTTTAAGAATTGTGGTAAAATTCACATATCAAAATTTTCCATCATAGCCATTTTAAAGCATACAGTTCAGTAGTAGTAAGTACGTTCACATTGGTGTACAGCCATTACCGCCATCCATTCCCATCACCCTTTCCATCTTGTGGAGCTGAAACTGTGTACCCGTTAAACAGTAACTCCCCATTATCCCCTGTTCCCAGCTCCTGGCAGCCATTAGTACATTATACCACAAGTTCTTTATGATTTTGACTATTATAAATACCTTGTGTCAGTTGAAGCATAAAGTGTTCGTATTTTTGTGACTGGTTTATTTCACTTAGAGTGTCCTTAAGGTTCATCCATGCTGTATCATATGTCAAAATTTCCTTCCTTTTTAAGACGGAATAATATGCCATTGTATGTATATGCCACATTTTCTTTTTCTTTCTTTCTTTTTTTTATTAATATGTATATTTTTTAAAGATTTTATTTATTTATTTGTCAGAGAGAGAAGAGCGAGAGCGAGCACAGGCAGACAGAGTGGCAGGCAGAGGCAGAGGGAGAAGCAGGCTCCCTGCCAAGCAAGGAGCCCAATGTGGGACTCGATCCCAGGACGCTGGGATCATGACCTGAGCCGAAGGCAGCTGCTTAACTAACTGAGCCACCCAGGCATCCCTATGCCACATTTTCTTTACCCAGTCCACTGTTGAACCTTTCAGTTACTTTCACCTTTTGGCTATGGGGAATAATGGTGCTGTGAGCAAGGGTGTACAAATGTCTCTTTGAAATCTTGCTTTCAGTTCTTTTGGGTTTGTATAATTGGAATTGCTGAATAATTTCTTTCCTTTCTTTTTTTTTTTAAAAGATTTTATTTATTTATTTGACAGACAGAGATCACAAGTAGGCAGAGAGGCAGGCAGAGAGAAAGGGGGAAGCAGGCTCCCCACTGAGCAGAGAGCCTGATGTGGGGCTTGATCCCAGGACCCTGGGACCTGAGCCGAAGGCAGAGGCTTTAACCCACTGAGCCACCCAGGTGCCCCGGAATTGCTGAATAATTTCTAACTTTATTTGGCTGTGTTCAGAGATGATATTTTGTATGATAGCTATCTTTTTAAGTCTTTTTTTTTTTTTTTTAAAGATTTTATGTGTTTGACAGAGAGAACACAAGTAGGTAGAGCAGCAGGCAGGGTGGGGAGGAGGAGAGCAGGCTCTCCACTGAGCAGGGAGCCCAGTGCGGGGCTTGATCCCAGGACTCTGGGATCATGACCTGAGCCGAAGGCAGCCGCTTAACTGACTGAGCCACCTAAGTGCCCCCCCCTTTTGTTTTTTTTAAGTCTTAAGACTTAATTTGTGACTTAACATTTGGTCTGCCCTGGAAAATGTCCTATGTGCCCTTGAGAAGAATGTGGGCGCTGTGGTTGGAGGAAGCATTTTGTGTCTGTCAGATCTAGTACTTTATTACATTGTTTGAATTCTCTCATTTCCTTACTTCTGGTTGTTCTCTGCATTACTGTTGAGTGGGGTATCAGAGTCTCCCAAGTATCATTGTGGAACTGTATTTCTTCTTCAATTCTGTCAGTTTTTCCTTCATGTATAAGTTTTTGAGATCTGAAATTACGAATGGTATTTTTTTTTAATTTTTTTATTTTTTTCAGCATAACAGTATTCATTATTTTTGCACCACACCCAGTGCTCCATGCAATCCGTGCCCTCTACAATACCCACCACCTGGTGCCCCCAACCTCCCACCCCCCACCCCTTCAAAATTCTCAGATCGTTTTTCAGAGTCCATAGTCTCTCATGGTTCACCTCCCCTTCCAATTTCCCTCAACTCCCTTCTCCTCTCCATCTCCCCTTGTCCTCCATGCTATTTGTTATGCTCCACAAATAAGTGAAACCATATGATAATTGACTCTCTCTGCTTGACTTATTTCACTCAGCATAATCTCTTCCAGTCCCGTCCATGTTGCTACAAAACTTGGGGATTCATCCTTTCTTTCTTTCTTTCTTTTTTTTTTTTTTTTTACAGCTTTATAAACATATATTTTTATCACCAGGGGTACAGGTCTGCGAATCGCCAGGTTTACACACTTCACAACACTCACCATAGCACATACCCTCCCCGATATCCATCCAGTATAGTTAGCATACAGTGCTCCCTTAATTAATTTAGTTTGAGGTGTATGATACAGTGATTCAACAATTCTTTACATTACTCCGTGCTCATCATGATAAGTGTACTCTCAACCCCCTTCACCTATTTCACCTATCCCCTCATGCTCCTCTTCTGATTACCATCTGTTTATTCTCTGTATTTAAGAGCCTATTTTTTTGGTCTTTTTTTCTTTGTTTTGTTCCTCAAATTACACATGACTGTAATCGTACGGGGTTCATCTTTCTCTGACTTTCTTCTCTTAGCATTATACTCTGTAGATCCATCTATATTGTTGCTAATGGCAAGATTTCATTCTTTTCTATGGCTGAGTAATAGTCCATTGTGTGTATGTATCTCTTCTTCTTTATCCATTCATCTATATTGGGCTGCTTCCATAATTTGGCTATTGTAAATAATGCTGCAGTAAACATAGAGGTACACATACCTTTTTGAATTAGTGTTTTCAGATTCTTTGGGTAGATATCCAGTAGTGGGATTACTGGATCATATGGTAATTCTGTTTTTAATTTTTGAGGAACCTCCATACTGTTTTTCCACAGTGGCTGCACCAGTTTGCGTTCCCATCAACAGTGCACAATGGTTCCTTTTTCTCTGCATCCTTGCCAATGCTTGTTCTATCTTGTGTTTTTGATTTTAGTCATTCTGACAGATGTCATTGTGTTTTTGATGTTCATTTCTCTGATGATGAGTGATGTTGAGCATCTTTTCATGTGTCTGTTGGTCATCTGTATGTCTTCTTTGAAGAAATGTCTGTTCATGTCTTCTGCCCATTTTTTAACTGGATTGTATGTGTTTGTTTGGGCTTTTGGTGTTGGGTTGTATAAGTTCTTTATTTTGGATACTAACCCTTTATCAGATTGTCATTGGCAATTATTTCTCTCATTCAGTAGGTTGTCTTTTAGTTTTGTTGATAGTTTCCTTTGCTGTATAGAAGCTTTTTATTTTGATGTAGTCTCAATAGTTTATTTTTGCTTCCTTCATATATTTTGATGGTCTGTCATTAAGAGTGTAAATGTTTATAACTGTTATATCTTCTTGCCATATTGAATATTTTACTAGTATATAATGTCCTTTTTTGTCACTTATAAACTTTATATATTTAATGTCTATTATGTCTGATATTAGTATAGCCAAACCTATTCTCTTTTGGTTACTATTTGCATGGAATATCTTTTTCCATTCTTTGACTTTTAGGCTTTTTGTATCTTTGGGTATAAAGTGAGTCTTTTGTAGATAGCATATAGTTGAATGTGTGTTTTTATTCCTTCTGCCCATCTCAGTCTTTTTGGGGGGATTTAACATATTTACGTTTAAAGTAATTACTAAAGAGGGACTTAACTTCTGTCATTGAGCTATTTGTTTTCTATATGCCCTATAGCTTTTTTTTTTTTGTCTTTCACTTCCTGGATTACTGTCTTCTTTTGTTTATAGATGATGTTTTGTAGTGAAATGTTTAAATTCTTTTCTCATTTCCTTTTGTGTACTCTATAGCTATTTTCTATTTTTTTTTAAAGATTTATTTGAGAGAGAGAGCACGTGTGTGTGCATGGGAGTGGGAGAGGGCCAGAGGAAGAGAATCTCAAGCAGACTCCAGTGAGTGTAGAGCCTGAGGCAGGGCTCAGTCTTACACTCTGAGATCAAGACCTGAGCTGAAACCAAGTGTTGGACGCTCAACCAACTGAGCCACCCAGATGGTCCTCTATAGATAGTTTCTTGTGGTTACCATGGGGATTATGTTTAACGTCTTGAAGTTATAACACTGTAATTTGAATTTATACTGTCTTAATTTAATAACATATAAAATCTCTGCTCCTTCATAGATCCATCCCTACCCCTTTTGGTTATTGGTATCACAAAATTACAACATTATACACTGTGAATGCCATAACAAAAACCAATAATTTTAAAAAAATTCATTGGCCTCTTAAATTATATAGACACAAGATTTGGAGTTACAAACCAAAGTTACAGTAATATTAGCTTTTATAATTTCCCATGTATTTACCTTTATTGAGATCTTCATTTCTCCATATGGTTTTGAATTACTGCCTAGTCCCTTCTGTTTCACCTTGCAGGAAGTCCTTGAGCATTTCTTGGAGGGTGGGTGTAGTGGTCACAGATTCCCTCAGTTTATGTTCATCTGGGAATGTCTTAATTTCTCCCTTACTTTCAAAGGGCAGGTTTGTTCAATATGGGATTCTTGGTTGGCAGTTCTTTTAACCCACTGATATATTGGTCCCTGTCTTCTGGCCTCCACAGTTTCTAAGGAGAGATCTGACAGTTTTGTTAAGGATTCATTTTATATGAGGATTTCCTTTTCTCTTGCTGTTTCATTATAATGTATCTCAGTGCACATCCTTGAGTTCATGTTACTTGGAATTTGCTGTGTTTTGTTAATGTTTATATTCATCAAATTTGAGAAATTTTGAGCCATTTTTTTTCTTCAGATATTTTCTCTGCTTCTTTTTCTCTCTTCTGAGACTCCCATGATGTGTATGTTGGTCCATTTGATGGTGTTCCACAGGTCTCTTAGGTTCTGTTTGCTTTTCCTCAATCTTTTTCCTTTCTGTTCCTTAGACTAGTTTCCATTGTCCTGTCTTCAAGTTTGCTATAATTTCTTCTGCTTGCTCATACATGACTTTAAATCCCTCTCATGAACTTTTCATTCCAGTTGTTTTAATTTTTAGCTGAATTTTTTTTGTTTCTTTTTAGTTTTTTTTTTTTTAATCTCCTTACTGATAATTGGATTTTGTTCATGTATTTTCTTTACTTTTTCCACATCTTCCTTTAGTCTTTTGAGTATCTTTAAGACTGTTATTTAAAGTCTTTGCATAGTAGATCTGCCTTTGGTCTTTTTAAGGGACATTTTTCTTTTTTTTTTTCTCTTTTTCCTTTGAATGAGCAATGCTTTACTATTTCTTTGTATGCCTTGGGTTTTTTTTTTTTTTTTTCTTTTTAATGAACACTGGACATTTGAATGGAATAATGTGCTAACTCTGGAAATCAGATTCTCCCCCTTCCTCAGGGTTTGCTGCTTTTTGGTATTGTTTTTGTGGTTTTGATTTTTATAGGCTATCTCTGTGCTGAAGACTGGCCTGAGGTGTAAAATTAATGACTTCTCATTTTCTAAGCCTTTCCTTGGGCATGCTTGGTCACTTTCTAATTTCCCCTGTGTATGCAGTTGTACTGAATGTCCCAGTCTTTAATGTCCGGCTCCCTAAAAGGAGAAAGACAAAAAATAAAGCTAGGGGAGAAAAGAATACAGGTTCCTTTAAATCTCCTGGAAGTCACTTCAGCCAGAGGGGCAGGAGCTTGCAACAATATGGGGGAGGTGGAACAGTAATGGCTGCCTGCCTCCTTGTCTGCAGGCCTGTGATCAGACCCAGCAATCAGCAATCAGAGCACAGATTCCCGATGTTTAGAGGGATCCTTTTTTGCCCACACTGGCTCTTATAAACTATGTGCAAGCTGTTGCAAGAACACAGGGAAAGAATCTTCAAGCAGACTCCCTGTGAATGTGGAGCCCAGCCTGTGTCTGGAGCTCAGGACCAACCAAATCAGGATCTGAGCCAAAATCTGGAGTCGGTCACTTAACTGACTGAGCCATCCAGATGCCCCTATTTCTCCATTTTGAAATTGGGTTCTTTGCTATTTTGTTGTTGAGTTAAAGGAGTTTTTAAAAATACATTCTAGGGGCGCCTGGGTGGCTCAGTGGGTTAAGCCACTGCCTTCGGCTCAGGTCATGATCTCAGGGTCCTGGGATCGAGCCCCGCATCGGGCTCTCTGCTCAGCAGGGAGCCTGCTTCCTCCTCTCTCTGCCTGCTTGTGATCTCTGTCTGTCAAATAAATAAATAAAATCTTTAAAAAAAAATAAATAAAAATACATTCTAGATACAAGACCCTTATCAGATACATGATTTAGAAATCCTTTTTTCCCATAGGTTGTGTTTTCACTTATTTAGTAGTATCCTTTGTATCAAAGTTTTTCATTTTGACGAAATCCAATTTACCTATTTTTTTTTTTCCTGTTTATGCTTTATTAAGTATCATACCTCAAAAACCATTGCCTAACCCAAGGCCATGGAGATTTACTTATATGTCCTCATCTTAGAGTTTTGTGGCTTTAGTTTTTAAATTTAGATCTATGCTTCATTTTTACTTAAGTTTATATATGAGAGAAGGATCCTATTGCATTTTTTGCACGTGCCTGTGCATTTATCCCAACACCTTTTATTGAAGACACCATTCTTTCCCATTCAGTGTTCTTAGAGCCCTTGTTGAAAATGAATTGACTATGAATATGAAAGTTTATTTCTGGACTCTTAGTTCTGTTTCCATTGATTTGTATGTCTGCCCTTATGCAGTGATTAGTATAGTTTTATAGTAAGTTTTGAAACTAAAGTGTAAGCTTCCTAACTTTGTTCTTTATCAAGATTGTATTAACTATTCTATGTCCCTTGTTTTTAATACAAATTTTGGGATCTGTTTGCTGATTATGCAAAGTAGTCAGCTGAGGGTTTTTTTTTTTTTTAAGATTGTATTTATTTATTTGAGAGAGAGACAGAGAGTGAGAGGAAGCACAAGCAGGGTGAGAGGCAGAGGGAGAAACAGAGTCCCTGCTGAGCAGGGAGCCCAATGCGGAGCTCCATCCATGGACTCCAAGATCATGACCTGGGCTGCAGGCAGACACTTAACTGACTGAGCCACCCAGGTGCCCCAATTTTTTTTTTTTTTTTTTTTGAGAGAACCCACGTGTATGTATGTACATGAGTGTGGGGGGAGGGGCAGAGGGAGAGAGAAAGGGAGAGAATCTTAAGCAGGTTCCATGTCCCGCATGGAGTCCAATCTTACTATTCTGAAATCATGACATGAGTGGAAACCAGGAGTCAGATGCTTAACTGACTGAGCCACCCATGTGTCCTATCAACTGAATTTTGATGGCAATTGCATTAAATCTATAAATTAATTTTGGAGAATATTGCTTCAAACTATTTTTCCATTCCATGTATCACTTACTGAGATCTTTAATTTCTTTTAGTAATGTCTTATAGTTTTTGGAATGTAAGTTGTATAACTCTTTTGTTGAATTAATTCCTAAGTATTTTATTCTTTTTTATGCTACTGCAAATAGAATTGCTTTCTTTTTTTTTTAGAATGCTAGCATGGGTGGGGGGTGCAGAGGGGAAGAGAGAATCTTAAGCAGACTCTGCACTGAGCATGGAGCTCAACATGGGGCTTGATCTCACGACCCTAAGAGGAAGACCTGAGTCAAAATCAAGAGTCAGATGTCCAACCGACTAAGCCACCCAGGTGCCCCTGGAATTGCTTTCTTAATTTCCTTTTGGATTGTTCATTGCAAATGTATGGGAATGCAATTGATCTTTTTAATATTTATCTTTTATCTTATAACCTTCCTGAAATTTTTATTAGTCTAATAGTTTTTTAGTGTTATCCTTAGGACTTTGTAGCTATAAGGTCATTTTTTTTTTTTTCCCAAATAGAGATAGTTTCACCTCTTCCTTGCCAAATCTGGATGGCTTTTATTTCACTTTCTTGCCTAAATGGCCTTGCAGAACAATGTTAACTAGAAATGGTGACAGCAGCAGCAATCTTGCCCAGTTGCTGGTCTTGAGGTGAAAGCATCCAGTCTGTCACCACTAAGTATGATGGTTAGCTTGTGTGTTGTATGTTTTTTTTTTCTTAATTTTTATTTTTTAAAGATTTTATTTATTTATCTGACAGACAGAGATCACAAGTAGGCAGAGGCAGGCAGGGAGAGGAGGAATGAGGCTTGGAGCAGAGAGCCCGATGCGGGGCTCAATCCCAGGACTCTGGGATCATGACCTGAGCTGAAGGCAGAGGCTTAACCTACTGAGCCACCCAGGCACCCCTTGTGTGTTGTATGTTGATACACTTTATCAGATTGCAGAAGTTCCCTTCTACTCATTTGCTGAGTACTTTTATCATGAAGGGAAGTTTAATTTTTTTAAAAGATTTTATTTATTTATTTATTGATCATGAGCAGGGGGAGAGGGAGGGACAAATGGAGAGGGAGGGAGAGGATCTCAAGCAGACTCTGCACTGATGTGGGGCTCACTTCCATGATCTGAGATCACAACCTGAGCTGAAATCAAGAGTTAGGCACTTATCTGACTGAGTTACCCAGGTGCCCCAAATTTAATTTTTTAAATGCTTTTTCTGAATCGTGTGATTTTTTTTTTTTTGTCTTTTATTGATATGGTGTAGTACATTAACTGATTTTTTAATGTTAAGCCAAGCTTGAATTTCTAGGAGAAATTTCACTTGGTCATGGTATATAATCATTTTTATATGTTGCTGGATTTGGTTTGCTGGTATTTTGTTTAGGATTTTTGCACGTGTATTCATAAGAAAAATTAGTTTGTGTTTTTCTACTCTTGTAATTTCTTTTCCCGTTTTTGTTATGAGAGTAATGTTGGCTTCATAGAATCATTTTGGTAATGTTCTCTCTTTTCCTGTTTTGTTGTTGTTGTTGTTGTTGCTATTGTTGTTGTTTGTTTTGGGACGACTTTGTAAAGAAGTAAAATTCTCCTTACCTTACATTTTTTTTTAATTCCTTAAAGAAGGTACCCCCTTCATACTGTCCTGTCCTTCCCCACCCTCCATCACTCTTTTTCATCTTTCATGGCCTGTGTAGTTGGATCCAGACTGCTCTGTGATGCATTCTGTGATTACTCTTGCCTGTGAAGCTGGTTTCATTGCTGGACTTCAATCATTAATTAAGCTTAAGGCCCTTTAGCATACGTAACTATGTACTAGGTTGTTATAGTCTCCTGTGTTTCATACCTGTTCCTTTGGTCTACCATACTGACTGTGAGCTTCTTGAGGGCTGTGACTGGGTTCCTGGGTTCTTAGCTTCACGCATTGCCCTGGAGTACCCAGCACACTGCAGTGAGTAAAAGTGGAACATCCTATCCAATTATTTAGATATTTTTTATTAAAAAAAAAATTTTTTTTTTGGTTGAAGATTTTATTTATTTATTTGAGAGAGAGCACAAACTGGGTAAAGGGTGGAGGGAGCAGGGAGCCTGATGCAGGAGTTAATCCCAGGACCCTGGCATCATGACCTGAGTCAAAGGCAGATGCTTAACTGACTGAGCCACCCAGGTGTCCCCAGTTACTTAGATTTAAAGTCTCTGAAAGATAATATTTTTAAAGATTTCTTAGTATTTATAAGCGTGTGTGTATGTGTGTGTGTGTGTGTGTATGTATTTGTATAAACGTTTTCACATGACTTATGTGCATTATTTGAAACATAGACCTAAGTGTAGTTAAAAGAGACTTTGGAAGGCAGCACTCCTGGACTCTGAGATTTGCTGTTAGTCTGTTCTCTCATACATTATATGGAAATTGGTGTGAGGATTAGAATTATTATAAAATTAATTTTTATTGTAAAATTAATTATTAACTCAGTACTTTGTGCTAGTAGGCACTTAGTATGTAATGACTATTATAACTAATAGCTTAAGCTCCTTTTAAAGAATGAATCTGATATGAACCATACTTTAATATTGGTACTTAATATTTATCTGATATTAATCATGTTCTGATAAATTGAAATACTAGATGATTTGGTTAAAAGTCTTAAGTTTTGTTTAATAACTGATTAGCTGAGATTTTTCCTTAATACTCTGACATAAGAGTATTCCTTTTTCTATTAGTATTATTATTTTTTAAAGATTTGATTTGTTTATTTAGGCAGAGCAGCAAGCAGTAGGAGAGGGAGAAGCAGGCTGGAGATCCCAGAACCCTAGGATCATGACCTGAGCCAAGCGCAGACACTTAACCAATGAGCCACCCAGGCACCCCTCTTTTTTCTGTTATTTCTTTGGGAAATCTCTAGAAGCTGCTGCTATAAATTTTCCTTGCCTGTGTGCTTGAGGAAGTGCGTAAAACCGTGGGTCTAGAGCCTGAGAGCCTGGATTCAATTTCAGGCGCTCACTAGCCAGGTTAGTCTCCCCACTTCCTTCTCTGCCTCACAGGAACGAGTATCCGCTTCTCAGGGCCCTTTGGTGATTCAGAGAGATACTCAGTGAGAAACACTTAGCATAGGACCTGGCATTTGGTAAGTGCTAAATGTGAAGTAATTGTGTTCTTTTTATTTATTGTGTCATGAGCACCTTGTACAGTGTCTAACATTCAGTAAATGTTTGAGTGGACAGTTTTGTTGAAATTATTAACCTACCCCGTGGAAAACTCTCTGGGGTTTTTGCTTCTCTGCAGGAAGAATCCTACACTGGGAAGGAGGCCTAGCTAGGTGAGATGCAAAGCTATTTCTATATAGGCTAAGAGTCAGTGTTAGGAAGGGTCCTTTCCATCACCTTGAATTTAAAAGATGAGATTAACAAGGCTGTGATGCTAATGGTTAGGTCTTTATCCTGCTTTAGCTATCTCTCTCTCTTTTTTATTTTAAACCTTCCTGTTTGGTAAATTTGTGTGTTTCTAATAGGGTTAAATAGTTAGCTGTGTAGATTTGATCAGCACCAGAAAACTTACTGTGTTCTACTTCATTAATCAGACATGTTAAACAGAGCCTTGTTCATTAATGAAACCCAGAGGAACTGTGGTGACCATCTTGATCTTGGTCCCTGTGTTGGCTCTGGTACTACAGAGGGTTAGTAGCACATAGCACCCACCACTATTTTTTTTTTTTTAAATAATTTTAAACAATGTTTATTTGCTCACAGAAAGAACATTGAAAGGAGGGGCTGTCTTCTTGATTTTTTTTAAATTTAATTTTATGTTTTCAGTGTTCCAAGATTCATCGTTTACGCACCACACCCAGTGCTCCATGCAATATGTGCCCTCTTTAATACCCACCACCAGACTCACCTAACCCCCCACCCCCCTGCCCTCCAAAACCCTCAGTTTGTTTCTCAGAGTCCACAGTCTCTCATGCTTCATCTCCCCCTCTGATTTCCCCCAATTCACTTTCCCTTTCCTTCTCCTAATGTCCTCCATGTTATTCCTTATGCTCCACAAGTAAGTGAAACCGTATGATAATTGACTCTGCTTGACTTATTTCACTCAGCATAATCTCCTCCAATCCTATCCATGCTGATATAAAAGTTGGGTATTCATCCTTTCTGATGGAGGCATAATACTCCATAGTATATATGGACCATATCTTTATCCATTCATCTCTTGAAGGACACCTTGGCTCTTTTCACAGTTTGGCGATTGTGGCCATTGCTGCTATGAACATTGAGGTAAAGATGGCCCTTCTTTTCACTACGTCTGTATCTTTGGGGTAAATACCCAGTAACGCACCACTATTTTTATTGCCACATTTAGGATCAGAGTATCTGAAGCTTCTGAAGAAAGGCATCTACTTTCATATATTCCTATTTATGATAACTCGCCAGAAAAGGTAGAAAAGAGTGCTATGTATACCCATGATTTCAAAGTTGTAATGCCTTTTTTTCCAAGTTATTATTTCTAGTATTTTCTCAGGTACTCTGACTGAGTCTAAATGCTTTCATCTAGTTTTCTTTTGTTTGTATGTGGAGGTTGTTTGAGCAGAGGGCTAAATGTTTTAGATACAAAATCACATAAACTGAACATAAATTTGTCAAATATAATGAATACAAATTTCCTTCAAGATAGACCTAATTCTTCACTGTTTCCCCGTGGAAAACTGCCATGAAACTAAACCAAGATTAATGGTAGAACTAGAAACACTTGACCAGGTTGTCATCACTCCTTAAACTTAGTATCCAAAAAACCATAATATTCAAAAGTTGAAACTCTTTATGTGTGGAAAGTTGTCAGAGAGCTCCAGTGTGAGGCTTTTGTTATTTTATAATGTTCTCCACTGTCTAATAACAGTGGCTTTACCTGTGAGCAAGCCTGGACTGAGAGAACATTCCTCTCTACAATGAGGGTACAGTTTTGGAGAGTTCATTCTAATCCTGATTTTGCTCTGTGTGTGTGTGTGTGTGTGTTTAATCATGTAAGCTTTCTATGAAGCAGGCATTATTCCTCCCAGTGTACAAATGGGACTAAAGCTCAATGAGATAAGATGATTTGCTAAAAGTCACCCAGAAAAGCTAATTTTTTCGAGGTGGGGGGATTGGCAAGAGCAAGCATGGGGGAGGGGCCGAGGAAGAGGAAGAGAGAATCTTAAGCAGGCTCCATGCCCAGTGTGGAGCCTGATGTGGGGCTCAGTCTCATGACCCTGAGATCATGACCTGAGCTGAAATCAAGAGTTGGATGCTTAACTGACTGAGCCACCCAGGTGCCCTCAGGAAAGCTAATTTTTTCACAGGATTGTTGTGAAAAGTAACATAGAATTGAGTGCTAACTGGAGATTGTGGATCTCCACAGGCTAGAGCTCTGTGGATTTCTTTATTTGTGGAGGTGTTGGCTGCCATCTTTGAATGATAGATTTTGAGTAGCTGTCTGGTATCAGTGCTTACTGAGAATGACTTATCTTGAGAAATCAATGTTAAACTCTTCTGGATGTTGAAATTCGTACAGTATTTTCTGGGAAGAATTTTTTGTTCTACCTGAACCCAAGTGGTCAGATTGCTTATCTCTTGAAATGAAAACCACTCAGCTCCCAGCCCCTGTACCTGTTGAGTGGATCGGGGTGAGCCTAGCAATCATCAGTCAGAATCGCTTAGTCACAATGAAGCAAATGTCTTCACATTTATGGGAAAGTGTGGGGAAAAAACATGCACATAGGGCCAACCAAATTGCACAGATTATCACTTTCTTGTTGTTGCCAGTTTTGGTTTTCCTGGAGTGTATATTTAACTTGTTGAGTTTTTTCTCTCTGGTGTGTAATTGTTGTTATATATTAACTTAATGCCAGGCAACAGCACGAACTTGCAAATCACACTGGTGGGTTTTTGTATTCTGTGTAGGACAAAGTTCAAAGCTCTGATAACTCCATGGTCTGAGCTCTCTTACGGAGCAACTAGACCTAAAATAAAATTGTGCCTACTGTGGTGTGACCTGTTTAGTGGCCTTTCGAAGACTTGGAAAGGTGGAATGGGTCCAGTCTATTGTTTTTAAATGAAATAGTTCTTTCTTTAGTTATCTTAATAAAGATCAGAGTTAAAGGAAAATCCGTTGTTTGGTTATTGTTTGAGTTTAAGGTCAAGTGCTGGCATCTACAGAAAGTGATCAGTGCTTTACTATTACAGGATTCAAAAATGCGTTCATTAGTTGTTACCTTAGGAAATAGCTAACGCCTTTCAGGGCAGACCCTGGGAATCTGTCTTTTGCAAAGTGCATTCATGTAGCATTATGTTTTGCTTCTCCAGGGGACCTACTCGATAATTGTATTTATTATGTATTTATTACCAATGTGGGCATTTACCCCCTTTATGTAACTTAATATAAGCCTTTTCTAATAACAGAGACTGATGTACCTCACCGTGATATGTGTTTGTGGCACTGAGCAGATGCTAGTTTGTGTTATAAAAGACTGTACAATGAATGCTTTTGTTTGTAATAGTTCCCAACACATGTGATAGGCACTCAGTAAAATTCTGTTACTTTATCAAACATTTTTTTTTCCACAGGGATTTTATTTATTGGCAACATTTTGCCATGAGTATGATTTTTAGGGGCCTATAATTTAGATTTTCCTGATTCAAGGCTATAATTTCTTCTGAAGCTTCCTGGAGATCCATTCAGTAAGAAATAAGCCAATGTAGAGAATTAGAGACTGAGATTTGAAAGGGCCGAATTAAGTTATGACTTTTTTTGTTACATCTGGAAATAATTGCTCCTTTAATTTAAAATCCATTATCAGCCTTGTATAATTTTTGGCTTCATGATGATCGGCAGTTCTGTATATCTAGTCTTTTTTTTTTTTAAGATTTTATTTATTTATTTGACACAGAGAGAGATCACAAGTAGGCAGAGAGGCAGGCAGAGAGAGGAGGAAGCAGGCTCCCTGTTGAGCAGAGAGCCCGATGGGGGCCTTGATCCCAGGACCCTGGGACCATGACCTGAGCCGAAGGCAGAGGCTTTAACCCACTGAGCCACCCAGGCACCCATGTATATCTAGTCTTTTAATACAGTCTCATTTCAGAAACCTTAAGCAGATCCTTGGTTATAACATAATAGGCATGCTATTTAGAAGATCTTGTGATGAATTTTATTTTATTTTATTTTATTTTAAGATTTTATTTATTTATTTGACAGACAGAGATCACAAGTAGGCAGAGAGAGAGAGAGAGAGAAGATGAAGCAGGCTCCCTGCGGAGCCTACAGCCCGATGTGGGGCTTGATCCCAGGACCCTGGGATCATGACCTGGGCTGAAGGCAGAGGCTTTAACCCACTGAGCCACTGAGGCGCCCCTTGTGATGAATTTTATTGAAGGTTTCTAATAACCTGGATTTATCAAACCTTGCCAGAGAAATAGAACCAATTTTTTATGTATGTATGTATGTATGTATGTATGTATGTGTGTATAGAGAGAGAGAAAATGAATGAATGAATGCTTGGTTTTAAGGATTTAGTTCATATAGTTGTGGGGACTGGTGGGTCCAAAATCTGTAGGGCAACTCAGAAGGTGGGAATTCCAGCAGGAGCTGATGTTGCAGTCTTGAGTTAGGTGCAGTCATGAGACTTAATTCCTTCCTTTGCCGGGACCTCTGTCTTTTAAGGTCATCTACTGATTGAATGAGGCCAACTGACATTTTGGAGGATAATCTGCTTTATTCAAAGTCTACTGATGTAACTGTTAATTACATCTAAAAAATACCTCACAGCAACATCTAGACTAGTGTTTGATCAAAAAACTGGACGCCACGACCTAGCCAAGTTGACACATAAAATTAACTATCACCACCACCACATGGGGAAATGTTCATGTTACAGTTCACCTGTGGCCATGGGGAAGTCATCTTCCTTTATCTACCTGCTTCCACTATGTAGAATTAACTGCAAGGTAAGCATGGACCGTTTGAAAGTTGGAGAGTAACCACAGGAAAATTGGTTGCCGCACCAGCAGTTAGAAATTAGTAGTGTGATTAAGGATGGAAATTCAAGGTATGACAAGGATTTGCTGAGCCCCATTTCCTGTGGTTGCAGGGGCTGAGAATAGTCTTTAAACAGAAACAAGTGTGGGAGAGGGAACAATGACAACAACTCAGCAAAACCAGTGACAGACAACCCCAAAGTCCCAGAACTGAACACAAATAAAACTTCATGGGTGCCCTCTGATAAAAGATTCCAGCAGAAATGATGTTAGGTTGTCCTCAAGTTCTAAATCATGCTGCTGTGCTAGGCCCAAGAGCTAGAGAGAGGTCACCTTCCAAAATTTCTCAACCTTAAGTTTCAGAAAGCAAGAGGAAAGTACAGTCATGTAGCAGGCACATTAATTTTCTGCATGGAAAATCCAGGTTTTGGAGAGAAGTCCTCCACAAAGCAGCTTGTTTGACTTGGGCACCAGAACCATTGGGGAAAAAAAATCAATCAAATTAAGAGAAAAAGAAAGCAGTATACCAAGAACTAGGATAGGAAATAGCAGTACATTCGGCTTTTGTATATCCTCAGGAAATTCTAATTGGCAAATTTATCAAGAAAGTGATTTCATTTCTGCAGAGTCCATTTAATATGCTGTTGAGTTGAAAGAGACTTAGTATGGGTCAAATGTGTAGGTGTGGGTTTACGCAAACGAAGCAGAATCAACAAGTCGCCTTTCTGAATCCCTTTCCTTTAGGAGGCTGGTCCAGCAAACACCGAGTTCTGTATTCTGACGCTTCAGCAGGAAACTCCTCTTTTCAAAGCAGTGGTACCTGCACTGTCACTGGTCAGGCACCTCCAGCCTTCCGGAGCCCATTCATTCCTTTAGTGTCCACAGAAAGGGGCAAGTAATTGGTAAAACCAGACCTCTTTTTCTATGCAGAATCATCCTTGACTCCATTGTGGAGGAGTCATTCCTAGGCGTGGGTGAGGTCGTTACAGCTCTCAACTGACAGGTGACTGCTTTTCTGAGCAGCCCTCGCTAGCTCTGGCTCCCAGTTTGCTTTGTGAACGCACAAACCTTTCCCTGTCTCTCTTCATCCTCTTCTTCCAGAAGCTTGGCAGGAGCATGGGAGATACCTGCCCCTCTTCTTCACTGTGAGTTTATTTCTAAAGCCCTTGCACTTGATGTACTTCAAGTAATGGAAGTGCTTTCCCAGTTAAACAGTGATTTTATAATTTTCCAATGCATGGCCCTTTCGTGCTACCTCTTGATTTCTCTGCAACCCTGACCCTTGTGAATCTCTGCCTCCTTCTTGAAACTTTGCTTGGTGGCTGTGCTGCCTGCTTTCCTCATTCTGCTCCTTTCCCATAGGTCTCTGTGCCAGCCCTTCCTCCTCCTTGTACTAACTTGGAGGTGTTTTTCAGGATGCTGGCTTCCAGCACCCTCTTTCTTCTCAACTCCAGCCATTCTCGTGGCCCTCCCTCTGACCTCGTCCCCACTTCTCCACATGTCTCGTTAAGACTTGGGGTTTTTTGAATCAAGACCCAAAGTTCTGGCATTACTATGTGTTTAATGTGGTGGACACTTGGATGTGAGTGACAGCACAGCTAGTGTTCTGGCCTAGGACCAAGTGGCCTAGCAATGGCATATGTACTACGTACAGGCTCCAAGGGACAGAGCTGGTCTGAGTTTATTTCCCAGGGTGTGATTATGTGAATGGGGTTAGAGTGGTGGCAAAGCAAAGGGAAGATTTAGTTGTAGGAGGAGGAGTCATGTGAGACAAATCCTGAAGAGCTCATAGGATGTTGAGAGGCTAACGTGGGGAAGAAGGCCTTCTGTGCAGTAGGACAATCTCAACAGGCAAGAGAGCAGAAGGCACTTGCGGAGACCAACAGGTGGTCCGGGGTGACTGAGACCAAGAGCATCTTCGTATGGAGATAGCATGAGATGAAACAAGTTTTTCTTCTTCTGCTGTTCTTAAAACACCATGCACTGGAGGAGCTCCTTCAAGTTTTTGAAAATAGTTGAAAGTGAGAGTGGGTATGAATGATGAAAGCCCTGAAGGCTGGACTGAGGAGATTACATTTTAATCCCGAGAGCCATTGAAGGTTGTTGAGCAGGATATTGAGTGTGACTGGGGATGCGCTTCAGGAAACTTCCATCTGGCATTTGGGCACTGAATGGACTGGAGAGTGGAAAATGGAAAATTGATAACATCTTGGTGAGAGGTAAGAAAGCTCTGGGGTGGGAGACCCGTGGAGGAAGTGACTCGAGGGAATGAATCCAAAGATATGGGGAGTGGGGGTAGGCATAGGGAGATGGAGAAGGATAGGGTTCTCAAGGCTGTGGGTGTGGGCATCTGGGGTGACACTGCAGCTGGACATGGTTAGGTTTGAGACGCCAATGATGGCAGATGATTGCTAGTCCAGGAAATGATTTAAATGTGCTGACAGGTGCCCTGAACTTAAGACCTTTCAAAACATACGGTTTCTTACAAAAAAAAAAGAAAACTCTATGCAGCTAAGATCACCTTGGGACTTCTCTTTCTCTGGTGGCCTGCAAGAACAGGGCAGGAACTGGAAAGGAGAGTTCCCAGGCTCTCTTCAGGAGGAGGTATATGTTGTTGGAATATTGGAGAACTGCTGGCAGAACCAGCCAATGAAATATGATGGATATCAATGAGGAGGTGGACCAGTGCTTTAGATATTTGCTGTAGTTGGTTCCTGTGGACTTTGGAGTCATTCATGGACCATGGAAATGGATTACTAACTTCACCCTCTACTTCTCAGGTGAACTTCTTAAGGATTATTGTTTTATTTTATTTTTTAAGATTTTACTTATTTAGAGAGAATGAACAGTGGGGAGGGCCAGAGGGAGAGAAGCAGACTCCCTGCTGAGCTGGGAGCCTAACGCAGGGCTGGATCCCAGGACTAGGAGATGATGACCTGAACCCAAGGCAGAGGCTTAACTGACAGAGCTGCCCAGGCCCCCCAAAGGATGATTATTTTATAGCTCAAATATAGCATTGTTAGGACTATGGTCCTAGCAATCACATAGTCAACATTTCACCACCAGCTGATTTGGTCTGCGCTATTAGGTTGGAAGGACAAGGCTTTCTTCTTCTAACACTACTGTTTTTTCTGTGGCCAAATCACTTGTACACTGTCTGCTTAAAGGCAGATCAGAGATTTCATTTGTACCTATGCAAGGAGCTCACAGTAGATTTCTTATCTGAAGAACAGTTGCAAAGTGTTTATTGGAACAGGAGGTAAAAATAATACATCCTGTAAGGGTGAATTAGGTCTAAATTCACAGGAAGTGGACAATCCAGCTACTTATTTATTTATTTATTCATTTATTTACTTTTTTAAGATTTTATTTATTTGAGAGAGAGAGAGAGAATGAGCACACGTGAGAGAGAGCACAAGCAGGGGCAGGAGGAAAGGGAGAAGCAGACTCCCCTACTGAGCAGGGAGCCTGATATGGGGCTTGAGCCCAGGACCCTGGGATCATGACCTGAGCCAAAGGTAGACATTTAACTGACTGAGTCACTCAAGCTTCCCATAATACAGCTGTTAAAAATAGTTTTCCCATTTTCCCCCCTCTTAGCTGTTGCCATTCACTAGTCTGCTGGTCTCCATGGTTTGGCCCGTTCTTGACATTTCATATAAATGGAGTCATGTAACATGTGCCCCGTGTTGTGACTGGCTTGTTTCACTTAGGATAGTATTTCCAGGGCTCATCCACAGGTAGCATGTGTTAGTACGTCTTTCTATGGCCAAATAATATTCAAATCTGTGGGTATGTCCTGTTTGGTTGCTCCCCACCTCAGTTGATGGATAATTGGTTTATTTCCACATTTTAACCATTAGGTCTAATGGTTAAATGTTCACATTTCTGTAAATGTTCATGTACAAGTTTTTGTGTGGACATACGTTTTCAAGTCTCTTGGGAATACACCTCGGTTTGGAATCGCTCGCTGGGTCATATGATAATTCTATACTTAATATTTTGCGGAGCTGCCTGTTTTCTAAAGTAGCTGCACCAGGGCACCTGGGTGACTCAGTGGATTAAGCGTCTGCCTTTGGCTCAGGTCCTGATCCCAGGGTCCTGGGATCAAGTCCTGCATCAGGCTTCTTGCTCAGCAGGGAGTCTGCTTCTCCCTCTCTCTCTGCCTCTCCCTCCCACTTGTGCTGTCTCTCCCTCTCTCTCAAAAATAAATAAATAAAAATATTTAAGGTAGCTGCACCATTTACATCCTCACCAGCCACGTAAGAGCGGTTCTGATTTCTTTACATCCTCATCAACACTTGTTGTCTGGAACAGTGCAGTATTACAGCAAATTCCTAATCATTCAGGCACTGCTTATCTAGAAGGTGGGTTTCTCTGTGTCCCAAGGACCTGATTTGTCAGTTTCACAATAATAATAATACCCAGTTTGACTTTCCAGGGGCTAGGCGGGAGAAGAGAACACGGGAGAAGTTTCTCTGGTTAATGTAGGTACATATTAACCCCTGTTAACCAGTTGGCTAGAAAGGTTTAAGGGGAAAAAGGTTGAGTGTACCAACTTGAGTGAGGTTTTGGATTAGTGACAAGTGCTCCCCTTAGGACTGGGGATGTGTTCTTGGCTACTATTCTAATTTGTAAATTTGGGGTTTTCCTTTATGAAAATAGTGAAAACTAAGCATATTCCTTATTATCTGGATGACTGCCATATAGGGAATACTGAAACTTAATTTTAGTGCCTTTGTGTTTGAGTTTGTTTGGTGCCAAGAAATTCAACAGAAATGATGGCATTTAATGTGGAGTTTTCAAAATCTCTCCGGGGGCCTGGGATAAATACTAAGGGTTTCCTATATCATGCAGAGGTGGCGAGGAGTGTCACAGTCAGTACTCCTCTGGTGTTTTCAAGGAAGCCCTTGTAATGACAGTGAGAATGAAGGCATACTCCCAAAGGGTCGAAGGCTTTGCACAAAGAAGCCTGTTGCAAGTGAACATTACTTTGAAGCTACAATCTTTAACCTTTATGTGAATTTATATTGTTTCCTAATATTTACATAAATGATAGTAATATTTATTATGATATAAAATAAAGTCCTAAATTACATAATGTCAAATGAAAATAGCTGCATCTTCAGCATGCTAAAAGAAGTTCCAGTTTATGTCAGATTTTTTAATTGTCCTTTTCGTGTCATCCATTCATTTCATGAATGTTGATTGGTCTCTTTACTAAGGCCATAAAAAGTATAAAAAAGTATAAAAGATGTTACCCATTTGCTTTAAGATCCTGCAAGGCACTTGAGGAAACGGCACCAAGATGTTATAGTGCAAGTGCAAGTCAACATCAAATGAAAAAGAGGCAAGGATACTGTGGAAACAGATTTTTGGGCAGGGTGCTTAAATGTATGTGAATAAATTGTTGAAGATGATGGTTTACAGCTGGAAGGACCTGAGTTCACATCCCAGTGCTTAAAATTGCCTTATGACTTTGGTCAAGTGATTTGCCCTTTATAAGCATCACTTTGTTTCCCCCAAGGTGTCATGCATAGTTAAGTTCTTGATGGAAATTTCTAGAACTAGATCAGTTTTGAGAGGCAGTGGAATGTGGTAGAGAAGAGGTCAGATTCTGTTATTGCATCGGGGTTCATCAACTCAAGCCTCCTACTGTGTGGCTTTGAACTTCTCTGTAAGTCTCTAGGACTCACCATCCTCCTATGTGAAATGAAGTAACTGGAATTACAGGTACAGCGAGACAAGAGTAATGAGGCTGTTCAGATCTTTTTACATGCCTGGGCATTTGATATACAATCTGGAGAATGAGTAGAACAAAGAGAACATGACTAAGAACCATGGAAGCTAAGTTAGGCCTATGTAATATATTGTAATATAATATCTATACTAATAACCTATAGAAAAAGAAGAGCAGTAGAAAAGATAGAAAGCACTCAGATGATAGAAAAATAGAGAAGAGGAGACTTAAGAATCATCACTGTGGTTTATGATGTTCGTAGAAAGTTAAGACTGCAGTTCATTTTAGAGATAATTCTGGTTTCTTCTTTGCCTGTTTGTTCATACACATGAATGATCTATTACAATGTATGGTACATAATGTTCATTAAATACCATTTACTTTCTGAAGAAATTGGCAGGTTAGTAGGGAGTAGTATATTTCAGTAGACAATAATAGGCATGCTTTCTAAACTAGACTAGAAGGTTTGATCGAGCGGAAGAAGGAGTTGAGTGTGAAATGGGCATCAGCTGCCAGTCGTGGGTGAGTAGTGATCAGATATCTTGGGAAAGTAGGACTAAGTTATTTGGAAATCTTAACTCTGTGATAAAATTTTTGTTTTAATTTTTGTTAATTTTTCGGTCTTTAGAAAAGACTCCTGTTTCAAGGAAGACAAGTCTTTCATTCCACTCTCTGGTACCCCCATAACAGCTACATTAACTACCATTCATTGATAAAATAGTTAAATGTACGATAATAGTGACAAAAATTGTGACGTAGCCAAAGTAGAATTGATAAAGATGGAAATAGTCAATGGCAAAGTGATGATTAAATATAGACTAAATATATCAAACAGTTTTCAAGAGGAGCAGAGATTTATATAGGCCATAAGGAAAGCCCGGCTGAAATGTTTGCTAAGTTAGAGACAAAGCTAGCTCAAGTCCTACGGGGCAGTAACCTTTTCAGTATGTTCTCTGCAAGGCAGAAATTATTTGCATCGCTGCTGGACAAAAATAATCTACAAATTAACCTGTAACTTATCTAATCAGTGGTAAACAGAAAGTCAGAATAAGGTCTATTCTAGAGAACGGAAGAATCTTGGGTGGGCCTATTACACCTGCTCTGGGGGGATACTAACAGGTGGCCATCCTTTACCTTATTTTTATTTCTGGGTAGTTTTTACAAATGTGTGTAAGAATTACAGAGGGCCATTAATATCACCCAAATTACTAGGCTGTGTGGGACTGACTATCCATCGATCAAGTTCTCTGTGTCTCTCTATGTTCATAGGTCTTCCGGAGGCAGAGTTTTGTCCTGGGCTCACATCCTGCAATAACATGTTTGGTTTCTTTTTTTTTTGGAAGATTTTATTTGAGAGAGTGTGAGTGAGCATGAGCTGTGGGGAGGGGCAGAGGGAGAGAGAGAGAGAGAATCTCAGATTCCCCACTGAGCGTGGAGCCTGACACCAGACTCAACCTCACGACCCTGAAATTATGACCTGAGCCGAAACCAAGAGTTGGACGCTTAGGTGACTGAGCCACCCAGGAGCTCCTCAATGTTTGGTTTCTCTAAAGTGGAACCATTGCTCTTCCAACAACTAGCCTTCCCATTTTTCCTCTCTTGTTTTCTCATTTTGTTTGTAAACTGATGGTACTAAAATGTCAGGTCTTCACAGCCTCTTCCCCGCCCCCCAACTCCCATATAGACTCATGGAAATTCACTTTGTAATAAAGCAGCAAGCCTATTTCAGATACAGATTGCTTTGCTGTATGTTTCAGAAACAAGAAAAAAAAAAGTAGAGGTCTCTGAAACGCTTTGCTACTAAATCCTTTAGACTCTAGTAACAAAACCCACAGGATTATCTCACTGAGTTACTAAGTTTGGTCTGGGATTACTGTATGAGTACCACTCTTTCTCATTCTTGTGGCATTCTCTACATCAGTTCCCTAAACAACTGTTTGGACTTAAACCTGGACAGAGGCTTATGCAGATAAATAGGTGGGTTTTGTTTTATAGTTTTTTCTCTTTGTCCTTGTTTTACAAAGCCCAGATATTGTGTGAGCCTTTCTCACATACGATCTTTAGGACCTGGAAACTAGCTCAGCAAAGTTACAAGAGTCCCAGCAACGGCGGGTTCCCAGGTGAGAACTAGAGAGCATCCAAGATTGGTGGTGTCCCTTTCTATATTCCCTGCTGTTTATGTAAGGACTGGATTTTTAGGATATGTATTACATATTGCAAGATCAGAAAACTGTAAAGGTGGAAACCCTAGAGATATGAATCCAGCCCACATACTATTTGTGGTCTGTGGCTCCAGCTACTGAGCCCACCTTTGGTGGAAAGCATGAACCTCCCTAGATGGCATGTTCTGTTTCCTTGATCATAAATTCTCTGTCCAAGAACAAAAGCAACCTCGTAAGTGCACTGAGTCTACCCAAGAGTGCACATCCAAATAAATCTGTTTCCTCTTCCACAGGAAAATCACTGTGCTATCTTCCCTAATGGTTGTCTTTTTAAAGCTCAGACTCACAGAATCCTTCCATTGCTCATGGAAGGATATGGTGGCAGATGGCTGTCCAAACTGATTTGAAGTTTGTTTCTTTTAAGATGTGGTGCTTAGAACTGTATTTATTACTCCAAATTAACAGGCAAGTGTATGGGTTTAGGGGAAGGATGAAAAGACTGCTCAGGTCAAAAGATCTATCATTTGCGTAGACCAAGAGTGTATTGGGATTTTTGATAGCTGTGTGACATTGTCCAATTACATCAGCTATCTGGTTCATTACATCTTTGAGTTCTTTTTTTTTTTTTTTAAAGATTTTATATATTTATCCGACAGAGAGAAATCACAAGTAGGCAGAGAGGCAGGCAGAGAGAGAGGAGGAAGCAGGCTCCCTGCTAAGCAGAAAGCCTGATGTGGGGCTCGAACCCAGGACCTGGGATCATGACCTGAGCCGAAGGCAGCGGCCCAACCCACTGAGCCACCCAGGTACCCCCTTTGGGTTCTTTTTGAAGTAAATTGCTTTTGTGTCAGGTAGTCCCATCTTAGCCATGTGCAAATAATTTTTAACCTAATTTAAAATCTTGGATGTGAAACTCATAATAAATAGCACCATTAGTAATGATATATAACTTTCATCAGAGTTAGTGGTGATTAAGAACCTAGCTTTGGAATCAGAGTCCCTACAGGTTCAAATCCTATGTCTATTGCTTTTTGACCCTAAGTGATTCATTGTGATTGTGCCTGTAAGGTACTTCCCATGGCTCTTGGCAGATCAACAAATGAGAGCTGTTTTATCCACTTTGCCAGACTCCCACTGAGCTCAACAGACATTATCCTATTTAACCCAACTACAACTTGAAGAATACTCTTATTCCTTTTTCAGATGCAGGAACTGAAACTCAAAATAATTATGTAACTTGTTCAGGGTTATATGGCCACTGAGTGGTGTGTTAGGAATTTGAACGTAGGCCTAGCTGATGCCAAATGATTGTCACACCTACTTAGTTTTATTATATGTTATTTGTATTTTCTGACCCATTCTTTTAGCTCTTGTTTATCTTTTAAAAAACTTTTATTAAGGGGCACCCAGGTGGCTCAGTGAGTTAGGCCTCTGCCTTCAGCTCAGGTCATGATCTCAGAGTCCTGGGATAAAGCCCCGCATTGGGCCCTCTGCTCAGCGGGGAGCCTGCTTCCCCCACTCCCTTCTCTCTGCCTGCCTCTCTGACTACTTGTGAGCTCTGTCAAATAAATAAATAAAATCTTGAAAAAAAAAAACTTTTATTAAGTATTTAACTTATACAAAGAATATTTGTAACATATGTATGAATTCAAAAATTAACAAATAATATATATGCATTACCCAACCTGAAATATAAAATGCCACCAACACCTGTAAATATTTCCTCCTTGTCCTCAAGCCCTGCCATCCCCCTACCAATCAGTAACCATTATTCTTAATTTTGGGATTGTCACTTGTTAACTTTTTCCTAATTGGTTTTCCACATATAAATATATTCCCAAACAATATATTTTCATGTAGCTGTCTAGTTGAATAAGCATAACATATGAGATGTGGCCATGAAGCAACTTTTTTGTTCCATGTTGTCCCCTTAAATTAGCTCTGTGATTAGTTCTTGCCATGCCCTCCATGAAGACTTAGGCAGTTCCCATGACTTTCCTGATCATTTTTGGCTCATAAGAATCTCATTTCAAGTTGGAAAAAAAAAGCCTTCAGTTGAAATGCTGAACTTCATGTAATAATCAGACTTGAATCTTGCTTTAAAATCGAGGTTCCTGACATTGGCAGGGCATGGCTTACCTCCTTGTCCCCTGTCCCCAGCCTTCCAGGAGTATTGTAGGCCATCCCAAGCCCTTGTTCTTCCACGTGGATTTTAAAGTCAGCTGGTCAAGGTGGAGGGATTTTTGAATCACGATGTTGTAATAGTTGTGGTTCTCCCTTTACCTTAGTCAGGTTGGCATAATTATTAACATAAGGGGTGGTTTCTGGGCACTTCACTAGGTGACCAAGGACCCTCTATGGTATTTACAAAGCTCTCAAGTCTTAGAAGGTTTGTGTCACTGGCCTGACTCTCACTCCATCAGCAGCTCTTTATTTATGTTTTGAATTAATATACTTTATTTTTTAGATCTTTATGTTTTAAGTTTATAGAAATATCGATTGGGAAGTACAGCATTTCCAGATAGCCTATTCCTTGCATGTAGTTTCCTGTTATTAACATTTTATATGAGCCAATGTTATTAAAATCTGTTATTATTAACTAAAGCCCATAGTTTATGTTAGGGTTCACCTTGGTGTTGTGCAGCCTGTGGGTTTTGACTAATACATAATGGTGTGTATTCACCACTATAGTATCATAGAGTAGGTTCACTGCCCAAAACATTCTCTGTGCTCCTTCTAGTCATCGTCCTTCTCCCTTAACCCCTGGCACCCACTGATCTTTTTTTCTTTTTCTTTTTCTTTTTTTTTTTAATTTATTTGACAGAGATCACAAGTAGGTAGAGAGAGAGGAAGGAAAGCAGGCTCCCTGCTGAGCAGAGAGCCCAATGCGGGGCTCCATCCCAGGACCCTGGGATCATGACCTGAGCCGAAAGCAGAGGCTTTAACCCACTGAGCCACCTAGGTGCCCCAACCCACTGATCTTTTTACTGTCTCCATAGTTTTGCTTTTTGCAGAATGTCCTATAGTTGTAATTATACAGAACGTAGCCGTTTCAGATTGGTAGCTTTTAAGGCTTCCTTCTGTTTTTCATGGCTTAATAACTCACTCCTTTTTATAGTGATAAAAACCACTGACTGTAGTGATATCCCATTGTCTGCCTGTGGTACTATTACTTATCTTTTCACCTCTTGAAGGACGTCGTAGTTGTTTTCAGGTTTGGGCAATCATGAATAAAGCGCCCATAAACACCTTAGCTCTTTAGTTTTGGTCTTTCAGGTCCTCGTTGTAAAATGAGACACTGAACAAAAGCCTTTATCATTTCTAACAGTCAAAAATCCCATCTGTGAAAAAATCTGACTACCAGCAACGGGAAAATTAATTTGGGTGACATTTTTAAGTCATATGTAAGCGGTCCCCTGAGGGGAAGACACACCCAAGGAGGAAAGAGAAGGATGGCCGTGAGGTAAGGGAGAGGCTTCAGATGAGAAAGACTGGATAGAGCTGCAGGCCTTTGTATTATTTTAATTAATTGATTAAAAATTGCAAACAAAACCAAGAGCAGCAAAAAGCATAGCTCTGGGTGGGCCGCCATCAGGCTGAGAGAAAGGAGGAATTTTCCAGAGGGGCTGGTGGCAGGAGTCAAGGCACCTGCTGCTCAGTTTATGGGGCTAGTTTGACAGGGTGTAACCGGTTTGCCTGTGGAGCTGTTAAGGAAGGACAGACAGTAGGCAAACATGCACAAATGTATCTGCTGAACTGGTGGGACAGCAACATCTACTTGAAACAGTAGGAACAGCAGAGATCACCACACAGCACCTGTCATGGCTCTGGAACTCTGTTGGTAGCTCACACTGGTCAGTTCCTCACACTGAGGTAACTCAGACTCTATTCTGAATCTGACCCAGGGGGTTATGCATGGCGAACTTGCCAGCCCTCAGAGTGTGGCTTCTTGACGAGAAACCTCTCTACCTTCTGGATCACAGCCGGGGTATATCCCAGAAGATAATTTTTTTAGAGAGCTCCCGATTGTTCTGTTGTGCAAGCCTTCTCTCTGTGGCTCTAATGGAACCAGGTTTCCTCTCCTGTGTAATTGAGGGCTGTGCCCTGGAGAAAAGCTCAAGTCCAACGGGCGAATACTAAGAAATCAAGACGTTTGTTTGAAAGTCCCTTAACCAGAGTAACTGAAAAACCATCAAGAATCAAGAAGGAAGTCTTTTTCTGAGGTTGTGAGTGAGGAAGATGGAAAAATATACATGCTACTGACTTTTCTGAGTTAGAGATTTGAGAAATACATTGTGGCTCTTGACTGAGATTCATGACCTGGATGCTTATAGTAAGTAAGTGCTTTACCCTGAAATTTGTGACCTGTTGTCTAAATCCTCCTTCAGTGTTTATTAGATTGATCATAGGCAATATTTTTTATTTTGTATGTTTAACAGCTTTATTGGTATTTTTAGTTAACTCGTTTTAATTGTACGATTCAGTAATTTTTAGTAAATTTACAGAGCTGTGAACAGCTATCGCAACAATCTAATTTTGAAATGTTGTCACCATCTCCAAAAGAAACCTCATGGCCATTTGTAGGCAACCCTTGTTTCCTTCCCTGGCCCCTGGCAACCACTAATGTGCTTTCTGTCTCTATAGATTTGCTCTCTGGGCATCTCAGTATGTCGCTAGAACCAAACAGTACGTGGGCTTCGTGTCTGTCTTCTTCTTAGCCCTGTAAGGTTTTACTCAGCTTTTGAGGTTTATCCACGTGCAGCAATATTTATTTTTATACAATTAAAATAAGTGACTTTGCAATACATGACTCTTGTCTTCCATACATCTGAGTTTATTCTTGCTTTTATTTATTTATTTATTTATTTATTTTTAAGATTTTATTTATTTATTTGAGAGAGAGACAGTGAGAGAGAGCATGAGTGAGGAGACGGTCAGAGAGAGAAGCGGACTCCCTGTGGAGCTGGGAGCCCGATGTGGGACTCGATCCCGGGACTCCAGGATCATGACCTGAGCCGAAGGCAGTCGTCCAACCAACTGAGCCACCCAGGCGTCCCTTATTCTTGCTTTTAAAAGATAACGGGTAAGGATATCATTTTGTTGTGGGGTGGTGAGCTTGTTTTTTGATTCCTCTAGGATGAAATCAGATGGACATTAATAATCTCATTGTGCAGAAGAGTCTGATCTTCCTGTGACTGGGCCCCCAAGCCCTCTTTTGATTATAAAGCTGTACACTAAACGGGCGGCCGTAAATATTTTACGCATGACCATAAAGGGCATTTGGTCCCACGGAGAACAACACATTCTTGAGACTTGCCTGGGGACAAATGTCTGCTTGAGTGCTTTCTCATCTGCTCCAGAGCAGGGCATCCTGCCAGTACAGTCCCTGGAACCTGGTACTGGCCCCGGTCAAAGACCTAAGTTCCTATTTCTTAACTTTACCTTTCTTTGAGGTACAGTGTTGGAACGTTCCTGTGACTTCTTGTGTGTGTACAGATTGGAGAAGAAAATTAAAATTGAGATTTAATACCTGAAGAAGAATCTTGGAAAATAATAGCTAATAGGTTCAATAATCCTATTCAGAAGATGTAGGTAGAAGACAGTGACAACTCTTTCATTAGACAGGTTTTTTTTTTTCCTTTTGTTCTTCTTTTTTTTACATTTCCTATTTTCTAGGATAAGAAAGTTTCAGCAAAATCTGCAAGGCACTCATGAGAGACCAGAATAATGTTACAAACAACCACTTATTTTGTGAACTAAAGCATGGCATAATGCTGAAGCACACCACATATTTGTCCAATGTGGTGGTAGTTGATAAGGAAATAGTGAACCCTAACTCAGGAAGCAATAAATAGCTCCAAGAATTATGTGGTGATTTTTATTATGTCAGGGTTTCTGGGGAACAGACATTTGGAGTTGCTACTTTCCCAAGTACCACGCCCTCCCCCCCCAAACAAGTGCAAAGAACCATTCCATGGAGGCTAAAAATCAGTGCCTGGGTAATCATCGCTTAACAGGGAAGGAAAAAATACTGATAATACAGCCCTTCAGCTTTTTCCATGTCTCTTCTCTAAATTCCACACAAAAAAGCTTTCATTTCATAAAGTCTGTTTTGGTACCTGTCTAGCGAGTCAGGTGTCAACTCAAGAAAAAGGACAGAACTCCTGTGGCCCATCACATGTTTCCTGAAACATCACTACTGAGGATTCAATGCAGTATGCAGGTCTGTGGATGTTACAGGTAGATGGACAGTCACACATGAGTACTGGGAGTGCAGGGCTCCAGTCAAGTAGGGTTGTCCGTTCATTTCATGGATGATTCCTGAAGGCAAGAATTGGGATAGGATAATTTCTGTGGCTTCAATTCAATGGGCCCTCCAATTCTCAGACTTCTTTCTCTTCCCCGTGATAGATCTGTAGGAAAAGAAGCTGGGAAGCCTGTTCCCCCCTTTTGTTATTACGATGTCCAGGTAATTCATGGAAGAATTTGCTAGTCTTTCTCACAGATGGATACATTCACCTTGTGGGCATCCAGACCTAATGTTTATAAAGAGACTCTGCATGTTTCACCAGATATTTGTTGAGCTGCTATTAGGTGCCAAGTACTGTGCTATGTACATGCTGCGGGTGACTCAGACAGGCCCCGTCTTCGGAGGGCTTGTGTCTGCTGGATGTGCGTCAGTCACACACAAACTAATGGAGTGTGTTAGAGGCGGTCTGCTGCAACACTGTGGTTTACCACCGGACCTGTCACTTTCAGGAAGCCATCGGGGAAATTTCCCTTCTGAGCTCAATCTCATAGGTGACAATGGCCGGAGGCAAGTCACAGAGTGCCTTGTATGGGAAACAATAGCCAGGGTCTGACCGGAGCTCCAGTTGTGTATCAGTGTTGCACGAATAATAATATTTAATCCTTGCCACGATCCTCCAAGGTCTCTGGTCCTGTTATCCCCACCGTACAGGTGAAAAGTCTGAGGAAGCTTTGTGTGCAGGGATATTTGAAACTATAGGCTCATCGTGAATTTTCCTGAATCAAATATATTTTGGAAATTTTTAATTCATTTAACGGGTAAATTTGAAACTGGTTTTTCATTTTTTGTTTTTATTTTTTATTTTTATTTTTTTAAAGCCAGGGCATTTTTAAAAATGTAGCATAATGCATTTTATTAAACTTGGCATTTTAACCATTTTTTGCTGTATAGTCCAGTGACACTAAGTGCACAATATTCACATTGTTGTGCAGTCGTCACCACCATCCATCTCTGGAATCTTTCCGTCTTCCCAAATTCAGACTCTACCCTGTAAACATCAACTCCCCATTCCTCCTCTACCCCCCAAGCTGCCTGGCAACCACCATTCTATTTTCTGTCTCTACGAACTGGCTACTCTTAGTACCTCAGTGTGACTGGAATCATGAAGTATTTGACCTTTCCTGCCTGGCCCTTTTCACTTCTCATAGTGCCCTCAAGGTTCATCCATGTTGTAGCATAGCACAGAATCTCTGTCCCTTTAAAGGCTGAATGATAGTCTGTTGTACGGATATACCACATTTTGTGTATCCATTCATCTGTAGATGGTCAGTCTTGGGGCTGCTTCCACCTTTTGGCTGCTGAGGATAATACTAAGTACGTGGGTGTACGGATACCTCTTCAAGATTCTGTTTTCAGTTCTTCTGGGTATATCCCTAGGAGTGGAATTTTCTGGAACTTTCTGAGGAGCCTCCAGAATGTTTTCCATAGCAGCTGTACCGTTTTCCACTCCCACAACAGGAAACAGTGGTTCTAATTTCTCCATATCCTCACTAGTAATTGCTCTTTTTCTGTATTTTGGATAAAAACCATCCCTTAATGGCTATAAGGTGGAACACATTGTTTTTTATAAAAATAAACTTTATGAAAGCAATGAAAAATTTGTATGACTTGTAAAGATAAATCATGGAACTTTAAATTTTCTGCTTCCCTTTCTCCTTCCCTCAGCCTTCCTCAAGGTGTGAACTGGCTCTCCCTGGCCCCCAGCAAGAGGCAACTGCTGTGAGTTAAGGCTCAGGTGTGAGGAGGTGATTACATGATAGAGATGCTGGTTCCTTCTCTTTCTCCTCTGTGATCGTAGGGCCCAGCCTCAGATTTACATCAGTGAAATGGGTGGTTTAGTAGAAAGTGGTTATGAGCATTGAGAATACCTGGCATAAAGACTTTCTCTCTCACTGATTGATATTATCAGGAGTAATTTAGAGGAAATTTGAGCAGCATTGCCTGATGGAGAGTTGTGGAAAAGCTTTCAGCTGGGAAGTGGCAAGCCTCGTTCTTATTGTCTGCCAATAATTTTTGAGACTGGAATTCCTTTGTCAGCAAGCTGGAGGAAGGCAGTTAATGTCAAGGGAGGCTCTGAGTTGTTGATTGTGTTTAGAATCAAGGACCTGATGGCCTCTCAGAATGGGGAGGAAGCAACTGTATACCAGTAATTGCTTATAATAGGCTCAGTTGCCAGTCAGGATGAATGACACATGCTCCATATTCCTTTTGGTTAGATACATGGTGGGTCCAATTCCAGATTGTTCTATTGTGGAATAAGAGAAAATGTGCTGGAGGAAGACTGGAGGTCGAGCATAATTTCATAACCGCCCAGTGTTACTAGAATTCCAGATGGGGAGTGTCAGAGTCTGAGTTTTCAGAGAGCCATTTTGCCTTCCCATCAGGATGGCTTTCGCACTGGCTTCTGAATGTGTGCTCCCAGTGACTCAGGCATGAAAGGCCCAGTGGGGGTCGAGCACTTTCCAGATCGATCTTTAGCTGCAAATAGGCTTCCCTCTCTGGTTCAGAAGGCCCCCAGACTTTCTCAGCCCATGAGCCCTGGTGTCTTAAGTATCTTACAGAACCCAGAGGCCAAAAGAAATACCTACCAGTGCCATTTACCTAAATAGTTTTCATTAGCTGTCTGAAAAAGGATGTTTCCAAGTGTAGAAAGAAGAAAGCTAAGAAAAAAGAACTTCAGTTTCTTCAGAAATTAGTGTGCTTGGTGCAATTTGAAGTCATGTGGGAGTCTTAAGAGAGGAATCATCTCAACTCCACTGTTGAAGATTGGATATAGGTGTTTTGCTTTGTTTAACCGAAGGTTCACAAAATTCCTAGAAAATAGGACTCTAATAATGTTTGTGTTGTTTGATGACAAGATTATAGTTCTGCGGAGGAGGCCTATGTTGAGTGTGGTTTCTTGGGCCTCGCCCGGTATTGGTAAGATCCCAGTTCCCATGTGGGGATCCACTGTCACAGTGATGCAGGGAGAAATGTTGCTAATTCCCAGCTTAAGGGAATAAGAACTATGCTTAGGATCAAGCAGATTTTAGGAATTCAACTTGGAAATGCACAGTGATCACAGCTGTATCACCAGTAGGTATTTTAAAGGTTTTTCTCTTGAGCCGCAATGATGCTTTCAGTTGGACAGGTAGACAGCCAGACAGTCTCAGGTGGAGAGAGATCTGAGACCTTAACTTCACTCCATTTTTATTTTCAAAAGATCAGTGTTTTTATTGAAATTAGATTGTGGGGCGAGCAAATTGGAGGCAAAAACACAGTTCTTGCCAAAAGGGCTGGTCAGTAAAATGAAGTGACGACCTTCATCCTGCATTGACAGTATCGACATTCATGTTCCTGGAGCTCTAGATTCTGACCTTGAATCTCTAGACTTTATGCTCTTTCCTTTTCAGGTCCCTCTTCTAGGCCACTGGTCTCTAGCTGTCACTCAGTGGTGCTTCTCCTACCTCCTCTTATGTTAGTCCTCCTCCAGAGTGATAGGATCATCTTGGATCTGCAACTCTGGAGCCCAGCCCTCCTGCTCATTCCCAGCCCAGGCTGGTCTTCAGCTACTGCCCGGACGTGTCCACTTGCATGATGCAAGGGCAACACATTTGGATCAGAAGTCCTCGTCTTCCCTCCAGATCTGCCTCCCCTGTAGGTCTGGGTAGTTCAGTAAACAGCACTGCTGTTTGTGCCAGCCTATCACCCAGAGTCACACTGACTCCCTCTCCCTCATGCCACATACCCAGCTGGTCACCAGGCCATGGCATAATGTCTCCATCACCATCCCCATCTCACAGTGCCCATGTGAGTCCAGGCCACTGCTGTCTCAGCCTGATGGCCATGTAATTGCCTCCTCGGTCTCTAGTCCTGCTGCCTCCAGATCCTTGTGGGTCATCTGCTGCTGATGGGTCCCCATTGCTCAGGATAAACTGTAGCCTCTCCCTGCTCACCATCTTCCAGCCAGCTCAGTCCCCTCTACCTTCAGTCATCTGTCAGGTCCTAGTACTATGTTACCTCGGGAAGGAGGCTAGTTCAGGTCTCAAAATAATGCAGAGTTCATTACAGTTGCTTACTGTACAGTTGACCTTTGAACAACACAGGGTTTAGGAGCAACCGACCCCCAACATAGTCAGAAATCTGCATATAACCTTGGATCCCCCACCAACTTAACTTCTAATAGCCTACTCTTGACCAGAAGCCTTACTTACTAAGCACATAAACAATTGACTCACATGTGGTATGTTAGATGTATACTGTATTCTTTTTCTTTTCTATTTCCACAATAGCTTTTATTTTTTCCCTCTGTTTTTTTTTTGTTTTTTTTTTTTTAAAGATTTTATTTATTTATTTAACAGAGAGAAATCACAAGTAGGCAGAGAGGCAGGCAGAGAGAGAGGAGGAAGCAGGCTCCCTGCTGAGCAGAAAGCCCGATGTGGGGCTCGAACCCAGGACCTGGGATCATGACCTGAGCCGAAGGCAGTGGCCCAACCCACTGAGCCACCCAGGCGCCCCTTCCCTCTGTTTTTTAAATTATTTATTTGTTTATTTATTTTCAGCGTAACAGAATTCATTGTTTATGCACCACACCCAGTGCTCCATGTAATACGTGCCCTCCATAATACCCACCACCTGGCTCCCCCAACCTCCCACCCCGCACCCCTTCAAAACCCTCAGGTTTTTCAGAGTCCATAGTCTCTCATGGTTCATCTCCCCTTCCAATTATACTGTATTCTTACGATAAAGTAAGCCAGAGAAAAGAACATGTGATTAAGCAAATCACAAGAAGAAGATACATTTACCATATTTTGCTGTATTTATTGAAAAACATCCATGTGTCCGTGGACCCATGCCGTTTAGCCACGTGCTGTTTTAGGGGTCAACTGTGTGTCTTTTTCCTTAGCTGGAGAAAGGTCTGTGGTGGCCGAGATGATGTGTGCTGTTCACCGCTCTACTCTTGGCATCTCCCCCAACAGCAGCCAGACAGGAGGAACCTAGGAAGCACTTACTGAATGAATGAATGAATGAATGAACCTAGGAAGCATTTACTGAATGAATGAATGAATGAACGAACGAATGAGCGAACAATGAAGCCTCATAGGGGGTACTTTCTTGTCAGAGGACAAAGATCCGAAACAGGCCACAGGAACTTCATTTACATTGAGGCCATCAGTGTTTCTAATTTGCAGTCACTCTGGTGAGGACAGACTTAGTTGACTTTGCATGCGTTCTTGCCTGCACATGGCCCTGTGCTGCGTAAGTGACCACCCCAGAGGCTCTGGAGGCTCTGACTCTTGCCAAACTGCCAGATTCTCGCATCAGAGCCCTTGGTCTAGGTAAGACTGCTGGGCTCTATAGAGTTGACTGCTCTATCATTACAGTGCTGAAATTAGAATTAGAAAAGAAGCGAACCAGCAGGCTTTGGCAGGTTGTTTTTTTGCGGAGGAGATGCGAAGCAGGGTTGTTTTGAAATGAAATTCAAATATAGTTAAATTGGTCACATCAAAGCACACACTTGCACAGCTACCTTGGCTGGTCTTGAAAAAATGAAAGGCAGGCTTCGACTCACAAACCTTCTCCCTAAGAAGTAACTGCTGGGCTGTCCCACTCCTTGTCCCTGAGCCCTGAAAGCTCTGCCCCCAGGGAAGCAGCATTCAAACAAGACAAGCTCAGGAGCTCCAGATGCCATGGATACAAGCGCTGTGAGCGGCAGGCTGCTGTAGGGCTGCTGGCTCCATAGTGGGCTTGACCTTGGTGGGGTAGCGGGTTACAGCCTAGGATATGACAGCGGGTTTTCTTCCGTGTTCTGGGCTACGTGGCTTTGCCCTCGTCTCCACGGCATCAAGGACATTCCTGGCCTGAGAAATCAGAGGAAGGTGGCCAAGAGGCAGAAGTAAGCTCTTACGTAATGGAACATGCCCTAGGTTGGGGGGTGGGGGTGGGTAGCTCACCGAGGATGGGTGTGAAGAGAGGGAGGTCAGAGGATGCCAAAGACAATCATTCCTATTTCCAAATATAACAAGGGCCTTTCTCGTATAAGGGACAAAAGTTTTCTTTCTCTCCTTTTTTCTACTTCTACCATCTGAGCCTCTAAGCCAAAGAAATTAGGTTCCTCTTTTTATTAATTGCTATTATTAAATTAGTTTAATATACTAATAATTCAGTTATTAATATAGCAGTCATATTACTATTGGAAACATTGTTTACATCATGAGTTAAGGGAGATTGGGCAGATGATAGGCGAATCTTACAGGAAAATGTGTTTTAAATTCTGCACACTTGGCTCCTAAATTGACGTTGAGAATACTACTTGTCAAAATTTCAAGACATCTTGTTATTTATATCTCACTGTCAGGGTAAGGGAGAGTCCTAAAGCATATATTATGCATGTGTATGGAGAAAAGTTAGGGCTGGTTTTAAAATGCAATAATGGAATTTAATATATATTTTGGTTCCAGATTATCCTTTGGTAAATACCCACATATAGGTAGGTATTCCTTGGCTGGTCCTCACATGTCCATCTGGCAGTGCCCTTTGAATTGGCAGGATGGCTGTAGGGAGCAGAATGTGTTTCCATTTGTGGGTCATAAAGCAGTGACTTGCTCATGTGCGTACCTTTTCTGCACCTCCATTGACTGCGTGGGATCCCTTACTTTGGCCTAAGTCTAGGTATAATAAGCCTATATATATAGTAGACATAAGTCCTTTGAATTCCTAACAGAGTATTTCATTTTCTGATCGAGAAATTTTGAGCTGGAATTTCATTTCCTATTAACCATTTTTATACTAACCTGTAACGATAAAATGTATGCTTTAAAAGAAAGGTGTCATGCTATGAGCATAGTTAAATTTCAGCGGGAATATTCTGCTTATAATGCGTTTGCTTCTCATAACAACCTCATGAAACACTCTGAAAAAAATGTTAAGATCACATTGGGAAATCTGAGGATGGGATGGGAGGTGACCGGCCCAGATTCCCAAAGGTAGTGAAAGGCAAAGAGTCCAAACCTAGGAATTCCAGACCTCAGCTTGATACCCTTTCTCACCCAACCTGCCTTCAGCTGTACCCCTCTGAGATGGACTTACTGAGATGGCTGCTCCCTGGGTCTCGGCTGGTCAGCCCTGGGTTCTTTGCAACTCCTCTCAGAAGGCACATCTGTTTCCTTTCCTAATTGCCTGGACTCAGAGGGTAACCTTTACTTCGCTTTCCTTGTTTTAGTTTCCAGATACTTAAGTCTTTATTATTCTTTAGTTTTTTGTTTTTGTTGTTGTTGTTTTAGCATCTAACTAAACTGTTTTAAACTTTGCACAAAAGACAGACTACAGTATTCATTTGTTTCAGGCCCTGCCGAGCATCTGACATATTTTACTTTTTTTAATTTAATTTTTTAAAAAAAGATTTTATTTCTTTGTCATTTCTTTGTCATTTGTCAGAGAGAGAGAGAGAGCGAGCGAGCAGAAGCAGGCATTGTGGCAGCAGAGGCAGAGAGAGAAGCAGGCTCCCTGCTGAGCAAGGATCCTGATATGGGACTCAATCCCTGTATCCTGGGATCATGACCTGAGCCGAAGGCAGCAGCTTAATCGACTGAGCCACCCAGGTGTCCCGCATCTGACATATTTTAGAACACAATTAAGCTCTGTGTTGGAGGAGCTGTGTCCGTGGGATGTGAGGCTGGGGTGTTCCTGAGTCGGATACCTGTTCCTGTTATGTTCCGTTAAGCATCCAGAAATGTCACGGTTGTGAGAGCTAAAACATCACGTCAGGTGAAGGAAGCTGAGGAAAGAGTGGTGTGGCCATGGTGATGGCCACGTCTTCTCATGGGCACAGTGTCAGAGGCATAGGTCAAGTTGATGGGCTATGAGGCCTGGCAGCCTGACAGGACAGACCTGACTGGAAAGACAGAACTGCAAATGGAAGGAAAGGAAAATCCCCTGGCGTGGGGGGTGGGTGGTGCTTGAGGGGTCAAGATTCTAAGAGATTAAGGCTGTTTAGCATGGCCTTGCCCCCTCAGGACACAGTTGATCAGTGGGGAGAATAGATGGTAAGCACCGTCGCCACTAGAGGCCGTGTGCGTAGGGTTGCTATCGGTGAGCACCCAGAACTGTGCCCTTTCCCACAGCAGGTACCCTAAACAGATAAATCAAGTGATGAGAGAGAAGTTCATGTGATCCTATGGAAGCTTCTGGCCACAAATCTTTGTGTGGGGGAAGAATGGCAAACTCAAAAGAAGCCACTAGGAGCCCTCAGAGTTGCCACTGAGTCCCTCTTTGGAGGACAGATATGTGCAGAGAAATTGGGAGCAGGAATGAAAGACTTCAAGATGTGCACTGTTTTCTCCACTGTGAGTCTTCCTCGCCAGGGTTCTGTGCCTCCGTCCCTCTGTCAGGTTTTCCTTGCAGTTGAGGCCGGTTTGCTTTTCTGAGCCATGGGAGAGTGTGAGAATAAGGTTCCACCAGTAGCAGCAGGAAGTTTTCTTTCTGTTCCAGCACAATGTCTGAAGTCCTCAGCATTATTTCTTCATGCCCCAGAGGTATGAAGAGGTCCCTTGAGGATGGACTCACCAGAATAGCCTCCTTCTCGAACAAAGTGGCCACAGATCAGTCCCTGCTGGGCTGGGCTGTGCTGTCCCACGGGCTGAGGTGTAAGTCAGGGGGCCTCTGCTCAGGAACAGTCAGCTGGTCACCACCGGCTTAGTTCATCAGTGGGGTCATCTCACATTGCTACCCAGCACAGAGCAAGGAGGATATCTGCCAAGAGGTGGGAAGGGCTGACAGGGAAACCATATCCAAATGTCCATTCAATGAAAAGAAGATAATTTAAATTAGACAGTGTAAGGCATTTTGGCAACTGCTTTAATGCAGAAAGCAAATATGAGAAGATGGGATACGTGCTTGAATAGAGCAGGGAAAAAGTGTTTCGCAGACCTCTGTCCTTAATGATGGCAGAATGGGCTGCTATGGCAATCCCCAATTGAAAACCTGTTTGGCGGCTGGATAGAATTGGAGGGGAAAGTTTTGTCTTGTTTCCTCAGCATGCAGTGTTACAAATTGTGGTTCTATGCCTAGAAACATATTTCACGCAAAACACAAAAACAAAAAACTTGAGCAGAAAAAAAAATGCAGGGAAAATACAATGCAAAGATACACTCTCGTAAGCAGTTAGTAAGTATGTTTTCCCAAACGCTGTATTTACAAGCTGCAACGAGCCTCGGAGAGGGTTTTCTCTACAGCCTGCACCAAGTGTTGTAGGTTGTGAGTCTGATGACGCATGGCTCCAGATTCTGCTCAACCTGCCTTAAGCAAGCAGAAACATTGTTTTTGCTCCAGTGACCTTCAAAGTGCCTTCAAGATTTGGGCCATCCATCTGGAAAACTTTCTTGCTCTGAAGAGTAAGTGCAAGGAAGTCCAGTTTCTGTGGTGACATCAGTTTTGGCATTGGTTGCAGACATAGGTAGTCCTAACCATGAACTTTGGTGGTTACTGCTCTAGTCTTATTCACCAGGAGAAAGACGGTGGACAGGGGACGAGGTGTAGGAAATCGGGGTAAGCTGTCTTCAGACCTTTAATTTAGCAGTGATTCTCCCGAAGTGTTCCAAAGCTGTTTTAGCTCTGAGGTTTAAAATGGGAGTGGAGGAAGGGAGGTTCCAGAGGCTGGGACTCTGCTGAGTGTTGGGGCAACGGCAGGGCAGTATAGTGCAGGAAATCACATCTGCTGTTCCACAGATCTAGACCTACCCTGAGCATGTCTCACTAGACCTGACGGACCCCCAGTTTCAGAGATCAAAGGAACGTTTTCCTCTCTTTGGGGTAAGACCTGCCTTGGCAAATCCTCATTTTCTCCTCCCCTTCCGCCCCACGGAACTGACAGAGCAAACACCTGTCCCCACTGGGAAACCCCATCTCACTCACAGGAATGTGGTTTAGCCTAGTAACCCAGATAAGGCCAGCCAAGACAGTCCCACGCTTGTTTGAAATTGACACCTTTCCCAAAGATACAGTGATTCAATCTCATCCACGGTTACCTTTTTATATACACTTTCCATTTTTAAACACTTAAGTGATTGGATATTTAAATGAAGCCAAAGCTCTAACTTTTTTGAGGTATCTTTCCCCAGTTCTTCAACAGAAGAGACCCAGGGATACCAGATGTGTGGGCATGGACATTCGTCCTTTGACAGATGGGGTACATGGTGTTGCACAGGAGAGAGAGAGTGTCTTATATTAAGGACTGTGAGAGTTGGGGGGTGGGAAGCAGATTCCTCTCAGGATCTAGAACCCACAATTGAATCTTAGGTACATTTTCCTATGGAAATGTTATAAATTATGGTTAAATTCAGTAGTAGCCATATTATTAGATAAATAAAGTTTGATGAACAGAGTCTGTGAGGGAACCAGATTGTCTGTTGTACTTTTAGAGTACAACCTGTTCATAAAATGTGGAGTGCTAGAATTTCCAGCTTCTGCTCAGGGTCTGGATTTCAGTAAGGCTCTGGGAAAGCTATTGGAATGAATAATAGAAGGAAAAGGCCTGACAGGAAGAGAAAGAGGGAAAATCAAATGGGCAAGTTCAGCATATGAGAAAGACTCAGTATTTTCTTTTTATCAATCCCTAAACTATAGCAATAAAATCTATATAATTGTAATAAAGTTAAGCATTTATTATTGTCAAATATTTGAAATTAATATTTATCAGAATGTCTTAGCTACACATCTGTGATTTTTTTTTTAACACACCCATCTTGGTTTAAATTATAAAAGTTAAGAGTTTGGGTACTCAGATTACACAAAAAATATATATCTGATTTATGGTATGAAATCGAGAATGGTATGAAATAGAGACTCCTACTCTCTACCCAAGTATGAATGCATTTAACTGTAATTTCCTGGGTAAAGAGATTTATAAAGAGTTGTACCAGCTTAATATTTATGTCAACGCCCTTTTGTTTTACACTTAATAAGTTGAAATATTTTCTTTGAACTAAGAGTAAGGAAAATATTAAAGTATGGGTTGCATTAAATATTTCAAAGACATATTTTATAGAAGAAACATTTTATATTTTTAAACAGAAAATGTAATTTTACAGAAGAAAATCGCTTTCCTAATAATCATAGTTACTTTAGGACCATTTTCGGACATTCTTATTCAAATTTTGATGATTAACATTGAGACAGATAGATTGAAGTATATGTTACCCATATATAAATTTCAACATTAATATTAGAAAACACTTTAAGTGTGTTATGAAATGTTTATAAAATTCTTCATTGTCCTACTAACTCAGATATATAATTTATGTAATGTGCGCATTCAAATTAGTAAACTTCAGATAAATATGATTACATATTAAAATGAAATATCTGTATTAATAGTTAAAAACTGTATGTAGCGATTAGCATGTCAGGATTTACATTCCTATGATACTAAATTTTCTTTTTCACTGAATGTATAAAAAACACCTACAAAATTAGATACCATTAAAGTAATGGAACATAGAGATTAAGTTGAGCATTTCTACCACCGCAAACTATAGCTTCTAACAATACTATCATTTTAAAGATTTTTTTATCAGTACCATCACACAGTACATACCTAGAACACTGTTTTATGATTAAAAATGGTAAATTTCAGTAGTTTCCAAGAAACCATTCTGAAACTGACTGATAGCACTTCCTGGTGTTCAGAGCTTTCTTTCACATTCTATTTCTTTTTCCCAATAGTATCATTTGAAGGTGGTGGCTGGGAATGCCACTAGGTTTCTAGAATGCTTAGGACAGCCTTCATGGCTAAGAATGACATAGCCCCACATATATATGTGACACACCATGCCAAGGAAGTGGTCGTCATTCATTCAATAACTGACTGAATGCTGAGAATACAGAGTTAAGTAAGACCTGGTTTGGGACTTAAAAGAACTTTTCAGCCTTTTCAGAGTTTAGCAGAGAAAGGAAACCGTGAAACCAGCATTACGGAGCAGTATGGTAAATGCAAAGATGGAGCGATGTGTAAGAGAGCCCACAGAGAAGGGGCATTTGAATTGGACAGGAAGCAAAGAGTTCCTCTTGGGGAAAAGTTGATGTGAATTAATGAAAGTTATTACACAAAGCACATATTTATCAGTCAGGAAATGAGAAACATCTCCAGGTATTTCAGACAAAGAGAATCTAAAATAGGGATTATGTTTATACAGCCCCGAAACAGAAGAGGAGAGAGTGAGGAACTCAGATGAACAACAGGAAGATAGTCCCACCATCGGCTGGAGGGAGAGGGGAAGACGCCCCTTCGGTAGTGCACACAGCGTCCTGGTGTCCACCTTCTCCCACATGCATTGTCTCCCACCAGTGCTTCCCACTGACCAACTTAGCCAGAAGCCCTTTGTCAGAGGAGTCCCGGAATATTTTTCCCTACAATACAGAGAGACAAAAATGGCTGGAGGAAGTCTCTGAGAGCAGACAAGGAAATAACCCAAAGCACAGCAGTATGAGAAAGCCTCCCTGTAAGTAATTCTGTACGGCCTGAGTGGAGAGGTATTGTACGCTAGGCTGAGATCTGACATCCTCTCGAGATTCAGAGATGGTGGCCAGTGATGCTAGATGAAGTGGCAGAACTCCACTGGCAGTGTTTGGGAAGGACACTGGCTGGACTTGGAGGCAAGAGGATGCGAAGGCAGGTGGAAGGCACTAAAGATCGGAAATAAGGCCATGGCAGCCACACTGAGCACAGACTGGTGCCATCTGGAGGAGAATCTCTTTGACTTGGTGACCAGTGAGATCTGGAAGGAAAGGTAGAGGTCTAGGGTGACCAACAGGTTTTGGCCAGTATGTGGCAGTGCTGGGGCCCAAACCTGGTTGGTCCCTCTGATTCCCAGCCCCACTGTGCTTTCACCAGTGGTGGCTTGACAGTGAGTATGTCTCTCAGACCCCCTGGGTTCCAGTGCCCCAATCTTTACAAACAGGGGTTAGATGTTCCCTAAGGCAGTATTCTAAAGCATTGTGATTTGGAAGATTTATACTTTCAGATTTCAGTATATTTTGCAGTATATTTCAATATATTTTCCTCCAATGTCACATTTTCTATAATTTACATGAACAGATTATAAAAACCCCCTTGGTGTACATTTAACCTGATATGTATTTCTGAATTTCAAATTCAAGTATTATAAATTCTTATTTAAAAAATTATTGCTCATAGCTGTTTTCAAAGAATTCTTATTACAAGTGAAAAGAAATGTTCTATTTTAAAGTTCATACACCCCAGAATCCAGCTCGTAGACAATGGATTTCACAATATTCCCATCTAAAGATCTTCCTTGTAGTTCTGTTCACAAATCTCTCTGGCAGAGCTCCCACAATTTACAAGACTTGCTACAAAACCACTGATTGAATCGCAACCCTTGTTAGTTAATAGAGGTCAAAGTATTAGTTCTAAATAATGCTACTTGGTATGTTTCTCGGAAATTCCAGGAAAAGCCTTTTTCCGTGATTTTCAGTTTCATTCCAAGCAGCACACAACAATCACGTTGTTCAGCTGCATGAACAAAATAGTAAGTCACTGGACTTTTTAAAAAAACATGTTGCCCTAATCAGAAATCAAGTCTGTGTATATTTTACTAGATCTGTATCTTAAAACTTAAGTTTTAGTAAATACTTAGACTTTTTAGTGTTATAAAATTTAAGCATCTTTAAACTGGATAAATATGGTGGTATTGTTGATGAATTGTTATGTTGGGACAGACATTGACAAGGCAGGATAATTGATACAATTTTACATCAAGATAAATAATGTAAGTGTTGCATAGCTTCTTACTCTCAAAGAGTTCACAGTCTTATTCTGAAGGCAGCCATATAAACCTATCATTACAAATATGTCTTGGCCAAGCAATTTGGTGAGATGCCCGTAATCCACAGAGTAAGGGGTCTTAATTAATTTTAGGAAGATCAGGAAGGGATTCCCAAAGAAGATGACACCTATAGGCAGTCTCAAAGTGTTAGACTAAAGAGATGTCCTCTTTTCTAAACCTGTTTTCATCTTAATTTCTACTACCGCATGACACTGTGCCATCCTTCGAACTATATTGTTCTACCTAATGTAGGGTGACCAGCCATCCCAGTCTGGCAAGAGCTTCTCTGGTTTCATCTCTAAGAGTCTCTTGTCCTGTAAAATACCTAACCACTGGGCCAACTGGGACAGCTGGTCACCCAAGTGTATTGCCTCCTAACCAAATTAGGTTCCTGGATCTTCCTTTGCTCATGCCAAGTTCCCATCTAGAACAGTTTCTCACGTTGTCACTCTCTTGAGTTTATCGTGGGGCCTACACAGATCTTTGTATCTAAGAGGTTCATAAATTAATTGATTGGTTGATATGCCATATACATAAATGTTGGTACCTAATCTTTTATAGGTGGCACTGGAGCACACATTACTGAAATGACTTAACTCAAGATTCATGTGGACAGTACTGAGTTTAAAACCTAGGCCTGCCCCCATGCCTGTTATAGAACATTCTCAATCTACCTGGCATTAAAATCAAGTACTGCTAGGACCCCTTGAAACCCCAGGGCCCCTGACACACTTTTTCATTCTTGGTTATAAAAAGTCTTGTAGCGCCCTCTAGTCGTAGTATCTGTAAATTGTCTCCGTCCAGCCAGATGACAGGAGAACGGTCATGTCTGCTCCTCTGTATCCAGTGTAAGTCATAACAAAGCTATTATTATTATGTAAAATGCCATCAGTCAGTGCCCGTGACTGGACTTGATATTTGTATAAACTGTCTGCTTCGTTTCAAGGTTGTGAGAAGTTGAAACAATCACAGTCCCGTGTCCCTCCCAGACAGGGAGGGTGGACAAGTGGTACTCAGTGTTAGACTCATTTTGCAACTGGTTAGAGATTTACTTCCAGCCTCAATGCCGGGATGATTCAAGTTTCTGCTTCTGTGGCTCATTCAAATGCAGCCCACAGCTCTTCGGGCTCCCTAATTTCTCCATGAGAACATTAAACTGCAGAGGGCATGTGGTAGCCTCATTAGGCTTCTGAGTAATGGAATTGGGTAAATGGACATCTGAAAGGCTCCAGGGGTCTAAATATGTGTAGTTTTCCTGGTCCCAGATGGAATCAGCCCTTTGACTGTGACTCCCTGGGAATTCCTTAATTTGATGTAGGAGTAAATAAAAATGAACCACCAAAGAATTTGGAGAGTAGAAGCAGATGAGACCTCTTTGTGTGAGGTCACATTTTCTCCAGCACTTCAGAGCACTGAGCTAAATTGGGACCTAACCTTAAGGTTTTTTTTTTTTTAAAGATTTTATTTATGTATTTGACAGACAGAGATCACAAGTAGGCAGAGAGGCAGGCAGAGAGAGAGGAGGAAGCAGGCTCCCTGCTGAGCAGAGAGCCTGATGCGGGGCTCTATCCCAGGACCCCGGGATCGTTACCTGAGCCAAAGGCTGAAGTTTTAACCCACTGAGCCACCCAGGCGCCCCTAACCTTAAGGTTTTTATACAACTTTCTCCTTCTTTTCCTCTTTTGCCTTTAATACTGCCTTTGGAATAGTGGCCTTGACTGGCATAAAGGCATCTGGGATTTGACTTGAGTTGGCGTTATGTCATAAGGCACTGAAATTGGTGTCACACACTTGGGGTTCATATCCCAGCTCTGGCTCTCTTTGTTTATTAGTTTGAAGTAGTGGAAAGGAGCATAAGCTTTGGAAGGAAGAGCTGCAAGAACCCCAGCACCTGCTGCCCAAGTGCCCATCTGATTATCTGTAAAATGAAAATCTGTAAAATGAAAATCTTGCAGGTTTGTATGAATAGTCAGTGGCACGTCATTTTTAAAACACTTAGTACAGGGGCCTGACACGTAGTAATAAGCACTTAGTGAGTGGTAGTCCTTTATGGTAATTATCACACTCCTTCCTACCTTCCTTCATTGACTAATCATTCGTTGAGAACAGAGCGACTGACATTTAAGCTGGCCCATGCATGCTGAGCAGGTCTTGACCTGAAGGGCAAAGGGTAAAGATAACTACATCTTCACTTGGGGGAGAGAGCATGGACCGCAGGTATATGGTAGGCTTCAGGGCATGGAGGAGGAGAAAAGAAGGTGCAACTTTTGTTTAATTTGAATTTTTGCGTCTGAATTTCTAATATTTATAACCTTATCCCTGTCCATTCCCCAGCCAGTAAGAATCCTGCTGACAGAGAGCCCTCACTAATGCAGTTTCCTTCACAAAGCCAGACCTCACACAACCTCAGTTTGTCCCTTCCACTCATGTGTCCCTGTATCACTCTTTGTCTTTCAGTAGAGTTTGGGTGTTTTGTAGACAGTAGGCAGCTGAGAGCATCTTGGTCTCTACTACAGCTCCTTGCACACACAGTACTCAATCTGCCTATTAGCTGTGTTAAATTTAATATGGTTTGATATTACACTGTGACACATTTTGAAATAGTTGTTGGTGTCTGTCTTTATTTGATAATCAAAAATTTCTTCTTCAAATAAAGAGAAATCCAGTGTTGAACGATGCCTTGGCCTCATTCTAGCAATTTTTCATTCCAGCAATTTTTTTTAAAGATTTTATTTATTTATTTGAGAGAGTGTGTGTGAGAGAGAGAGAAAGAGAGAGAGCGCATAAGAAGGGGGAGGGTCAGAGGGAGAAGCAGACTCCCTGCCGAGCAGGGAGCCTGATGCGGGACTCGATCCCGGGACTCCAGGATCATGACCTGAGCCAAAGGCAGTCGCTTAACCAACTGAGCCACCCAGGTACCCTCATCCCAGCAATTTTTCCAAAAGTGTTAACTAACTTTCAGTGGATTCGAGAATTTACCTTTACGTTGAATGCACAACCCATAATTATCTTTTTTTTTAAGGCATGTATATTTGCATTCTTCCCTTTAATTCATTTTGAAATGAATTAGGGAAAGGTAAATTTTTATTTTAAAATAGTTTTGAACTGATCAGCCCTGTCACAAGGCATGCTTCTTTTGTATTTGTAATTCTTAAACCAAATAAGCCGCTGTTCCTAGAGGTTCTGCTGTTTGGGAAAATAAGTAAATCCCTGTTGTTAATTTTCTGTTGCAGGTAGTGGCCACAAGTGAAGAGCCTGATGTGCACAGCAGGTGTGAAAGCCAGGCTGGCAGCAGCTTGGGAGATGAAGGTCTGTATCCGGGGCCTGTGGACACGGATGTGCAGGTGGGTTTGAACCCTGCTGCCCTGTGGCCACGGACTCACAGTCCCGAGAACATGACAACAGCTCAGAATGGCCACGGGCGACTTGCTGCAATCCCATGTTCTGTCTCTGATCCCAAAGACCCCAAAATGGTGACCTACCCGGCGTGTCAGAATGGAGGATGCAGCAGTAGCTACTGCGGGGAGGCGGAAACCCAGGAGGCCAGACTCAGCCCTGCTAAGCTCATGCGCCTCTTCTCCGTGAGCAGGAAGAGGACTGGCACCAACCCGGAGAGGCCCCGCTCCATGGTCTTGATGGGAAATTCCTCTACCTGGAATGCCCTTGCCTCCTTTCGGAAAATGGGATCTTTCAAAAAACTGAAGTCCTCCGTCCTTCAAGGAATTCAGAACCGAGAGGGGTCAGATGTGGCAAAGGAAGACCCTCCAGAACGTGACCGAGGGAAACCCATGCCAAACGGTGCTGCAATCGGAATGCAAACCAGCAGGTGCCCCAACTCGGGACCAGCAAGTGACGCCCCGAAGGCAGGTCCAGGGGGCGTGTCGGACTGCTCCGACCCCGAGGAGGCGGACGATGCCTTCCAGAGGAGCACCCATCGGTCCCGAAGCATCCGCCGTGCCTATGGCCTGGGCCGCATCAGCCTCCTGGATGGCGACAAGCATCCAGAGTCCCAGAACCACGTTCGGCCGCTGGCCCCTGGCCCCCAGGAGCCCACCGTGTGTGAGATCCTCGTGAAAGACTCCGAGAACAACAGCATCATCTACAGGAAAAGCAAGAGCACGGATAACCTAAACTTTCTGAAGAAGAGCTCCTTCAAGCGGAAGTCCACCTCAAATCTCATGGACCTCAAGGGGACGCAGGAAAAGCCAGCGCCCCAACGGACGCTAAGCAGTTCATCGGCCGACTCGGAGAAGTTCGGTGGCTCCGAGAGGAGGACGAAGCGCTGGAAGAGCCCACTGCGGGCCAAGGACTTTGACCGCGTCCTGAGGTTTGTGAGCAGCGCCACCGACGCCGCCTGGAGGAAGGAGAGCCCCAGGGGCGGGGTGCCCTCTCCGGGCGAGGCTAGCCAGAGGCTGCAGGTGCACAGCCGGCTGCACGACGCTTACTCCCGCCGCGTGTCCACCAGCGCGGAGCGCGAGTGGAGGAGGTGTGCAGGCGCGCCCGCCGGCTCCAACTGCGGCTCGCCCGGGGCCCCAAGCCCCCGGGTGGACGTGGACACCGCGGTCTTTCCTCTGGAAGCCCCAGGCTCCTGGGCGGCAGAGAGTGCCCGTCCTTGTGCCGCCAGCGCCTCGTCGAGTCCAGTTGCCCAGGACTCTGAGGAACGCCAAGCTGGCGGCCAGTTTACGTTCGAACCCGAGCAGCCACTCATCCCTCCAAGGCCTACCACGCCCAAGCCCCCTAGTCCCCACAGCCCAGGCGCGGGAAGTGCCGCGTGTCCCAACAGCCTCAGCGCGCTGTCCCTCAGTTCAGCGGACAGTGAAGAAAGGGCAGAGGGGCCTGTGACCTCCCGGGATTCTGTGCAAGCCGCATGTGACAAAGGCCGTGAGGACAGCGCAGGCAGCCACCCTCAGCTGAGCCCCCACCTGGCGTCGGGTGCGGAAGAAAGGAGGGAGGAGGTAAGGACAGAGCAGGGACCTCCTCCTGTAGGTGACCTGCTGCGGAGGGGGCCCCTGTCACAGCTCTAACCTTTCATCTCTCCTGGAGGTTGCCTTTACACTGGGTGTGTGTGTGTGTGTGTGTGTGTGTGTGTGTGTGTGTGTGTTGTGTCTATGTCCCCGTCCCCTGGCATTTATCCTCTTTCCTTCACCTGCTGGAGAGGCAGGCAGCCCCGTGCTAATTGGACTGCCCTCACAATTATTCCGGTCAAGTTTCTGTCATCTCTGTCTTTATCTCTTTTGAAATGAATTGCTAGTATACCAGATCCCTTGAGATGGCACTTGCCACACCATTCGTTCAAAAGGTATTTATAGAGGATCCACCACGTGCTGGGTTAGGGTTGGGGGGGAGTTGATAGAGACCTCTCTTCCACTCTATGCAGCTAATAGGGGCTCTCAAAGATTTTTTTGAAACTTTTGTTTTTTAATTAAATTACCCATAGCTTTCTTCTCTGTATTTTAAATTGTTTTTGTATCCTTCCAACAGACTATAAATGAGATTCCTTGTGTTAAGATACCATTATATGTTCTAAATCTTTTATTTTCTAGGAATGAATTTGAAACATGCAGTTTGATACCTGTCAACCTCTAAGTGACGATGGTTCAAAGAAATTTTTATGTTGGTTATTGTACTTATTTTTAGAGTAGAACATAAGCATCTCATGAATCAGATCAACTAATAACTGTCAAGGCTCCAGGAGCAATGTTCTTTTCACATCCTGTCAAGCATCCAGACAACTTTACCTTACTGTATAATTTTCACTTATTTCTAAATGCATTCAGTACATTACAGAGCTGAAAGATGAGGAAATGCATTCATGTGTATATATTGCAAATTATTCTTCACGTACATTTCTAGACTATTTTACAGGTATAAATTGGTGCTTGCCATAGAAAATAATCCCCTAGCAACTCTTTCTTCCCACTGATCCCTGGAGAGGACCTCGGTTTTATTTTAATGCGTGTAGATGAATGATTGATTACACAGCAGCTTTTGCAAACATGGAAGGCAGGATAGCCTGTGTACTGTCTGCTTTGACCTTTGCTTTGCAGAGAATCTTTGAAAGTAGAAAGCCTGTTGCAGATGACCCTCGGGAGATCTAAATTATCCTGATATGTCCCTGGGCAGCCAAAAAAGTGAGGCTGCCTCACTTTTTGTGGATGTAAGTTTGTACGGAGACCTCAGGGCCAGCATGTCTTCTAGAGGTCTTGTATATTGATGACCATTTGCTCATTTGCGTATTTCCAAAGAAGCCTTATCTAACAGTTGTCAGGACACTGGACTCATTGCCAGCTTTGGGAAGGAGTTGCAATTCTGTTAGCTATGCTCTATGTAATTGGCCAAAGCCTGAACCAGGCTGGGCTTCACTCCTTCCCTGGATGATAAGATGAAGCATTTCTTCTACTAAACACCCAGCCTGACCCACAGATGGTTTAGAACCACCCCCACCCCCACCCCCAGGTCCAAAATAAAAGTTTTGTATAGGTCTAGAGGGTCTTTATACAAAACATGGAGATTTTATTTTCTGCTTAATAAAATCAGTAAAAAATCATCATTAAATATTTTCTTCCTCAGTACATATTAAATGAACATATGCAAGAGGTAGTTTCTAACTTTTCAGAATTATTTTGATTATATAGTTTTACCCATATATTTGTAAAGTATAACTTAATTATATATAGTTATATATAATTTAATCATATATAATTTAATTTCTACTCACAGGGATCACCAAAAATAGAAAACAGGGCACAGGTCATCAGGAGTGCACACGTGTATATAGATAATTTTACAAATTTGTTTCAAGATATTTATCACATTTTGAATTTACATTTATTTCTTCAAAATTCTTATCAAGCATATCAGGCTTCCTCTTGTGCTTTTAAAGTAAATGTCATAAAGAAAAATATAATGATGATTTTTCCCAATTTGCATTTTACATATTGGTAATCTTCAGTGTTACTTGCAGAGAAGTAAAATGTATATATGATACAGTAAAATAGAATATGAAGCCTTCTCTTTTGACATTTAGAAATAAAATACAAGCATAATGAAACAAATAAACAGAAAAACAAATTACAAAATGCAAGAACTCCAACCTTTATGATTTAAAAAGCAGTTTTTTGGGTGCCTGGGTGTCTCAGTTGTTAAGTGTCAGCCTTCAGCTGATGTCATGATCCCCAGGGTCCTGGGATTGAGTCCTATGTCAGGCTCTTCCCTCAGCAGGAAGCCTGCTTCTCCCTCTCCCACTTCCCCCTGCTTGTGTTCCCTCTCTCACTTTGTCTCTGTCAAATAAATAAATAAAATCTTAAAAAAAAAACAGTTTTGTCCATCTTATATAGCATAACACAAATTTAAATTTCAGTATCAATATATCTTGATGTACAGTGTATTGTTTTTTACTTAATTCTTTGATAGTATGGTTCTACTTCTATGTTTAAAGCTAGTTGAAGTTATGGTTAGTGTTGAATATAAAAAAGGTTGAAATCTGTGTATATTATGATATTTAAAATAAATGTTATAATAAATGTTATAATGTAGTTTGGGAGAATAATTTTAAAATTTAGAATCTATTTTATATTACTTTGGATAAAGGGTGGGAAAATGCCTGGATGCTCTTCCTTTATGAAACACTAGAAAGATCACCTTGTTAACTTCATACTTCTGCCACCTAGTGGTAAGTTTCTTTGTAAGAATAATGATCAGTTGAAGGATTCCACAATTGTTTAAGTTTAAAAATGCGATTTAGTTTTATAACTGTGAACAGTGCTCCCTGATAAAGAGATAGGCACATTAATTCAGAGTATTCTTGGCTGGTTTTCCCACCAAGTCACAGAATAGCCCCATTGGCTGAATTAGGTTACTAGGAAAGGATCCCCATCCCTAGTCATGCCATATAGATTCAGAAATATGTGGTAGTATTGAAATATGCCACAGATGAAGTTCTTCTATTTTGTTTATTTTATTTATGTTTTTATATTTATATTATATATTTATATTATATTTATTTGTTTCTTTATTTTTTAAAGATTTTATTTATTTACTTGAGAGAGAGAGCACAAGCAGCAGGAGTGGCAGAGACAGAGGGAGAAGCAGGCTTCCTGCTGAGCAAGGAGCTAGATATGGGACTCGATCCCAGGACCCTGGGATCATGACTTGTGCTGAAGGTAGACACTTAACCAACTGAGCCACCCAGCTGCCCCTATTTATTTATTTTTAAAGATTGTATTTATTTTTTTAGAGAACAAGAGCATGCGGGTGTGCACATCCACATACCAGTTGGTGGAGGAGCAGAGGGGGAGAGAGAATCTTAAGCAGACTCCAAGCTGAGCATGGAGCCCCACTTGGGGCTCAGTCCTATGACCCTGAGATCATGACCTGAGCTAGAATCCAGAGTCAGACACTTAACTGAGACACCAGGTGCCCCAGAGCTCTTTTAAATGATGAAAACCCATTGTAACTGCTTGAGAAGGAGCTTTATAGTCTTATAGTAGATTCTTATTTTATTTTATTTTTTTTAGTTTCATTGAAATCCTGGCTCTGCCATTCCAAAGATGCCCACCATTGAGTGAATTGCTGAGTTTCTCCTGCTTCAGTCTTCTCAAGGGTAGAATGTGGGATAGCTTCATTTTTCCTCGGATGTTTGTAGGAACCAGGGGATTTAGGCCCATTAAGCACTTCACCCAGTGTTTAACACTGGTTGTCACTGTGTGATGATTACTATCGACTTAGATGATTTTCCATCCTAGATTCACCTGACTTCTTGAAACATGGGCCAACTGAGATCAGATTTTTCCAAAAGTGTTTTTTGACTCTGTTATAGTCTTAGGGAGGATTGTGAAGATCTTTAAACAGTTAGTTTGACTTTATATATTTTTTTTAAGCATGAGAGTTAGGTTCCAGCATGACCTAAAATTTAAGTGTTCATTTAGTATTGCACTAAAGCCAATTTGTTGAGCACCTGCCACATATAAGACACTCAAATTAGATGTAGCTCTATAAGGATGTCAAGGACATTATTAATGAGCTAAGTAAGATATGTCTAAACCATAGTAGAACTGTGCAGAATAGATTAAATCCCACAAAAGAGGTATAACCGTATGCTGTGGGGTTTCAGAAGAGTTATAGTTTTTACTCATGTATCAAATCAAGGAAAGAATCTGACTTAAAGAAGGTGAGATGTCTACATATAATTTTCAGTGGTCAGATATACAGAGATTTTATGTGATTTGAGAGAACAGGAAATAACATAGTTTGGTTTGGTGTAGGGGAATGAACCAAGTTAAGATGAAATCATTAAGGCCAGATCATGGACACTCTTGAATTTTCCATTTTTTGTTAACATATATTTGTTTCAGGGGTACTGGTCTGTGATTCATCAGTCTTACACAATTCACAGCTCTCACCATAGCACATACCCACCCAACCCCCAACCCGGCAGTGTTCACCATCCAGCCACCCCATCCTTCCCACCCTCTTCCTCTCCAGCAACTCTGAGTTTGTTTCCTGGGATTAAGAATCTCTTATGGTTTGTCTCCCTCTCTGGTTTCATCTTATTTCATTTTTCCTTCCCTTCCCGTATGATCCTCTGTCTTGTTTATCAAATTCCTCATATCAGTGAAAGCATATGATAATTGTCTTTCTCTGATTGACTTATTTTGCTTAGCATAATACCCTCTAATTACATCCTCTCATTGCAAATGGCAACCTTTTGTTTTCCACTGTATATATATATACGGATATATATATCTTCTTCATCCATTCTTCTGTTGATGGACATCTAGGCTCTTTCCATAGTTTGGCTATTGTGGACATTGCTGCTATAAACATAGGGGTGTATGTGCCCCTTCAAAACACTACATTTATATCTTTAGGGTAAATATCCAGTAGAGTAATTGCTGGGTTGTAGGGTAGCTCTATTTTCAACTTTTTGAGGAACGTTCATACTGTTTTCCAGAGAGGCTGCAACAGCTTTCATTCCTATCAACAGTGTAGGAGGGTTCCACTTTCTCCACATTCTTAGCTACACCTCCCATTTCCTGACTTGTTAATTTTAGCCATTCTGACTGGTGTCAGGTGGTACCTCACTGTGGTTTTGATTTGAATTTCCCTGATGCCGAGTGATATTGAGTACATTTTCATGTGTCTCTTGGCCATTTGGATGTCTTTGGAGAAATGTTCATGTCTTCTCCCCATTTCTTGATTGGATTATTTGTTCTTTGGGTGTTGAGTTTGATAGGTTCTTTATAGATTTTGGATACTAACCCTTTATCTGATACGTCATTTACAAATAAGTCTCCCATTTTGTTGGTTGCCTTTTGGTTTTGTTGACTGTTTCCTTTGCTTTGCAAAAGCTTTTGATCTTGATGAAGTCCCAGTAGTTCATTTTTGCCCTTGCTTCCCTTGTCTTTGGCTATGTTTCTAGGAAGAGGTTGCTGCCTGTGTTCTTCTCAAGGATTTTGATGGATTCCTGTCTCACAGTTAGGTCTTTCATCCATTTTGAGTCTTTTTGTGTGTGTGGTGTAAGGAAATGGTCCAGTTTCACTCTTCTGCATTGGCTGCCCAATTTTCCCAACACCATTTGTTGAAGAGACTGTCTTTTTTCCATCGGATATTCATTCCTGCTTTGTTGAAGAGTAGTTGACCATAGAGTTGAGTGTCCATTTCTGGGCTCTCTCTTCTGTTCCATTGATCTATGTGTCTGTTCTTGTGCCAGTACCATGCTGTCTTGATGACGACAGCTTTGTAATAGAGCTCGAAGTCTGGAATGGTAATGCTGCCAGGTTTGGTTTTCTTTTTCAACATTCTTCTGGCTATTCGGGGTCCTTTCTGGTTCCATATAAATTTTAAGATTATTTGTTTCATTTCTTTGGAAAAAGTTAATGGTGTTTTGATAGGGATTGAATTAAATGTGTAGATTGCTTTAGGTAGCATAGACATTTTCATAATATTTGTTCTTCCAATGTATAAGCATGGAACGTTTTTCCATTTTTTTGTGTCTTCCTCAGTTTCTTTCATGAGTATTCTATAGTTTTCTGAGTACAGAGTCTTTGCTTCTTTGGTTAGATTTATTCCTAAGTATCTTATGGTTTGGGGTACAATTGTAAATGAGATCGACTCTTTAATTTTTCTTTCTTCTGTCTTGTTGGTGTATAGAAATGCAGCTGATTTCTGTGCATTGGTTTTATATCCTGACACTTTACTGAATTCCTGTATGAGTTCTAGCAGTTTTGGGGTGGAGCCTTCGGGTTTTCTGGACACACTTTGAATTTAGAGTAAAGAATCTATACATTAGTTGGTAATTACCGTGGAGTCAGGGATATTTTTGAGTAGGGAAGAACTAAGCTCAGAACTGTGTTTTAGGGAAGTTAATCCACCATTGGTAAAGAAGAGAATTGGAAAGAAAGGGGATAGCGGGAAAGCTATCAGGAATTTAATACCAGAGAGAGCTCAGGTAATAAGGCTGTAACATGTGGGGATGGGTATAGACTATATAAAGAAAGAAAGAAAAGGAGTGAATGAAACAACACATTATAAAGCCTAATGCATCCTGTCATTCAGTATCTACCTACCTGATACAGATGCTAGATATAAGGAAAAGAAAGAATTGAAGAAAAAAAGCTATTCGTGTTCCTATAGGCTCACATTCTAACTGGTAGATTAGAATGTGTATAAATAATTATACAGTAGTGTGGTGTTTCCAGTGAGGAATGTACAAAGTACCATGAGAGCATCAAAGACCGAATTACTAACCCTGGGTAAGGAATTGCATAATTGGGTAATGACGAGTGTGTGGGGTCTTCAAGAAGATCAGGATGGGAGATGCAGAGGGCAGCGGTTGAGGAGGAGTAGCAGGGCCTTCCAGGCCAACTGGAAGAGCGTGGGGGAGGGAGGAGGTACTGTAGACAGAAGGAGAGAGTCAACCAAAGGAGTTACCAAGCCTTACTTTCCTCCCCATAAACTGGGAGGAGCTAGAGTACCCGCCTATCACATGGGGGTTGTTGTGAAGATAAAATGAGGCCATGCGGGTGGAGAACTCAGCGCTGAGCTTTGCCTGTAGTAAGTGTCCACAAAAATGTTAATCTGTGGCAGCTAAGGGAACTGCACGTTGCTCACCATAACTTTTGTACAGGGTGGTTGGGTGGAGAAGTGGGAGATAAGATCTGAACGATAGGTCTGTGCTTAGTTTAGAAGGGCCTTGCTTGGAGCTTGGACTTTACCCTGCAGGCAGGAGAAAGCCAGAGAGGTGTTTACTCGGGATAGCAGAAGGGGACCTGCTACAGAGAGAGGATTGGGATATCTTGGGAGGGAGCATTCCTCAATAGTCTAGTCCTGACTTGATGAGGTCTGTACTCAAACCATGGAGAGGAGAGGTTATACTTCAAAATGATTTCACGGTGTATATTTTTAATTAGCATTTGAATATTTGGGGGGAGAGAGAAGTCAAAGATGATGGGGCAGTTGGGAGGCTACTCGTGTGTTGGAATCAGTAATCAAACAAGCCATGAAATCAATGGACCAGAGCTGGATTCAGGTTATTATCCTAGCCCTTCAACTAACATGCTGGCTCTTGGTGGGAAATCCCTTTCCTTTTCTGAGCCTCAGTTTATTTGAACACTCCAGTGTTTTTAGGATTTTATAATTTTCTTCCTAAGAAACTTGTAGCTTCAAAATTGTTGGAAGCCATTGTACAACCCAGTCTTAAAAGGTAAAGCAATTTGACTGCTTGACTGGGAGATGTTATAGAATACAAATTGTCATTACCACTTTGGTTTTCGCCTGGCCCTGGCCCACCACTCATGGTGTCCTCTAGGCTCTGCCAGTGCTGATTTTAGCTTGCCCACCGCTCACTCTGGTGGCCCCCCACCCGAGAACCGCAACTTGTGTTTTTCTTCCCGACTCACAAAAAGGAAGATATTTTGTGGCATCAAAAGGTACAGTGTCACAAAAATAAAACTTTCTCCAACTTCAGTACTGGAGCAATCCCATAGGGGCTAATGTCAGGCCTGTTTTCAACGTGAGTTACAAATTGTGGAGTTTTATGAGGCTGATGGGTACTTAACACTTAATGATAGCTCCAAAATGCTGTTTTTGGTGTGATTTAATCAGAGATAGAGATGACAGTACATAATTTTGACTACAAATGAATCTTTGGGTTCCTCAGAAAGCTATTTGGGAGGCTTTGACAATTCTTCTGGAGGTTGGAAATGATCCATGGCTATTTCACAGAACCATCCCTGCAGCCAGAAATTTTGGACGTTGCATTTACAGAAGAAAATGTAATGACCCTAGAAAGTCTGCCCAAAGCTTTTTATAACTTTTATTGAGGTATGATTTGCATAACATGAAACTCTCCAATTGTGAGTATACATTTTGAGGATTTTAGGAAATTTATAGAGATGTGCAGCCCCTGCTATGGTTAAGTTATGGAACACTTCCATTATGCCAGAAAGTTCCCCCATGCCCTGTGCAGTTAGTCCCTGCTCCTGTAAAGACCTAGGCAACTACTGATCTGCATTCTGTCTCAATTTTTTTTAAGTGAGCAATTCAGTGATTTGTAGTAAATTTATGGAGTTGTGTGGCCATCCCCACCGTCCATCACTCCTGAAGGAGACCTCACGTCCGTTTGCGGTCACTCCCTGTTCCATCCCTGGCACCTGATCTGTTTTGTGTCTGTAGGTTATACTTACCTGGATATGTCATTGAAATAGAATCATATAATATGTGGTCCCTTATGTTTGGCTTCTTTCACCTAGCATATTGTTTTCAAAGTTGATTCGTGTTGTAAGGTATATCAGCACTTAATTTCTTTCTTTCTTTCTTTAAGATTTTATTTACTTATTTGAAAGAGAGAGGGCCCACACCAGTAGGGGCAGGAGTAGAGTGAGAGGGAGGAGCAGACTCCCTACTGAGCAGGGAGCCTGACTTGAGGCTTGACCCCAGGAACCTGGGATCATGACCTGAGTGGAAATCACATGCTTAACCAACTGAGCCACCCAGGCATCCCTCACTTAATTTCTTTTCTAAGGCTGAGTAATAACCAGTTGTGTGGATATCCCACATTGTGTTTATCCATTCATCAGTTGTTAGACATTTGAGTTGTTCCCACTCTGGGGCTGTTATGAATAATGCTGCTATGAATATTTATGTACAAGTCTTATGTGGACATATGTTTCTATTCTCTTGGGTAGATAACTAGGAGGTAAATTTCTGGGTCATATGTGATTCTGTGCCTCACCATTCGAGGAACTGCCACACTGTTGTTTTTTGTGGTTTTTTAAAATTTATTTATTTGAGAGAGCGAGAAAGTGAGAGAGAGCATGAGAGGGGAGAAGGTCGGAGGGAGAATTAGACTCCCCACAGAGCTGGGAACCCGATGTGGGACTTGATCCCGGGACTCCAGGATCATGACCTGAGCTGAAGGCAGTCAATTAACCAACTGAGCCACCCAGGCGCCCCTGCCACACTGTTTTCTAAAACAGTTGTCCCATTATAGATTCCCACCAGCAGTGTATTAGGGTGCCAGTTTCTTTGCGTCCTTGCCAGGATTTGGTATGGTCACTATTCTAGATTCTAGTCCTTCAAGTGGGTGTGTAGTGGTATCTCACTTTGATTTTAATTAGCATTTCCCTAATGACTAATGCTGTTGATCATCTTAATGTTTATTAGCTATTCATTTATCTTATTTGGTAAACTCCTCAAACTTGCACTGCATTTTTAGTTTTATTGAGTAGTAGGATTTCTTTATATATTCTAGTTACAAGTCCTTTACTAGATATATGACTTGCAGTTGTTTTCTCACAATCTCTGGGTTGTCTTTTTATTTTCTTGATTAGGTCTTTTGAAGAGCGAAAATCTCTGTGTTGACAAAAATCATCAAGATTTTCTCCTATCTTCTGGAAATGTTAGTTTTAGCTCTCATACTTAGGAATATGCTCCCTTTTTATTTATTTTTTATTTTTTAAAGATTTTATTTATTTATTTGACAGAGATCACAAGTAGGCAGAGAGGCAGGCAGAGAGAGAGGGGGAAGCAGGCTCCCTGCTGAGCAGAGAGCCCAATATGGGACTCGATCCCAGGACCCTGAGATCATGACCTGAGCCGAAGGCAGAGGCTTAACCCACTGAGCCACCCAGGCGCCCCTATGCTCCCTTTTTAATTGTGTTTTTTATTTTAATTCCAGTATAGTTAACTTACAGTGTTATATTAGTTTCAGGTGTGCGATATAATGATTCAGCAATTCTATACATTGCTCATCTCTCATCATGGTAAGTCTCCTCTTAGTCCCCTTTACCTATTTCCCCCATCCCCCATCCACCTCCCCTGTGGTAACCATCAGTTTGTTTTCGATATTAAGATTGTGTTTTTTGGGGCGCCTGGGTGGCTCAGTGGGTTAAGCCGCTGCCTTCGGCTCAGGTCATGATCTCAGAGTCCTGGGATCGAGCCCCGCATCGGGCTCTCTGCTCAGCAGGGAGCCTGCTTCCTCCTCTCTCTCTGCCTGCCTCTCTGCCTGCTTGTGATCTCTCTGTCAAATAAATAAATAAAATCTTTAAAAAAAAAAAAAAAGATTGTGTTTTTTTTGATTTGCCTCTATTTTTTTTTCCTTTGCTCATTTGTTTTGTTTCTTAAATGGGAAATGCTCCATTCTTAGTTAATTTTTGTGTATAATGTGAGATAAAGGTCTAAGTTCTTTTTTTTTTTTTTTCCTTTTTTGGCATATGGACATCCAATTATCCTACCTTCATTTGTTGAACGATCGACAATTTTTACATTACAGAGAATTTATGTTTCCATACCCCACTGGGTTCTCAATTTTCTCTGACAGAGAATCTCTAGAAACTTGATTCATAGAAATTGCAATTCCAGTTGGAAGGATCATTTGAAAATATGATATCATTTGTGCTTTAAAAAATATTTTTTTAACGAAGTTGACATTTTGTTAAAAGGACATCTGCTATACCATCGGTATATCCCCAAAGTATTAATAACCCTGGGGTGCGTATTTGCTCAGCAGCACTCCACATGGGATGTTGTAAAGAGAGTTAATATGCTTTCTGTTAGTCATCCTTGTGCTAGCTTATGTTTAGTTTCTCCCAAGGTGTTTTCTGTTTGTTTAGCTTTCCTTTTACAGGAAGAACAACTAAAGAGAAAAAGATCTCTTGCAGAAATATTAAGTCAGGGGTGCCTAGGTGGCTCAGTCTGTTAAGGGTCTCCTTTCTGCTCAGGTCATGATCTCAGGATCCTGGCATTGAGTCCCAAGAGAGACTCCTTGCTCAGTGAGGGGTTTCTGATTCTCCCTTTCCTTCTGCTCTCCGTGCCTCCCCCCACCTCCAGCTCATGCATGCAATGCATGTGCTCTTAAGTAAATAAATACAAAAAATCTAAAAAAAAAAAAAAAAAGAAACATTATTAAGTCATAAAATACAGGTCATGAGCCAAAATTTGAAAGCTTTCTCTAAAAAAGATTTTATTGTTTAGAGAGCAAGAACGTGAGCCAGGGGAGGGGCAGAGAGAGAGAGAGAATCTCAAGCAGACTCTGCACTGAGCTGGGACCCTGATGCGAGGCTTGATCCCATGACCCTGAGATCATGACTGAATGGAAATCAGGAATTGGGCACTTGGGGCGCCTGGTTGGCTCATATGGTTAAGCATCTGCCTTCAGCTCAGGTCATGATCCTGGGGTCCTGGGATTGTGCCCTGCGTTAGGCTCCCTGCTTGGAGGAGATCCTGCTTCTCCCTTTCCCTCTACTGTTCCTCCTACTTGTGCTCTCTCGTTCTGTCAAAAAATTAGGAAAATATTAAAAAAAAAAAAAAAAGAGTTGGGCACCTAACTGACTACTGACTGAGCCACCCTTGCACCCCTACAGTAGCTTTTTATTTTAATAATCAAGTCAGCATTTTCTGTCTTTTAAAAGAAGTTTCCACTTGCCCTAAAAAAGATTCATGTTTGTCATTACATTAATAGGTATATCTTTTGCAGTGGTATGTTTCAAAGTATCCGAAAGGGTCCTTAATATTTGACAGGCTACTGAACTTTATATACTTAAAAGGCCACTTCTAAAATTAATTTCTGAAAATCTTAAATCTAAAGAGTAGTGTAATGTACATGTGATATGTCATCCTTGAACTTTAAAGTGGTTCATTTCTAGAACAGTTTTTTCTCTAGTGAAATATCATCAAATAGGATTTTCCTATTAAAAAAAGACAAGGGGAGGGGTTGCCTGGGTGGCTCAGTCAGTTAAGCAGCTGGCTCTTGATTTTGGCTCAGGTCATGATCTCAGGGTCCTGGAATCGAGCCCTGTCATGCTCCGTGCTCAGCGGGAATTTGCTTCTCCCTCTGACTGTCCCTCTGCTCATGCTCTTTCTCTCTCCCTCAAATAAATAAGTAAAAATCTTTTAAAAAATTTAAAAAAAATAAAAATAAGGGGGAAGAGAGAGAGACAGAATTACATACCTATATATCTGAGCAGGAGCCTAGTTTTGTTTTTTTTTTTAATATTTTATTTATTTGACAGAGAGAAATCACAACTAGGCAGAGAGGCAGGCAGAGAGAGAGGAGGAAGCAGGCTCTCCGTGGAGCAGAGAGCCCGATGCAGGGCCCGATCATCCGGATCATGACGTGAGCCAAAGGCAGAGGCTTTAACCCACTGAGCCATGCAGGCGCCCCATGGAGCCTAGTTTTTATAGTGTTACCATAATAACGATATGTAATCAGGTATAAATGATGTTAATATATCATAATTATAATCAATTTATTATGATCAGTAATCATTAATAATATAAAGTATCATTAATACTATGCATTTTAAGCTTTCTAAAATACATGTAATACTTAAATGATATGAGCCAGTATTATAGTGTATCTGTCAGGGTTTTAATGTTTACTCTTATTTGGTGCTTTGTTTTAATTTATGGATGACAAAGGCATAATAAGATCTTACAGCAGTTAGAAAATGCAGAAAAGTAGTGTTCGTATTTTTTTTTTAAAGATTTTTTTTTTATTCATTTATTTGACAGAGAGAGACACAGCGAGAGAGAGAACACAAGCAGGGGGAGTGGGAGAGGGAGAAGCAGGCTTCCCGCTGAGCAGGAACCCTATACGGGGCTTGATCTCAGGATCCTGGGATCATACCCTGAGCTGAAGGCAGATGCTTAATGACTGAACCACCCAGGTGCCCCCAGTGTTCGTATTTTTAGGGGGAAATTTTAGCTGGTTAAGATGGTTAAGATGCCAGTGTATCTGTTTTTTTCCTGTTTTTTCTCATTTTAAGCTTCCCTATATTAAGATCAAAGAGCATCCAAGGTTGGGAATCACTTTTCACTTGGCTTGGTGACATGTTGTTGTGATACATCATTGCCATGACAATCAGAAGGAATACTTCAGGTTTGACTGGCAGAAGGGCATAGCTACAAATTGCCACATGTTGCTATATAAACTGAAAGTTTTCTATGTTTCTGCCAGTGCAGGGACAAAATGACAATTTGGCACGTTGCCTTCACTGAGAATGCTAGTAGTAAAGCTGGAGTTGGGGTGGGAGGGAGCTCAGGGGGGTTGGAGAGGAAAGAATACTCACAGATGGTTCTTTCCTAGGAAACTGGCACTGATGTGGTTGCTAGCCACGAATGTCAACATTTTGGAGCGGTCGAGAATCTCTGTGGTATAAAATAGGTGGGCTTTGTACTAGGGCCACCTGAGTTCAAACCCTAGTTTCCCTGCTAACCAGCTGTATGTCCTTGACCTACTTAAACCTCAGTGTCTTTAAAAATAGAGATAATAGTATCTACTAGGATTAAATGAAATAATGCTTAGTAAAGTCAATAAATGTTGCCTTTATCATAGTCATAATCTTTGTTATCATTAAAATTACTGCCTTTGGTCAGATACCTCAGTACAGACCCGTTAAACTTTGCAAATTACTTCTGATCTTCTAGCCAGAGTTTCCCAAAGTTTGGAGAGAAGGTCACACCCAGGATGCAAGGTAATGGTGTAGATTCTTGAGCTCCACCTGGAGCTACGGAATTGGAGTCACTAGAGTCCAGATCCACTAATCTGGACTTTTGACATGCTACCCAGGAAATTATTTTTGCCACCCTGAAGTTTGAGATCCGCTCTCCAGCCTGAGGCTCTACATTTTAAGTATCTAGGTTCTTACAGGTGTTAAGAATCCTGTTTTTTAGGTTTGGATGGTTCTCTTCCAGATCTACCCCAGTTAATTCTTGATTTGGGAGATAGAGTTATTTCTGAAAAAATTAAAGGTAGCTTGTAATCCTATTTTTCTCATTGAACTCTATTATCAGTGGGGTATGAATTTTTACAGAATACAAACAAAAATCCCCTTCAGCAAAACAGTGAAATTGAAGCTTTTCAAGCAGGAAATGGTGGAATAAAGAATTTGGTCCAAAATATGTTGAGAAGGGGTGCCTGATTGGCTCAGTCAGTGGAGCATGTGACTCTTGATTTCAGGGTCATGAGTTTAAATCCCATGTTGGGTGTAGAGATTACTAATTTTTTTTTTTTAATCTTAAAAAAAAAATAACGTTGAGTATCAGTATAGCAATTGCTCCAACCACTGCTGGAAACTGGAATTTTACCAACTCATTTGGAACTCTAAAAATAATTGTCTCTTTAAAAAATGTATCAGAGAAATAAAAATAAAATTTAAAAAATACAAGTATCAGTAGTAATTTCTTGCATTGATGTGACACTTTTGCAGCTTAAATAAGTCCTTCACATAACATTGTTGGTTGATTCTCAGAGCCACCCTGTGAAGTAGGCCAGCATTGTTGTATTTGTTTTTAAAAATGGGTAAACTGAGCCTTGGAAACGTCACAGGACCTCCTCTCAGAGCCACACAGCCACTGAGTGGCGGGGGCCCAGAGCCAGGTCTCAGAATGTGGAGGAAGGCCCAGAAACACCATAAGCTTGGCAGCTGGCATGTAGACCCAAGTTCTGACCATTTGCTGGTTTCCTGATCTTTGGTTTCTTATCTGTAAAACAGAAGTGTAAGTAGCTGCTGCAGAGGGTGTTTTTTAATTCAATGAAATTGACTCGGTAATTTCAGGTATCACAGGCCTTTGATGAATTTCCATTCTGTTTTCTCTTTTGACTCCATAACTAGCGTTCTTTCCACTGAGCTTGGGCCACTTCCTGCCACAGCTGGTCTTGCCCAAATTACAGTCTTTCCTCCAGTGACTACTTGAATGAGCTCAGCAGCTCAACAAAGGGGTTTTGGACCCTTTTCTGACAACTCCTTTGTAGTTTACTTTCTGACACAAGACTAAAGAAAGCCACCTCGGACAGGAGGGTTGCTGGTGTGACTCTGGGTCCATAGTATGGCATTTCTTACAGATCAGTGCCACAGAGGGGGAGACAGGAGGCTGGAGCCTTCAATACTGTTTGTGACTAAGGTCCATTATTACAGCCCCATTTCTCATGTATGGTGTAAGTTTTTACATATTTACTTATAGCAAGGTTCTGTTGTACTCTTCGTTTTATGTTTTTATTCTTTTTGTGGTATAAATTATTCATCTGTAATTCTCTCACTGCCAAGTTTCAAATTAAACATTTTCAAGATATTTTGCACTAGTACACATTCTTGTATCCCTCAACAGAAATAAAAAAGAAACACCACTGGTACTGTCTATAAGTCTTGCCTTGTGTGACAGTCCCTATACAGAGAGGCTGAGCCATTCTTTTTTTTATTTTTTTTTCCTTTTTTTAAGATTTATTTATTTACATTAGGGAGAGAGTGTGCAGATGGGGAGAAAGGGGAGGGAGAGGGAAACCAGACTCCTTGCATAGCACAGAGAGCAACGCTGGGCTCAGTCTCATGATCTCACAATTTCATGGTCTCACGATTCTGGGATGACAGCCTGAGCTGAAACCGAGAGTTGGATGCTCAGCTGGGTCAGTGTTTTCTTGACTAGATTCATTTGCTGGACTCTTGCAGGTTTAAAGGAAAGTGATACAATCTGTCATCAGTGAATGTTGCTGGAAGAACAAAGAATCCTCATGATGTCATTACTTTCTCTGACTTTTCTGGGTTCTTTTTTCCAGTTGCCATCACTGGGCCCTCTTGGTTCTTTGCCCTCTCTTCATCTTACGCATTTCTCCTCCCAATGCCGTAATGCCTCAGGAAAGATGTTTTAAAAGTCCTAAATCATTCTTTTTATATTCTGTTGATAGCAGTGGACCCTTGTTTGTTAGAAAAGATTCCATTACCATGTACTTCACATCTCTGAAACAAAATAGGAGGCCATCAAAACAAGGTTGTCAATAGTACGGGAAGGAGAATTGTAGTCCTTTTGTTTTCAGGGTAGGACAATTCAAGTGGGTTATGAAAGAGACAGGAATGGATGGTTGTGTCCTGACCTAAAGCATGGTTATTGATTTTGAAGTATTTAGTTACAATAACTAAGCAAAAACTTAAGCTCATTTTTAAAAAATGATACATGAGTGTAGGGAGGAAATAGCTACGTTGCCATCCAGAACAGTCCATTTATTTGCTCATTTATCTATCCACCAACCTAGCATTCATCCCTTCCCACATGCATGAAGCATCTATAATTCCCTGTCTCTCAGGCTCTCGTATGGACTGTGAGGACATTACCATAGTACTGGGGAGTTTGGAAAAAATAGGAGCAGCTGCTTTTGTCAGCAGACACTGAGACAAGTAAATAAATGCTATGAAACACTGCCGTGGTTTTAATAGAGGCCCAGAAAGGAGCAAAGAGCTCAGAGCCCAGGGGGAGTTTATGTTTTCCACAGCAAGTAGTATTTCAACTGAGTTTTGCAGAGTAAATTTTACAGGTTGACAAAAGCAAAACGATAATCTCAGAGGGAGAGCAAGCAACATTTACCTCATTTACAGTTGCATAAAGTAAATATGTAGTAAGTGGTGAATCATTTGATACAGGTTGGAGAATAATTGTATCTGAAGGCAGAGCTGGAGAGACCTTGGACGAGATTTTGAATGGCCTTGGGTTTGTTCCAGGTAATGGCCAGCTAGAATCCGAGGTGTTTCAGTAGCATAGAGTAGACTGGGGACAGGGAAGTCAGTTGGGCAGCTTTTGGAATAGATCTGCGAGTAACAACGGACCAGAGTCTTCCTAAGATTGAGTAATTGACAGAACATGGTGACTGGGGGGCTGGGGCTTGTGAAAATCGGGGAAAAATAAAAAATGCCTAGTATGGGGTACACTGGATGTCCTTCACTGATGTGAGAAAGCAATTGGGAAGAGAGATGAATCATGAAGGTGCCATTCTGCATTCTAATCCAGAAACCCTTCGTTTTCTAAAGGCACTTGGGGCCATTGATTTGAATGTTTCTATGCTGTCATCCATGACTTGAAGTGCAGGTGATGCCCTGAACAGACACCTCTCTCCCTTTTTGTCCACTGGGACCTCCTTCTGTGCTGTCCGTTCTTCTTTCCCTTCTCCTTCTGTTTCCTTCTATCCTTTCTGTACAACAAAAGTCAAAAGAGCATTAAGAAGAAACCTCTGATGTTCAAGAGGGTGTAGAAAAACAATGGGTTTCTGATACATTTAAATCTAAAACATTTTTGATTTTGGAATATTTAGTTGTCCTCAATCAAAAAGCAATTGGAAAAGAGGAAAGTACTTTTTATAAAAGTAAATATTTTTTACTTTTTATAAAATTCTTTTTCCTTATTAGAAAATTGTGCTTTTTATAAGTTAAAGAAAGGTTAAGTAGACCTCTGTAGTCCTTAGTATGTGTTTCAAAGATCAAATACATTTTTAAGGAATTTATTTATGTATATATGTATGTATGCATTTATTTATTTAATTTATTGACGGAGTGTCCGTGAGCACATGAGAGAGCACGAGAGAGGGAGAAGCAGAATCCCCACTAAGTGGGGAGCCCAACTCAGGGCTTGATCCCAGGACCCTGAGATCATGACCTGAGCCAGCCAAAGGCAGACACTTAACTGACTGAGCCACCCAGGTGCCCCAGAGATAGAATACATTTTAAGATGTTAAGATGGAATTGTTATATACATTTATTTTATAATGTGATGGTTTTATGTGTCTTTATTCTTTTTTTTTTCCCCCAAAGATTTCATTTATTTATTTGACAGACAGAGATCACAAGTAGGCAGAGAGGCAGGCAGAGAGAGTGGGGGAGGCAGGCTCCCCACCGAACAGAACTGGATGCGGGGCCCGATCCCAGGACCCCGGGATCATGACCTGAGCCGAAGGCAGAGGCTCTAACCCACTGAGCCACCCAGGTGCCCCAAAAATGTGTCTTTATTCTTAATGAGTCTAGTCATAAATTGCAGCCTACAGTTCTATTATTTCCTCTGCTTAGATGTCTAACCCAGCATTGTGTTGTTGTTGATTTTGGAGATGGTAGGATGGTCTGGGTTTTTGGATAAGTCCAGAAAATGGGATTCCCTTAAGTGACTACTACAAAGGCGGGGGAAGCAAACTAATCACTGGCCCTGTGTTTGCTCAGGGTCACTGGTAAGCACCCTCCCACCACGGAAGGGATTTGGGGACTTAGGATGTGGTCAGAGGGTCCAGAATGGGGTTCATCACAGTCAGACAGACTTCATTTCTTTATTTTAAATAAATTGAGGATGAGCTCAGCTATACTACTTTCTCAGTATTGTATTCTAAGTCTTCAATGATATTTAATATGTTCATAGTTATTTAAGTACCTTTTTATGCTTACAGAACTAGGCTAAGAATATTGTGTTCTCCATGAACCTCAGATATTTGCATTTTTAATAAATTACCTATTCTGTCTATAAAACAGGTTGTAGATTTACTGTGTTTTAAGGATATTTTATCATCAGTTTTATACATGCAAGGGCAGTTAAAGTCCACTGTACTCCCCTTTTACTTCCAGGGCCTTAGGAAGCATTAATATATTTTTTAAAATATTTTTAATGCTGTGTCATATTTTTTATTTTTAATAAGTGGCCTATTCCCTGAATGCAAAGGACAAGGCCACAGCATTCCAGATTATAATAGTTCCTTTCCTTCTCTCTTTCTTTAATTTTAAGAGTTACATCAAAATTCCCAGTGTGTGTGTGATCTTATTTGGTAATAATCAGAACAGTTTTTGGTTAGTCACTCCCATTTCATTTGCTGTCAGAATTCCAACAGCCACTAAGGTTCTTACAGCTTGAAACCTTGCATCTTAAAAGATGCAGCATGTTGATAAGAATGTCACCCAGCATTATTATATATTTCTGCCTTTAAGCCATGGACGGAAAAACTCAGTAAATGAATAGGTTTCTACTTTCTCTTCTGTTTCTTGCCCAGGGCCCGTCCAGATCTGGGCTTAGTCCAAGTTGGGGGTCAGAGAAGGGGGAACAACATGTTTATGATAGTGTCTATCCCTTCACAGGATAGTCCCTGAACTAGAGGAAACCTTGAAAGGTGGAATGGAGCCAGGCTAAACATGCATAATTTTTACAGTGGTCCATAGTTCAGTGATGGGTGTCTGGCCATTTACCTATCTCAGACCAAGTCAGAGGCTACCTCTCTCCTCTCCTTGCTTGGGCAATTTCAGAAGTACCCCCACCTTGCTGTTTATTCCTTAACTAGCCTAAGTGTTGTAGGAAAAGACATGTGAACACCTGGAATGTTATGAGGAGGGAGAATTAGCACACCCGGGTGATAGGCAGTCCTTTTCTGGTGGGCCCCCCCTTATGCTAGTACAGTGTCCATATGCACACGGGTGTGTGTATGCACACACACGCACACACACACCATCAAGATCTATAAAAGAAAAGGCAGCTTTGGAGAAAGAAAGATTATTCCGCCCACTTGTTCTAAAAATTAAAGATAAGAAACCAAACATGATTCAGTAAGTTCAACAAAACCAACTGTGTTAGCTTTCCGTGTGTGATCAGTTGAAGGGAGAAGTTCTGCTCTCTGAGGAGAGAGAAGGGAATGGAGTCTAGAGCAGGGGTGAAGGTGAGCTGTGCTGCTGGAGGGGGGGAGGAAGCAGTAGAGAGGAAGAGTCTGGGGGAAATGTATGTGTGCATACACTGATGAGTGAAGAGCCACAAACAGCCCAGAGAATTCATCAAAGGGGCAGCATAAACCGGAAGTGGAGAGATGTAAAAGGGATAAGCACACCAAGGCTTTTTGTGGGGCAGCCTTACAAGGTCTAGTATTTGTGGAAGTTGTTGCTCAGGGTTTTTGTAATAAACCAGATTGCATTTTTCTTATGTACATCTACAAATGGAGAGGGTCATGTCTCGTGCTGGCCTTGCAAAGGTGACAGTTAAGTGCCTGATCTCTCTCATGCACCCTGTTTCGTTAAGTCTGTTGCCTTCTCTGTGATTGGGTTCTCATCTCCAAAATGGGTATAATAATGCCTTCTTTACTTACCTGAAAATATGATTTTAGGTAGATTATAAACGCAAGTTGATGACAATTTAAGATTTCTAAGTAACTAAGAATATCTTTCTGGTGTTAAAGTAACAAAGAAAAAATGTTATTAGCACTCAAGCTTTCATCTTTCTAAATATGTGAAGATTTTCTTGTTCTCACTTTCAGCTTCTCAAAATGTAGTAGTTGATCTGGGATCTTATGAGTTCCCTCCCTCACTTAAAATCCTCAGACATATGTTTACAACCCATCTCATTCCGAGCACTCGATAATCCAGGTAACAAATCTGCACTAAAAGAAAAGAAAAAAAAAGCCTATGCATCGTCTTATGACACATTAATTTTCATTTAAGGGAAATTAGTGATGTATAGCTCTAAATAGTGAGATGCCGCTTCTTAAATTTTAGTGTGTAAGTCCTAAAATTTCAGTTTTCAGGAGTCAGAGCACCGAGCTGGTACCATAATTAGGTTTACGTGAAATTAGGTCACCTGGGAGTTTTTTTGTTTTTTTTTTTTAAAGATTTTATTTATTTATTTGACAGAGACCACAAGTAGGCAGGGAGGCAGGCAGAGAGAGAGAGGAGGAAGCAGGCTCCCTGCTGAGCAGAGAGCCCTATTCGGGGCTTGATCCCAGGACTCTGGGATCATGACCTGAGCCAAAGGCAGAGGCTTTAACCCACTGAGCCACCCAGGCGCCCTCACCTGGGAGTTTTGAACCTCGATTCGTTCAGTGGTTTTGTCAACAGAAATTGAGGAGTGGAGCTTTATTTTCACTACCTTGTGGGTAAAATGTAGCATTTCCTTCAGTTTAGGAGTGTAGGCAGTAAGCCAGAGTACTCTATCAACACCTGTGATTTTGTCACCCATAGAAATAAAAGTCTTTTTCACATCATACAACACTTTTCGTTGATATCTTGAAATCTCTTCATCAGTACTTCCAAAGTATGGCCGTTTTTAGACTGATTGCTAGTCTTCTTATTATGTGTTTTACATTTATTATTATTTTAATATTTTGATAATTATATTTCAGGATAATCTGATTACTTTATAATTTTATATCTTTTATTTTCTGCATTTAAAATTTTACTTAATGTTTATAAATTTTATAAAATTTTCTTTAATTTTTATTTTATGCATTTAAAGCAGTGATTTGGGGAAGGGGTCCCTAATTGTCCCCAGCTTGCAGGAGTACCTTCAGAGCCTCTCTTCCTGTCATTTCCCTCCCCCCACCCCACCCCCTTTCAACCAGGGCTGCCGCTAAAGGCAGAAGACCTACCAAGTACTGTCTTGCTTCTATAAAAGTGTGTGCTGAGGATGCAGGGCTGCATAGTGGAAAGGACAGTGATTTTGAAGTCAGACACTGCGTTGTAAATGGCCTCTCTACTTCGGCTCTGTTCACTGGAGTAAGTCATTGCCCCAGTGTCTAAATGATAAAATGTCATGAATAGTTACCTACGTCACGGGGCGGTGGTGGTAAGGGTTAGGTAAGGTGGCCTTGAGCCTGCTGTGGTTCTGCACACAGGGACATTCAGAAGCCACGGTGGTCACTGCTAGCATATGGCTGGCCTTCTATCAAGATGCGTTCTTGTATCACCTCTGGTCTGGGACTGCCCCTGAATTCCCTACAGTGCTCAGGGTGCTGAGGCAATGTGGGAGGCTTGCTTACTGGGTTAGTGCACATCTTGAGAATACCTTTGGCTCACACGCTGGAAAAGCTCTGCTCTGGTTAGTTTTTTTTCCATCTGCCCAAAGCATCTTAATTTTCCCTGCTTATAGTATTTCCTTCTGAATTACTTTGCTGTATGAGTTTCCTAGGGCTACTGGAACAAATTGCCACCAACTAGGGGGCTCAAAACAAGAGGACGTACCCTCATTATTGTATAGGCCAAAAGTCTGCGGATCCATTCTGGCCTCTGCCTGGGATTTCTTGGCTTATAGATGGTACCACTCCACTCTCTGCTTCTGTCCTCATAGGACTGTCTTTACTTTCATCTTTGTGTCTAAATTTCCCTCTATTTCTAAGGGTACTGGCCATTGGATTAGGGTTCCCCAAATCCTGCCTGACTTCATCTGAGCTCAATCTCATCTACAAAGACTGTATTTCCAAATAAGATCATATTCACAGGTCCTGGGGGTTAGGGTTTCAACGTACCTTCTGGGGGGCATAATTCAACCCACACTCTTGCTATTTGATCCATGAAACTTCACTTTGACGAAGCTTCTGAATATGTGACATCAGGGCTTTGTGTGTAAGTCTTTTTCCCTCAGTGAATAACAACTCTTGCTGTGGTTTCGAAAGAAACGGGTTTTGAAGTGTCTCCCTGAAGGGAAGATCTAGCTTGGCTTTTTACTTCTGTAAGGGAAAGAAAGGAATCTTGAAGAAGAAATTCAGGACTCCTGGGGCGCCTAGGTGACTCAGTGGGTTAAGCGTCTGCCTTTGGCTCAGGTCATGATCTCAGGGTCCTGGGATCCAGCCCGGCATCCGGCTCCCTGCTCAGCGGGGACCCTGCTTCTCTCTCTCCTTCTGCACCATCCCTGCTTGTGCTTTCTCTTTTTCTCTCTGTCAAATATATAAATAAATTCTTAAAAAAAAAAAAGGAAAGAAATTCAGGACTCCTGATGAGGGAAAGTACTTTAAAACGATACAGAGAAGCAAGAGTTAAAAGGGCAGCTGCGCCCCGCCCGCACAGTTTGTTTACAGAAGTTGACGACTTGGGTGAGAATTGGCCAGTCAAGCTTAGAGCCGGACTGATCTGAAGGCCAGGCTGCCCGGTTGTGAGGAGGAGCATCCGAAGACACAGCTCCGGCATGGCCACTTATGCCCTCACTGTCCTGTTGTAAAGGCGAGAAGGAAGCTCAGACAGCATGGATGTGGTCAACTGCTTGTTCCTTCAGTGTGTCTGTGGGCCACCACTGCCCGTGGCAGCGGAGTCCGGGGTAGGTTAGAACTTGTGGAGCGTGGGGGCAGGGCTGTGGTGGGGGTTTGCAGTTGCAGGTATAATCCCAGTCAAACTCTGTTCCCTGGAATGAACCCCGCTGTATTCCAGAAGTACACAGACTTTGCCAAAAGAAGATTCAGTTTTAGAATACACATCAAAGCTCAGATTTGTTTTACAAGGAATGTAAATCACTGTCCCTCCCCTCCCTCTTTTGCTGGGAGTAAAGCGGACCTTTCAATTGTATATATTATTCTGTTAACTAATTTTTGCACTTCCTAAAACATTCAGTACCACTTGGAAAGGCTGTTTTCTCCTTTTGTAGGTTCAGTGGGACTGTGTAAATAGTTCTTGGAGGAGGATGACAGTCGGTTCTTATGAGTAACCCCCTGGTGGGAACAGGAGTTGACCCTTGAGGCATGATGTGTTAAAGAAATCCTGTGCACGTCTCCTGCCCTCTCATTTCCTGCTCTGAGCATACCTGCCTTTATTCAGCCTTCTCACTTCCTGGAGTATGTTTTGGTCTCGGAAGGATTTCTTACCTGAACAGCTAAGACCGCCTCCTGTCTTCTGACACCCAATTCCTTATTTTCCTATCTGCATCAGCAAGCCTTCAGGGAGTCATGCTGCCTGTTGCGTAAGTGCGGGGGGGGGGGGGGGACCATAACAAAACCCCAAAGAACAACAATAAAAAAAAAACTCAAAAAAATGCACGTAGATTATTACCAGTTAGACTACTCCTTGCCTGTAATTTTGTCTTGCTTCTGTTTTTCTAACACCTTGTCTCTGAACCTTTTTATCAACAGGGTGATAACATAAATGGCTTATTCTTGTGTGGTTAAATTGTGCCACTGAGTTTAGTAATGTAGTTAAACTCTCCATAATATCCTGTTTTTCATATGTAATGCAAAGAATATTAACTTTTTCATGATTTCTCATATTTTCCCGGTGATGGTGTGAGAGAGGAAACCCCTTTTCTCTATCTTCTTAGGTTTACTAAGGGGGGGGGGTTATGGAATGAACTGACAAAAGACAGACGAGAAAAGACAGGTTTTCATTCATGTGGGTAAGTGGGAGTTGACAGGAAAAAGTGACTCCAGGAAGTGGTTAGAATTGGGGGCATTTATACTTTCTTACTTGGGGAAGGGGAGGTGGAGAAGGGCACTTAGGGGAAACCCAGTGATTTAGGAAAGATGAATGGGAGGTCTGATAGTTTTGTGGCCACCAGCTGCTGAGGCCAGGGATTCTCTTCTCAGCTGATAAGAGCCACATCTTCCCGGGTTGGAAGAACAAAAATCCTATCTCAAGATAGTGGATTTATGACGATGGAGTTCTTTGGGGAGGCTCTGCTTTCAGGCAGATAAGGGAGTTCGGGGGGGGGGGGGTTGGGGGGGTAGGGGGGAGTTTATTCTTGCATACCTTGAGCTCAGAAGAGTTTCGGTGGCACAGTGGTATATTCTAGACCCCTCAGTGGTCACTTGATTTTAATATGAAGTTCTTTGCAGTCAGAAGCAACAGCAAGGTAAGCGGTGACTGCTAGAACTTACTAGCTTTTGAGCAGAGGTGACTTGGTACAGTGGGAACAGATATTTCAAGACCCACATTTCCATGTCATTCTGTGTGTGGGCTGTGTGGCCCTGGTAAGTAAGTCACCTTACTTCCCTGGGTTTTCGTAACTTCCCTAATTTGAAAAATGATGGCAGTGCAGTAGAGTGTCTGTAAATTCCTTTCTGCTTTCTTTGCTCATCATTGATTTTTCATAGTACAGCGGGTCCTTGAACAACACAGGTTTGAACTGTGTGGGTCCACTTCCACGTGGTTTTTTTTTTTTTTTTTTAATAAATACTGTTCAATATGCTAAATGTCTTTTCCATGTGATTTTCTTGATAACATCTTTTTTTCTTTAGCTTACATTATTATAAAAACACAGTATACACTATGTATAGCATACCAAACACGTGTTCATTGACTATTATCTGTAAGACTTCCATCCAACAGTAGACTATTAGTACTTAAGTTCGGGGGAAGCTAAAAGTTAACAAGATTTTTGACTGCACCTGGGGTCGGCACTTCAAACCCCTGTGTTGCTCAGAAGTCAGCTGTGTATGATCTTAGGGACCATTGAGGCACATGGGATTGGAAATTACAGGAACTGTGTTTGAGCTCTTGGTTGCCACTGACCGGCAAGCAGCATGACCTGTTGGACCAGTCCTGGGGGCAGGGCTGGGCTGCCTGGGGCAGTTCGGCTGCCAGCCTCCAGGCCTGGGTGGCCTGCTCTGCCTGTCCTGCCCTCAAGTACGACTCTCCTTGTTCTTCTTCTTTTCCCCAGGCCCTGGAGTGGTTTTAGTTTTTATTTTGTTTTTAATAATAACCAGGGGGGCACCTGGGTGGCTCACTCAGTATGTTAAGCATCTGCCTTCAGCTCAGATCATGATCCCGGCACTGAGCTCCCTGCTCAGCGGAGAGTCTGTTTATCCCTTTCTCTTTTTCTCTGCCTCTCCCCCTGCTTGTGCTTGCTCTCTCTTTCTCCCAAATAAATAAATAAATAAATAGAATCTTTTAAAAAAAAAATGTATTAAAAAAAAATAACCAGGGGTGGGAGAAACCTGTGGAACTAGGCAGCAGCCCTCCTCTGAACCCAGACTTTGAGGGGTGTGCTGACATAGAGGTTATCTGCAGGCAGGGCTGAACCTGGGCATGGTTATTCCACACACTGCTTTTTAAGAGCAATAATTAACTGTGGCTGATAAGGGCTATCTCACTTATCATTGGTATAGCGTTTCATCCACACAAGGACCCATTATTCCCCAGTGAACAGCTGCAGAACCAAATCCGCAGACCTTAAGTAACTGGCCTAAGGTTACAAAGCCAGCTTGTGGCCCAGGCTGACTAAAGCAGCAGACTGTTCATTTCCAACCTCGTGGTTTTTTGCTGGTGCATTAGGTCGCCTCCGAAAAAAGTATTTGAACAATTTGAAAAGTGTTTAGGACCACAGACTACCCAGCTTTGGGATTGTCTAGTCCTGAATGGTTAGTTGTTAACTTGTCCTGGGTCACAGCTAGTTAGTAGCCTGATCTAGTTCTCTGAATCCTTGTTCAGTGCTCTTCTCACCAGACCTAACTCCTTGAGTGTCTGGCCCTCACAGCCCAAACTTCATCTTATTAAAGCACCTTCTGTTTTTAAAGATTATTACAAGAAAATACCTCAGAGCAGCTTTGTAAAGCATTACATATTCATTTCCCCTTCTAGAGTCCTGCATTTCCCTGTGCTATTGTTATGTATATTTTATTTTGGGTGAAACCATAGTTAAAGTACTTCTAACAACTCACAATGGTACTGATTTTCTTAATATCTTTTATCATAGCTCATCCTTGCTCACCACACATCACTATTTAAATTATGGTTTTAATTCAGCTTCTAGTTAAACATGAATTGCTTATTTTAATGCACATTTCAGTTATGTCTTCCTGTTACAGAAATAACTTTTTAAAAACAAGTAAATCAAGAAGGCCTTAAGGCAGGGCTGAAGATGATGGGAGGGCATGTATGACTTGTTCCTTTTCAATACCTTCCTGAATTTGGGTGCTCACCTAACTTGTTCGCATTTGAAAAGGTTGTGACAGAGGAATCCTGGAGGCGGGACTCATCCCGGGATGAAGAAAGGACGGAGTCTCAGAGGATCACCAGGAGGAAATGGGGTTCTGGGAGAAGAGCAAGGCCCCGACCTCTCTCTGACTATGGCCAGCTGGCCAACCGGAGTCTGTCTATTCCTGAAGACTCAATTGCTGTAGACCCCCAGAAAGAAGACACTGTGGAGGGAGACCACCTGCCCAACACAGCCTCCACGGACACTATAGACCAGAGCGACACTGCAGACCAGAGCGCTGCTGTGGGCTGCCCCAAAGGAAGCTGGAGAAGACGCCCCATATCTGTGATAGGCGGGGTCAGCTTCTATGGGAACAGCCCGACAGAGGAAATCGGGAGTCTTCTAACCCAAGTAAGACCTGGCTGCTTCTACCAAAGCTAACAGAGCCCTCCAGCTTCCTGGCCTTTGTTCTCCCCTGTGAACTAAACAGACTGCTGCTTTTCTTTCTTCTCCCTGCTTCAAGGACAACAGACTCCCAGGCTTTCTTCCTGACTCTGAAAACACTCATGAATTAACTTACCATCTGACATGCGGATGCCTTTTACTAATCTTCTGTCTTTCCTGGAGTCTCAAACAATATGTGAAACTAGTGTGCTGTTTGTTCTAAATCACCTGAGATCTTAATAAGGGGAAGGTAACAGTGCATATTCAGTGAGCTTCTTGAAAGAAGTTCTTGAACGAAAAAGTGTCCTCCAATGTTAAAAAGTAAAGATAAGAAGAAAATAAGAAAGTGGTTTTTTAGGAGCTAAGGGAATCACTTTCCTACCATTTTTTTAACTCTTTACATTCAAGTTGCTGCTTTGCAACTACTTTATCAATAGACTAAAAATCCTTATTATTTTCCCTTAGTATTTCAACAAGTATTTATCAGTTACCCAAAGAGCACTTTGAGGCTACAAAACATTTAAATAAAGGCCCTGTTCAGGAGGAGTGTCTGTTATTTGGTGAGACCCAGCCATGGTCACGGGTTCCCAGAACAGTATGAGTGAGCACCAAGTTTCAGTTTTTGAGCTTGCTAGCTGGTATCATCAATAACTCCTAAAATTCTCTTAAAAGGGAGGGGGGGATCTATGTTAGTATTGGATTTTATGTTTACATTCTCCCTGTAAAGCCCAGCCTAATGCCTTGTTTATAGCAAGCACTCAAATTCCTCTTGTTAAATTGAGTTAAATTGAATTGCATTCTGAAGGTAAAGAAAAATGAAGTGGAAGAATCCTAGGAACTTTTCTGTGGTATTAACATGTGCAGTACGCTAGGAAATAATTCTGAACCAAAGCAGACTGTAATCTGTTTTAACTTGAAATACAGTATGGGGAAAATTGAAAGCACTTAGAAGTTATTTCCCTTCAGAGCGTTAAGAAGGAATGTGATAAGGTCACTTTGTACACTTGAAGGCTCATTTAAGGGAAATAGGTGGGAAAATACAAAGAAAAACTAAGGAAAGCATAAGCGAGCGTGGCCTTCGATTTGTAGAGATGGTTCACGTGGAAACATCAACAGGGCACAAAGGTGATTCTGAAGAGATCTGGGTAAATTTGTGGAAAGCGGAAAACCAACTCTTCTTTTTAACACGGCTCAGTTGTCATGTTAGTTGAGGTAAGGAATATTTGTCTCCCATAAATACTTACGTAGTGCCTGCACGTGGATGTGCCGGGCAGGAATGCCGGTCCAAGTCCGTCATCCAGGAACGGCTGCTTCCCGGGAGGCTGCTGCTAGAAAACGTCTTCTTACCCTTCCGCTCCGCCCCTGTGAGAAAGCCACCACTTCCTAAATCTGCTTCTCCTCTTCTTGACGCTTTGCTTTTACTGAGTATTACCCCTGGTATATTGCTGACAAGTGACATGAAATGTGTTGCCAGGAGGTAAGAGCCCTTGAGTCGATACTGGTGGTTTAAAATCTTGGAAGAAGTCATTGCAGCTGTGCCTGGGTGCAGCCTGAAACCCTTGCCACAATTTGGAGACAACGTCTCTTGTGTGTGAGTGGTTTGGAGGTGACAGGGCCAAGCTGCTTAGAGCTGTGCCTGTGAAGAGCTCTGCGGGAGGTGCCACTTCCTGGCATCCCCTCACAGCGTTTTTCTTTCCTTTTGTAGCCAGCAGCCCGGCCTCCTGTGCCAGCCCACCGGGTGCTGCCCTACAAGGCGGTTTCGGCCCGCCTCCGGCCCTTCACCTTCTCCCAGAGCACCCCCATTGGGCTGGACCGCGTGGGACGCCGGCGGCAGAAGCGAGCTTCCAATGGTGAGTCTCCCAGGCCCGCCCTGTTCGGGGGCTCCCTTTCCAGAAACTGATGTAGAGTCCTCAGTTGGACTGTTTCCTGTGAAACCCATTCGATTTGGCCCCTCTCCGCTGCCTCTGAGCCAGGGCGTTTTTCCCCTGGAGTGAGGAGGGCTCATCTCAGGGGCTGCACGTGCAGGCCTCGGGGCGTCGTCAGCCCTCTGGGGTGGGTGCTCTGTGTCATCACGACCCTGTTTGAGAAGTTGCTCCCCTCGTGTCTGTGTACCTAAGTTCCTGTAGGTGGAGAGCTAAGAATGGAGTTGGCGCATTTGTCTGAACCTTTTTGAGGCTCTTTCTGGGTGTTTGGGACTCACTGATGCCTTTTTGAACGCCAGAGAAAACTTTGTCTAATACAGAGCTACTATGCTATCACAGTACTTACCTGGTAAACACTCACTGATTTGAATTAATACCACGTTTTTGGAATGAAGTTTATATCCCTTTTTTTTTTTAATAAATGGAATTGTTTTATTTTTTAATTTTTAAAAAGATTTTTATTTATGTGAGAGAGAGAGTGAGCACAAGCAAGGGGGAGGGGAGGAGCAAGGGAGAGGGAGAAGCAGGCTCCCCACTGAGCAGGGAGCCCAACACGGGGCTTGATCCCAGGACCCCGAGATCATGACCTGAGCCAAAGGCAGATGCTTAACCGATTGAGCCACCCAGGCACCCCTGTTTACAGGGTGTTTACATTCTTAAAAAGGAAAATCTTCCCTTACACTAATATTCATGTTGGTGCCAGTCAGCTGGTCAGATAATGAGTGGCGTGGCCTGTTGTGCACTGGACAAGAGTAACGAGTTAACGTTTATTGAATGTGTTCTGATGTATTAGCTCATTTGATCTTTGTAACTACCTGCCATGTTGGTATTATTGATATTATTGGTATTATGGTATTGGTATTATTATCCTCGTTTTTACAGATGAAAAAGCCCAGGTATACAGGGATAGACTGCCCTAAGTCACTCACCCAGGACGGGGGCAGAAATGGGGTTTGAATCTACAAATAGAACTTGTCATACCAAGTGGTTCATTTTTAACCACTGAACTGTATTGACTCTTTAAAGAAGTGCAGCAAACTCTAATGATTATAGCTCCAACGGCAGGATTTCCTGTCTTACTTTTAGAAGTGAATACCGTGGGGCGCCTGGGTGGCTCAGTGGGTTAAGCCGCTGCCTTCGGCTCAGGTCATGGTCTCAGAGTCCTGGGATCAAGCCCCACGTCGGGCTCTCTGCTCAGCAGGGAGCCTGCTTCCTCCTCTCTCTCTGTCTGCCTCTCTGCCTGCTTGTGATCTCTCTGTCAAATAAATAAATAAAATCTTAAAAAAAAAAAAAAAGAAAGAAAAAGAAGTGAATACCGTGCGGTGAGCACAAGAGTTCAAGAGCTGGGCATTAGGGAGCATGGCTGCTGCCTCAGCCATGCTACCACCTTGCTGTGTGGGTGCGGTGGTGTGCACTTGAGGGAGGCGACTGACTCTGTAAGAAGGGGTGAGGTTTCAACAGCCTTGATGAAGGTGGAGGGTGTCTCTTGAAGGACTGAAATTCCAGGGACAGGAGGAGAGGGAACAGGATGGGTCAAGGAGGTATGGACTCCCTGGTCAGGGGAGGCATTTCTAAGGACAGGTAGAAGAGGATGATGACTAGTGACCAGAAATGGTGACAAGAAGGTCACTGCTGGATTCTGACAGGAATCGTTGAGAACCGTGTCCCAGGAGGGTCACACTTGGTGGTGAAAATTCAGAGCATTGGTGAATGGTGAGGAAATGCTATCACCCCCAGTTGTGTTGTGATAGTTTCTAACTCATGTCATGTATACTGGGAGGATTTACGGTAGGACTTGCAGGTGGAGCTTGAAGAAATTTGTGAATATCTCATGCCTTTGTCAGGCCCTCAACCGAGGAGGTTGGACATCTAGGAGTCCTCACTCCCCTCCTAAGGGAGTCACTAAATCCCATCCTTTGGCTCTCAGGGTCGCCTTGCTTGTCAGGTTCCTTAACCCTTCCCCTCACAGCCTCCCCATTACTTCCTCAGGCCAAGCTTTCATACACTCTAGTCAGAGTCACTGTTCATGTTCAACTCTTTCCCACTATTAGAATAAAGTCCCAATTCCTTAAATGAGTTTATAGGCAACCCGAGTCTCACTTTCCGCCTGTTCCTCTCTTTTCTCCCTTCAGAGCTCGCTTTCCCATTACCTTATGTGAGTGTTCTTCACATTCAGAATTCAAAATTCATTCACTTGTGTGCCCTTGGAGACAGTGAGCAGTCATTGTCCTCCTGCAAAGCCACTCAGCGCTGGGCCTCATGTTCATCCCCTCTGATCCTGTCATCTACCCCTGGTGGTGTGTTTTCAGAAAGTCATCCAAAAGGAGGAAGAAAGCTATATGCACAAGATACTCTTCACAACATTGTGATGGCATGAAAGTCAAAGCAAAGTAAATGTTTAGTCATAGCAGATTAGTGAGTTGGGGAGCTGTGTGGGTCATTACCTCACAACAGTTTACAACATAGATAGGAAGACCCTGCAACAGCAGGAAAAGAGACGGCTACAATTTTAAAGTGAGAAGAAAAATGGAAAATAAAATCACGTGTAGTGTATGAGTTTGCTAAGGCTGCTGTAACTCAGTAGCACAAACCAGGTGGCTTACATAGGAGAAATTTGTGTCTCAGCACTGGAGGCTGGAAGTGAGAGGAAGGCATTGTCAGGGTGGTTCCTTCTGAGCGCAGGGTCGCAGAGTCTCTGCCAGCTCCCATCCTAGCTTCCAGTTGTCTCGGGTGCCTTGCATCTTGGCAAGTAGATGTATTGCCTTCATCCCTGCCTCCCCCTTCATGTGGCTTTCTCCCTGTCCTTCATGTGGCTTTCTCCCTGTCCTTGAGTTAGGGCCCACCCTAATAATCTCCTTTTAACTTGATCATCTACTAAAACCTTATTTCGTAGTAGGGTTACTTTGACGGTACTGGGGGTTAGGATTTCAGTATCCATACAGGGGATGTAGTTCAACCTATAACGTATACCACAATTGCAACAATACACGACGTGAACACAAATGTTCAAAGATTTAACAGGAATATGCAAAAATGAAAATGGTTTGGTTAGGATGGAAGGACTGTAGGTGATTTCTCCTCCAACAACCCTGTATACATACAAACAGCTGATTTATGTGCTTTCTGTAATAGTGTTTTGTTTTGGCTTTAATGTTCTTCTGTTGAGAAGGAACAGAAATGAACTCTGACCAGCTTAAGCAAAAAGGAAATTTATTGGAAGGGTGTCTGATGTCCCCAGAGTTGAAAGAATGGCTGAAGAACCAGTCTAGGAAATAGATGGCCTTCAGGGTTGTTCCTGGGAACCAAGGAGCCACCTGGAAGAAGCCAAGGGACACACGTAACAGGAAGGCATAGGAATGAATGAAGGGCCAGCCATTTCTTGTGTCGCTCAAGAGTCAAAGTCCCAGGGTAGGGAAATCAACTCCTGAGCTTAAGTGAGGTGTCTACCGCCTGGTGGCACTGGAACAGGGAGAAGGGCTGGGGGCCTCCAGAGATCCTTTGCCTTCATATTGGGAGGCAGGTACATGGTACCCTGTCACTGAGGCTGGACACAGTGGAAAGGAAGTCATTCCCCTTAGAGGAAATCCAAGTAGTATTAGAAATAGAAATAGATTCTGGACAGGTTCTTCATTCATTCCTTCGTTCATTCATTCATTCATTCATTCATATGTCCATTAACTACTGAGTGCTTACCATGTGCTGGGTGACATCAGGGAACAGAACGAAGTCCTTAAATCACTTATATTCCAGTGTGGGGATAATGAATTAACAAGTGACTCTCTAACAGGGCAGGTGGTTCCATAAAGGAAAATGAAGCAGGGTGGAGGGTGTTCATTTTTTTTTTCCTTAAATGTCATTCTGACATGATGCACCTATTCCATGTATAATTAAGGACACTCTCACTCCTCCCCTCGAGGGAGACAGCCCAGAGGCTCGTCAGTTACTGCAAATAGCGCCGAGTCTAGGCCCCTCTGAGTGGTAGCTGTTTCTTCTCCAGTTCAGTTGCAGTGCCTTTTCCACTGTATACCCAGAGGGAAATTTAAGCAGCACACCCTTATCGTCATAGTGGAAGGAGGTGGGGGAGGAAAGGAAACAGAAGATAAATAAATATTATGCACATACACGTGACACCACAAAAGGAAATGTCTCTCTCCTGCTTCCGGTTGCAAGGCCATACGTGCTATTGCTGACTTTGCTCATCGCGTGCCCATCGCACACTCCCCCTGCGCCTGCCCAGTATCTTGCTTGGTAGTGTCCTTTGCCAGCTGAGGTGGCCAGATCTGTGGAGCTGTGAGTGGCCCTGCTTGCTCAGAGTTGCCGTCATCTTTTTTCTCTCCCTCCCTCTGTCAAAAATCAGTCAATCTATAAAAATGTGTGGGGCACCAACTGGAGCCTGCCAGGCACTGGTTTGACCATGTGGCATAGGGCAGAGGATAAAGCCTCGCCAAGTTCACATTCTAGCGTTGCATCCAATTCAGTCAGTCAGTCAATACCTTCTCTTGGGCAGTAACAGTCACTCTGGGGAAAGTGGACGTGGTCGATGTGGTAGAGAGTGTCAGGAAGAGCATGGCAGAGGGTGACCCGGTTATCCCTAAGGAGGTGAAACTGGACTGGACGCTTGAAAGATGAGCAGGAGCTGAAGATCTGAGGGAGGAAAGGTCCTGTGTCAGGCACATCAGGTGCCCAGAGTTAGGCTGGTACTCGACGTGTCTGAGGTTCAGCGAGAGGGCTGGGGTGACCAGAGTTCAGGAAACAAGGGCAGGAGAAGAGGGCGTTACAGTCTGGCGGGGAGGCTGTGGCCGGATAGAAAGGGCATTGCAGGTCTTGGGTAGAACTTGGAGTTATTCTAAGTGAAAGGGGAAGCCATTGCCGGCGAGGGAGTGATAGGCACTGATTGAAGCTTTAGAGAGGAAGGACAGTTTGGGGGAGAAAAGGCAGAGGAAGGGAGACTGAGTGGAGGTTATTGCATAAGTCCAGTTGAGAAACCGTAGTGGCACTGACCACAAAAGACAACCATGTCTGTCTTGGGTGCTCATTTTCCCAGTGCATGGGGAGGCGAAAGTGGCCAGTCTTGGTTCTAATCCAGTGGGGCCCGGCCTGTGGATTCCCGTGGAAGTCCTTCTCTCCTGGGAGAATGACAGGGCAGAGTTACTGAATAGGAAGAAAATATTTTGCAAATGTATTATTAAGTCATCAGAGGAAGTGGCCCCTGTGCTTGCCCTTTGTATTCTGGCTGTGGGTGAACATCACCTTGTCAGACACTGCTTCAGCATGCATACCCTATCCCAGATGGCATCATAATATCAAGGTGTGTCCCCAAGCCATCTCTGTTACTTTGTTTACATTCAGCCATGATTGCATGCTTCTGGACCATAACAGGATAACACTTGTGACCCTCACGGGCACTGGCCTATCACCGCGTTCCCCGCGGCATCCCTGGGTAGAAGCATGGTCCTGCGAGGTGCTGTGACAGTGTATCAGGTCTGACAGGTAAGGAAAACAAATCCAGATCTAGAATAAATGTCTTTCCCACTAAGGACAGATCATCTACCCCTCTATTATGAAAAGGGTCCATTGTAATCAACTCTCCACAAGGAGCTGTCTGGTTCCTTCAAGGAACCATATCATTAACTTGGTTGAGAGGGACACCCTGTGGTTTAGCCCAGGCTTGGCATCCATTTCTGCCACCATGGCCTTTTTTTTTTTCTCCATGAACCTACTGAGTAAGCATCAAGATGACTAGGAACAAAGATTGGCGTTCACAGAGTGGAACACAGTGTTCGCACAATTATTAAACAACCTCTTTTGCAATCAGATTCACGTGGGATACAACTGGGCATTCACATGGGACAGATGATTTCTCATGCTTTGAGTGTATTCTGGTATATCTAATTGTACTCCTTCCCCAAATCAGTCCGTTACCTATTTTGTTCTTTCCACATTCCTCCAAGCCATTCAGCCAAGCCATTGTCCTAGCCGTCTATCCACACAAGCTAAATCCCTGCTGAGGCCCTCTCTCCTCTCAGTCAGAAAGGATTAGGAAGAATTATGGCTTAGATTTTACTACGAGGGCAGGGGGGTTGGGGGTGGGTGGGAGGGTCTCCCTTTGCCAAGGGCACAATTACCAGGTAAATGGTGGAAGAGCCCTTTCAGGAAGCCTGGAAGAAAGAGTTGTGACTCTGGGATACCTACCCCAAGGTTACCTGGCTTCTGCCTCATGAAGAGGCTCTACGTGTGGAAACCACCTGAGATCTGGGAGCTAGATTTGAGTCTCTGCCACCAGATTTGGAGATTTCCTACCATGTGAATTAAGTAATAGGTTAGTGCAGTTACTCATCACTTTTGTTCCTGCAGACCCTGTGATAGGGTAAGCATAGCCAGAGATCATGTGGGTCAACCATTCCAGTGACTGAGCTGGCCCTGCTACCTAGTGCAAGAGCTATGCCCTCTTCTGTGATATGGATGTCCCACCTCCATTGGTCCTGGACTTCGTTGCGATAGAAGCATGTCTCACTGACTTCCCCACCGACTTCCCTTGCCTGCTCCCTTTCCTGCACAGATGAGCAGTACGGTACTTGTAAAAATCGCCAGCACTTCCATCATCTGATTTGGGAAACACAGCCCAGGGGATGGTGAGTCCATGACAGACTAGCTCCAGCATTTCTGTCTTCTGGTTGCTGCACTTTTTCCTTCCTATGTGCCAAGAGCTGGCCCTTCCACTGCTTTAAGAGTGGGACAGGACTGGGTCCAGATCTACAGCCCATTGAAGTGCTGAGGTGACAGCCAGTTCGATGAGCCCATGTGTTGAATGCATGATCTCTGGTACATGTCACCCAAATGGATAAATTTGGTTTAATCCAAATTATATTTGGTAAATGCAGTATATGCACCTTGTTTGGATTCTGATACCAAAAAATAAAAAGATCCTTTTGAGACAGTTGGGGAAATTTGCACATGGACTGAGAATTCAGTGAAGTAATTATTGCTCATTTTGTTAGTGGGGATAATGATTGTGTAGTTATTTTTAAGTCCTTATTTGTTATGGGTACATACTAAAATGTTTTTTTGCATGAAACAATATATGTGAATTTTGCTTTAAAATACTCAAAAGCTGGGGCACCTGGGTGGCTCAGTGGGTTAAAGCCTCTGCCTTTGGCTCAGGTCATGATCCCAGGGTCCTGGGATTGAGCCCCGCATCGGGCTCTCTGCTCCGTGGAGAGCCTGCTTCCTCCTCTCTCTCTGCCTGCCTCTTTGCCTACTTGTGATCTCTCTCTGTCAAATAAATAAATAAAATGTTTAAAAAAATAAAAAATAAAAAAATAAAATACTCAAAAGCTGCTGAGGGAGTTCGGGGAAAAATTGGCTTTGATAATTGTGGGTTCATCATTTGATTTCTCTACTTTTGTGTTTGTTTGAAATTTATCACAAAAGTTTTAAAAAATAATGAAAGTATGTTTCCTCCTTCCTGGTTAGGTGCTCCCCAAATCTGCAAATCAAGAAATGCCCACAACTAAATTTTCCTCAAAATGTAGAAATTTGAATATTAGCAAACTGATTTTTGTTAAGAAATGAAGACGTACTCCTTTCAGGTGGAGGTGAGCTGCCCCTTCTCAGTACTCATTCCTCAGCACCTTGCTGTGCTCCTTTCCAGCACTTCCTTCTTGCTTGCCTTTGTTAGAGGACTGTCCTTTCTCCTTACTAGCCCCTTACAGTCTGAAGAAAGGTCACAAGGAGCAGTCATCAGTAATGTTTATTGACCAATGGGTGTGGTATTGAAATAATAGATTCGGATCAGGAATCACAATGGTACTTGTATGTGCTCTTACAAAGTTCAGGATTGGGAGGCTGCCATCCTATTAAAAACCTTATTGCTTTACTGGTGATGGTGTTTGTGGCCCTTCTTTCTCCCTGGGTCTTAGCAAAACATGCCTGCCCTGTGATAACTTTTTCTTAGAGAATTATCTTTACTGCCTTTTGCTTTTTCTTATGAGAAGCTTATGTAGTAAGTTCCAGGGCAAGTTGCTACATCACCGCCTACCCATGCTCCTCATTTGCCCGTATTTACTTTGGGTTCCAGCTTTACATCCTCCCTTACTAGTCTACGGATCAGAAGTCAAATTTGATTGCTTTCCAAAATTATTCTTCTTATGTCTGTTCATCCTTGTCTTTCTACTCATCTCACCCATCGAGTTCAGATTAGCTTGCTCATGTGACATAAACCCAATGATTATCTTAACCAGAAAGGAAACATTTCCCAGAAAGGAAAACATTCAGTTTCCTCAGCGATCACATTTCTGTGGAATCTTTATGGGTTACAAGCAAGGAGCTAAAGTATGACATTGAAGATCAGTAGATTTGGGGATGCCATTTTAAAAAATACCTGTTCGTTATATTTTTAAAAGCCTTCTCCTTAACCATTAAGTACTATATTAGAGTATTTTTAGTAATGCCACATAAGAGAGGAGAGAACACAGGATTAGCTACAGTAATAATTAAATATGAAAAATAAAATGGTTTTCTAAGGAGACATGAAGTTGACAAGTTGACTTGATTAATTTTTTTCAAGTAAACTCTGCACTACACATGGGGCTCGAACTCATTACCCCAATATCAAGAGTCACATGCTCCTACTGAGCCAGCCAGGAACCCTGAATTGATTACACTTCTTATGGCTTTTAAAAATATTTCTAGGGGCGCCTGGGTGGCTCAGTGGGTTAAGCCTCTGCCTTCAGCTCAGGTCATGATCTCAGGGTCCTGGGATCGAGCCCCGCATCAGGCTCTCTGCTCCACAGGGAGCCTGCCTCCACCTCTCTCTCTGCCTGCCTCTCTGCCTACTTGTGATCTCTGTCTGTCAAATAAATAAATAAATAAATAAAATATTTCTAAATTACTCAAATTGTTGCTTGATTTGATTTTTAAATAGTTTTACATCTTAATTTCTTATGAATATAGTCACTTTTGGCAAGCTAGGAAAGAGAATCAAATTAAGCCAGTGTAGCCCTCTGATGACCTAGGCCAGAACTACACAGTCTACAGCAGAATGATGTAATGCTTGAAGTTGTTAACAATGGCATTGTGAAACTCGAAATCATAACCCCCATCTACATTTTTCATTAGGAAAGCAACCAAAAAATACAGCCCTTAAAGGCATGATGTATACAAAGAACATCTCTGTTTTTTAAATTCTAGTTAACATATAGTGTTATATTAGTTTCAGGTGTTCAATATAGTGATTCCGCAATTCCATTCTTTACTCAGTGCTCATCATGATAAGTGTACATCTAATCCCCTTCACCTGTTTCACCCATCCCCTACACACCATCTCTCTGCTAACTGTCAGTTTGTTCTCTACAGTGAAGAGTCATTTTTTGGTTTGTCTCTTTTTTCCTTTGTTTGTTTTATTTCTTAAATTCCACATATGAGTGACATCATGTGGTATTTGTCTATCTCTGACTGACTGACTTATTTCAGTCAGCATTTTACCTTCTAGATCCATCCATGTTGTTGCAAATGGCAAGATTTCGTTCTTTTTCGTGACTGATAGTCCATTGTGTGTGTGTGTATGTATATATATGTATATATATACATACCACATCTTCTTTATCTGTTCATATACCAGTGGACACTTGCCCTGCTTCCATAATTTGGCTTTTGTAAATAATGCCTCAGTAAACATAGGGGTGCACATATCCTTTCAAATTACTGTTTTCATATTCTTTGTATAAATACCCCGTAGTGCAATTACTGGATCATATGGTAGTTCTTTTAACGTTTTGAGGAACCTCTATACTGTTTTCTACAGTGGCTGCATCCCTTTCCGTTCCCACCAACGGTGCACAAGTGTTCCTTTTTCTCCACATCTTTACCAATACATGTGTATAAAAAAATCTTGATTTTTTTTTTGACAGAATGACCCAAATTATACCCTGGGCAACCTGTCTGAGCACATTAGAGCTGGCTAATGATTGGTGGAGGGAGGAAGTACAGTTGACCCTTGAATAATGTGGGGGTTAGGGGCATGTCCCCCACAACACATACCCTATACAATCCAAAATCTGTGTGTAACTTTTGGCTCCCCCAGACCTTTACTACTAATAGCTTACTGTTGACCAGAAGCCTACTTGATAACATAAGCAGTTGATTAATACATATTTGGTATGTTATACATATTATTATATATTATTTTATTATTAATAATTATTATCATATGTATTCATATAATAAAGTAAGCTAGAGAAAAGAACGTGTTACTAGGAATACCATAAAGAGAAAATGCATTTACAATACTGCACTGTATTTATCGAAAAAAAAAATCTGTGTATTAGTGGAGCTGCGCAGCTCAAACGCATGTTGCCCAAGAGTTAGACCTGTCTTGAAAACCTGCTCCGTGGGATTAAAAATTCCTGGTTCTGGTGTCAGTAGGAAAACAAGTAAAAAATAGTACAGACCAAACTCAAATTGATCATGGGTTCTACGGGGAGCTACCGCCGGAATACAAAGATAAGTGAGGAATAAGATAAGATAGAAATTTCCAAAATAAGTTACTTAGTGATAAGAAATCCAGCTTACTGCCTTTTCGTTTTGCTACGGAATAAATTGAGGACTTTTTGAGAGAAACCGTCAACCCTGAAGAGGGTGATGGCGATGGTGTCTACCACTGAATAAGCCCCGGCTTGTTGCTGTTTCTCCATGGCGCGGATCCATGTGGAGTGGCTCATGGAGACCTTGTCAGGCCAGGAGATGGAAAGGAGAGCATGTCCTAGTTAGCGCATTACAAGCTTAGTTACTGTCTTTTGCGGTGGACTCCACTGGCCATCCCAGTGTGGTCAAATACCTGCTAACTGCCCATAGGCACTGGCTTCTGCCCAGGGCCTTAAGGCTGGGTTCAGCCCCCTCTGTGGCTTCTCGCAGAGGTAGGTGCTGTTCCTCCGCGAGTAGCCCCAGGAGGCTTGGGGTTCCCAGTAGGCGATCTGGTGGGGTGAACCCCGTGGCAACACCGGAAGTTCTCCTTGCTGAATCGCTGATCATGTGAAAGGCTCAAACAGAAAGGATGGGGTGTGGTTGCCTCTTGGGGGAGCCGACTGGGGGCTCTTCTGAAGCTGAGGTCAGTGTGCAGCCGCGCCTGCACTGGGGTGGACCCATCCCAGGACCCCGGGGGCTGTAGAGGCGACCCCCGCCCACGTGGCCTGGCCGTGCACGCAGGCGCTGCCCCCGCATCCCGCCCCCACATCCCACCCAGCAACGGCCACCCCCAGGACGGCTCCCAGGCCTTCCTTTCTTGCGCCTGCGGCATGCTTCCTACACAGATTTAAGGTTGGTTTGTCTAAAGGAAAGAAAAAGTGTACTAAGTCATGGACGGCTACCTTGACAGCCTGGTGGTTTTGAAGTACAGTTGGGGATTATTTACTCAGGGGTGACATTGTCTCCATGTCTTCAACTTCTCTTTCTTCAATTTGATTTTGTACTGAAATATTTGCTCAGAAACGGGAAAGATTTCCTTAGGTGTACTTATCTACTTTTCCCCATTGAGGAACTGGTATTGGTTGTAAAACAAGTTTATTCAGCCTTATACAGTTGATACGACTAATATTATTGGCAAGTGATAGAAGATGTCATTAGGACATAATCAAAAACTGATATTTCAGAAAATGCCCAAGGTGCTCTTGGTTTAGAGATACCTCATTTGTTTTGACCCACTTAATAAATATATGTGATGTTGTATATCTCAATCTCTGCCCTATTACGAGTGAGACACTGTGCTAGAGAGTGGGTGGTTGTGAAGAACCCAGAAGCCATTCTCACAAACCTCCAGTGTGGTACTGGGACTTTAAAGCCGTTGCCAGGATAAGGGAGCTCAGGGTGAAGGGAGAGCATGCAGATCAGATCTGGGGAGTCCCAAGACTTCCCGGAGAAAATGACATCCAAGTTGAGAGTTGGTTACTGAACCAGCATGAGTCTTCTCCTTGGTGAGAAACAGACCAACTACAACAAGTAGAGTGGCCTTACAAGTGGCATTACAAGTGGCCTTATAATCTTTATTTATAGTAAATAAAGAGAATACAGGATAATTTCCAAAGCCATGCCTCCCACACAGGTAAGCAGGCTCCTTCTGTTGGGGTTTGGAATGAATATGCAAAGGGAGACCTCATCCTTGCCTGTAATGGACAGACTTAAAGTTGCACATGTGCACTCAGAAAACATTCCCATACATATATTGTATGTTATGCTAATAAAGCTTATGCCCCTCCCAGAGCGGGGATTTTAACATAAAGAAGCTGAGGTAACTGTGGGGCACTTTCTTCTGCACAGAGGTAGTCCTGCTTGGGGTCAGGGGAAGGTCACCCTCCAAATGTTTCTTTTCCTGTTCCAGCAATTAGTTAGCTAGTTTCTAAAAGACAAAATTGATAGCCACAGGCTTCTGGGAGTTTGCTGGGCTAAGGAAGTCTCTCCGGTGACAACGTGTGAAGGGTGAATAGAAGTTAGATTAGGTTTGTTGTGAGGGAAAGGTATGTTCCAGGCAGAGGGAATAGCATATGCAAAGGGTGGAAGCCAGAGAAAGGAGAACATATTTCTTACCCCATCTGCAGGCCTCTCAGATTCAAGGTGTCCTGCACGTGCTGACTGGAGCCTGCAACATGCTGAGGGCTTGCCTTAGTAGGCTACTCATTCGACCCTGCTTGAGTTGTATCCTACCAGGAGTCAAGGGCATGCCTCCAAACTCATTTATGGCAGCTGTATCAGTTATTATAATTATAGATCTTACTTAGATATACAAACAAATGAAATGTAAGACTGTAGAGACTCAGCTCTGTGAAAACCAAACTGAGTACTTTGTAGAGATTCAATAAAGGTGAATTGCCAAAAATTATTTTCTGTCCGATTAGATGAGAATTGATAGCTGTAAAAAAAAAAAAAAAAAAGGAAGGAAGGAAAAAAGAAAGAAAGAAAGATTGATCAATCCAGGAATGTTTATTCAGAATACTTCACAAGTGTCTCTGGTTATTATTGTACTTGAAAGAAGCCAGAGCTGGAAATCACAGTTGACACATTCTCGTGTGACCTAGGCAAGAAAGAATGCAGAATTCCAGTCAGATAATCATACATGAAGACCTCTGGTCCTTTGTGATAACAAAGATGAACGCATTGCACTTTTATATGTTTTAAGTTAAGACATTTATGGCATAAGTGCAGGTGTGATGTTTTTGACTTGGGGTTTTCAGGCAGTCCGACTGCACCTGTGGGAGGACCCCTTCAGTGGGTTTCCTGGCTGTAGCAGGAGGAGGTGAGGGAAGGATTGGAGTGTTGAGAGATAAGTCTAGACTAGAGATCAGAGGTAAGGAGCCTGCCCCTTCCACGCTTCCAGGAGAGGGGATTAGACTAGCCTGGGGGCAACGAGGAGCCATATTAGAGTTTTAAGTGGAGCAGGGGGCTCAGATTTGCATTTTAGAGACATGGCTGGCTAGATTGTGCCCTTCCTGCAGACAGGAAGAGTCATTGCTAAGTCAAGTAGACAGAGCCCTGATCTAAGAACAAGACCATAGTTGAGGTGCCTGAGTGGTGGGGTCGGTTAAGCCTCTGACTCTTGGTTTGGGCTCAGGTCATGATTTCAGGGTCCTGAGATCAAGCCTTTTGTTGGGTTGGGCTGTGTGCTTAAGGCTCAAGACTCTCTCTCCCACTGTCCCTCCCCACCTGTATATTCATGTTCTCTCTCTTGCTCTCAAAATAAATAATCTTAAAAGAGAGAGAAAGAGACCACATGGCCATAGTCCTGGAGAAATGAAAATTTGGCAGGCCAGTTGGATGTTTCGGATGCTGAAACGCAGGTGCCTGGGTGTTGGAGAGCGTAAGAGAATAGCACATGAGTGGGGGGCTCCATTCTGTTCCAGGCATGTTGAATTGGAGGCACAGGTGCAACAACTAAGTGAAGATGTTCGCACCGTGCCCTTCATCGTAATAGTCTGATATTGAGGAGGAAGACCCCAGAGAGAAGTAAAGACTTGAAAGTCCTCAGCAAATGAATGGTTGTTCTTAAAGCTGTTGGAAGCAGTGTTATCATCCAGGGTGTATGGGAAAGATTAGAAGAGGCTCAGCAACATTTGGGGACCAGTAAATGATAACAAAATCCACAAAGAAGATAGAAAAGGAATGGCCAGACTGGTGAGTGGTGTCCTAGATGTCAGAGGAGGCCCAGTTTCAGGGACAGAGTGGTTAGCAGGCAATGTTAGATGTATCCAGAGTGAAATTGGGCACTCTGAAAGATACACATTGGATTTGTGGCAGGAAGGACAGTGTTGACCTTGATTGGCAAAGGCAGCTTGAGTTCACTGGGAGGGCAGAGCCAGAATGCAGTGGGAGGGCGGCTGCCAGGCCGTGGGGGAAGTCAGGACCTTAAGTTTTAGTACAGAAGTGTTTTATCAATTTTGTTTCTCATTTCCCTTAAATGTTAGGGCTAATTAAAAAACTTTTGTCTTGCTACCTTATTAAAAAAATTATTTTGGCTTTACAGTACCTGAAAGCTCATGGATACAGATGGGTCTGCGTTTATTTTTACTGAATGTTTTTTGAAAGAAATAGTAATATTAAGTATGCATCAGAAAGTTCCATTCTTTGATTTACGGTTATGAAATAATACACCAAGATAAAGGAGGTGGAGGCCCGAAAAGTTTATGCTGTTTTAACTCTTGATTTTTTAATTAAATAAGTGGTAAGAAATTACTGAAGCAATTTTTTTGAAAAGTTGTGTGATTAAGTCAATAAATTTATTAAAACACTTTAGATATATTCTTTACCTAGTCAAAACAAAGAAAATACATTTTTTTCCTTTGCCTTAGTTTGCTGTTGTTGATACTATTTCTAATTTGTTATTCTAATTTACTGTTATGAAAGTTAATTTTCTCATTGACAGATCTTTGGGTCAGAAAACAGAATTGAGGGGGCGCATGGGTGGCTCAGTGGGTTAAACCTCTGCCTTCGGCTCAGGTCATGGTCTCAGGTCCTGGGATCAAGCCCCGCATCGGGCTTTCTGCTCAGCAGGGATCCTACTTCCCCTCTCTCTCTGCCTGCCTCTCTGCCTACTTGTGATCCCTCTCTCTCTCTCTGTGAAATAAATAAAATCTTAAAGAAAAAAAAATAAAAAAGGAAAGAAAACAATTGAATCCTAATCCTGTTGACTGGCTATGTGACCTTAACCTCAGAGTCTTAATGTCCTCCTTTGTTCCATACCCCACCGATGTGTGAGGATGACATGGTGCACAGTAAATGTGTACCAAATACAAGCTGTCATTCCTGCAAAGAACCAGAAGGATGTATTCCTTACACAGGGCATAAGTACTGAGAACCAGTGGGCCATGTTTCCAGCCAGAGTTCTGAGTTACTTATTTAACTGCGCTAACCAGCAGTTTAACCTTAGACAAGTCACTTAATCAAATGAGTGAAGTCCTAGAGAACTAGGAGTCTTTATGGAACATTATTCTGTTTAATTATTATCCAAATGTAGGTTAAGCAAATTTAAAATACATTTTAAGAAAAATAATTTTTTTATGTTGAGTATCTTGACCCAAGATTTTAGGCATTGTCTAAGGATGTTCCAAAGTATCACTTTAGAGACTCCACCAAGTTTTTTTGTTAAAAGAGAAAAAGAAACACAACAGCCAGTATTAAGGCATATGTGATGCCTTGAAGTAACTGTAAAACCTTTTGTCTGATCTCTTATTGTTTGGATTATCTCTTTCTGTGGCTGCTTTTCAAGAGTTTTCTTTCAGTAATGAATCAGAGAAAATACAAAATCAGATTTTGCTTACTTAGCACCTACTGACAGTGATGGTAACAGGTTGAAGGATTGGTGATAGCGAGCTTTGGTTGCCCCGTGTGGATGTCATGAGTCTGGTCTAGTTCTCTTCTCCTTTCCCTGTCCTGCTTTTATACTTTATTACCAAGGGGATACTGGGCAGTGCTTGTATTTATTTGTGAAACAGGATGACTCAGTTCACTTGTCTTTAGGCACGTACTTGCAGGAAGAATGTTTTCCTGCCTGCTAACACTGAGCATGTTAAAATCAGTCCTGACCATGTTCTGAGACAGTGTGGATTCCACAGTCAGAGGAATTTAGAAGTTATTCCGTATACAGGAACAAGTATTACAAACATGGACATCAGTGGCTTGAACCGTAGTGCCTACAAGTTTCAGAGATGTTGTTAGCTCCATTAGGAGTTTTATCTACGCTGGTATTTCATGCCTTAATCACTGCCTAAAATCGGGATTTTTTTAAAAAGGAGTATAATGTTTTAGTCTCTCTTAAAAAAAAAAGTTTTCACCTTTTTCCAGCAAACTGTTGAAATTATCATTTTAATGGTTCAGACATGCTCAGTTCTAAAACTTGGATTTCTTTAATCTTTCTAGATTAAAAAAGTAAAAAGTCATTCAAATATCCTGTGTCAAATGCAAGTTTCAGAAACTGGATTTTAATAGTAGAGGAGAGATTATTACAAGTCCCTGAAGGAGAGCCAAGAGATCTAAACATGTAGCAAACAACCACATAGTGCTTGTACTCTGTCCATGTTCTCTGAGATGAATTCATCCGGGCTTAAAACTACTCAGACCTGGGGCACCTGGGTGGCTCAGTGGGTTAAGCCTCTGCCTTCAGCTCAGGTCATGATCTCGGGGTCCTGGGATCGAGCCCCACATCGGGCTCTCTGCTGAGCAGGGAGCCTGCTTCCCCCTCTCCCTCTGCCTTGCCTCTCTGTCTACTTGTGACTCTCTCTGTCAAATAAATAAATAAAATCGGAAAAAAAAAAAAACAAAACTACTCAGACCTTTTTCCTCACTCAGTTAGGCAAGATTTCAGTTATAAGTAGTGTAGCTGGCATTGAGACCAGATCAGGCTGACTTGGAATCCCAGACTGCTTCCATTCCACCGTCTGTCTTCCAGGTGGAAGGTGGAAGGTGGAACAAAACACAAAATGATTTTTTTTATGTGCACAAAAGTGTACCCGTGTGTTGGCTTTTAAGACCATGCCCTAATAATTGCCTTTAATTAAAACAAAAGAAGAAAGGGAAATTCATCCAATACCTATTTTGCTCTTGTTATGTTTGAAACCTGCTCAGTCTTAAGGATGTAAAGACAAATACATAAATACAGAACAGATACGAAATACGTACTAGGTCCGGAAGAATGGGAAAAAAACAAACACATGGTGTTTACAGAAGATGGGAGAAACAGAAGTCGTAAAATGAAGACCTTACCTTTTCTTTTAAAGGGCAATTTTTATTTGTTTCTAAAGTTTAAACATTATATATATTACCTTTTCTTTTAAAGGGCAATTTTTATTTGTTTCTGAAGTTTAAACATTATTATAAACAGTACTCGGGAAGAGTGTCTTTTTTGGAGAGGTTGGGGCTTGGAGTAAGGGCAAACGGGAGGGTTTATTTGCCACAGAGAAAATTTTCCATCATTTTGTATGTTCAAGTCTGCGTTACCACAGGTTGAAAAGGAGTAGCTTTGAAGACACAAAGAGAGGCACGTTTACATCCTGTGTGTCTTTAAGTTTGCACTGGGTGGTTCTCACCCAGCAGCTTCTTATAACTTGGGCTCCATTTCCTGTGTGCTCTGTGTGACAGGGTCCTCCCCTTCTGTGGTGAGGAGCCTGGGTGCTGAGGCATGTTTCAGGAAGGCCTGATTGAGCCTGCCTTAGCCATCCATACATGAGCAGGCAGCATATTGAAATAGTGTCTACAGCTAGATCAGTATGTTCTAGAAAATGGTATATGTTACGTATTATGTTGAGTGAAGACATAATGTATACAAGTTTCAGAAATTGGTTGTATTTTCTTATATTTCCCTGGAAAAGAGCATGACTGGTCTATAGCTATATAATACGGCTTGTTTTTAATCCTTTCAGAATAAAGGGAATACTCTGGATACTTAGTTATTTGTGCTAGTGGACAAGGGAGCATTGGTTTGAATAACAGATAGCGAATGTAGCAAACTAGTTCCTGTTAAAGAATCCCCCATTCCAGCTTTAGGAACTGCGGCCCCATATCAGTAATAGAGAAGAGTGAGAGTGTGTACACAGAACACATGCTGTGGGGGCGCCTGGGTGGGTTAGTCGGTGAAGCATCTGCCTTTGACTGAGGTCATAATTCCAGGGTCTTGAGATTGAGTCCCACATCAACAGGGAGACAGTCCCTCCTACTGCGTGGGCTCTCTCTTTCTCTCTTACTCTTGATTCTGGTTAGTCATTGCTCAAATGGGACTTTGTACTGTAGCTCAGTCCAGCCAGATGTAGGGATTTCTCTGTTCGTGGTGATGTGTTATTCGATCTTGAGCCCATTTTCTAAAGCTGACAATATTGTGCTGAAGAATAGTGTCACTCTATCCTCTGGGTCTTCTCCTGTCTTGTGCCTTTCTTGGTTCTGGGGCCATATCTAAACCTAGTGGGGACATAAAGTTGCTAGGATATTCCTAGGCTAAGGACACCTTTCCACCATGCAGAAAAGGTTGCTGCTTTGGTGAAGAAGCTGCAGCAGCTGGGAAACTTTGAGCAGAAAACCAGTGCTGGTATTCTTTCTGCACAAAGCAGAAGGTGGTCATATAAGAAAATCTATGCCATATTGTATTTAAAATAAGAAGATCTCAAATTCAGAGCTAAATGGAACCTTAATGACCACCTAGTTGATCTCAAGAAACAGTCCTGGAGAAGTAGACATGACCACTGGTTTGAGTCTGAGGTATCACTACTAACTTACCCCAGTTGTTTTATGGCATTTCCTTTGCATATAGGTGTGTGTAAATATATATGGGTCTTAGGATCACTTTGCTGAAAAATCACTTTAATTTCTATATCTGTGTAAGAAAAATCATCATAATATTCCATGTGTTTTCAACTTTTACTTTATTTTCACTGATTTCTAAATATTTGATATTAGGATATAATTTGAATTTCTCTCCTCCCCTGAGGGACTGATCCCTTACTTAATTCTTTCAGGGTTGCCAGTAATCAATGTTTGTAAATCCCAGTCCTGACCATGTAATGTAGTGGTGTCTTATCCAAGGAGAATAGATTAATGTGTGTGTTGGGGCGGGGGTGGAGTTCAAGACTTTTTTCAACTATGCTTAAGGTCTTTGTTGTAGTATTCTTATTGATCTTATAAATATAGCCTTTAATCACTTAAAAAAAATTAAGCTGTAAGTCAAACCTCTGTATTACTTCTTCCAAAAATATCTTAGAAGTGTTGTTGAGTCAGTATCATCAGTATCCTTTGATAAGATGCCTCATTTATACAGTCTTTGTTTGTTTACCTTTCTCCTTCTTTTTATCTTTGTTTCATTTTGGGTGTGCAGTAAAGTAGGTTTACTTAGTAAATGCCTTTGATTTAAGATCCTAAACTCCCAGGGATCTCAGTGTAGTGCCTTGACCCTATCTCTGGATTTGGAAAAGTCCTTGGGATGTAAGAGCTATCCTGTGTACCAGCTGCCGGTGAAAGACAAAAGTGAGCAAACAGACTCTTAGGACAATACCAAGGAAATGTGGCAAAGAGATCTTTTTCTTTTTAACAACTTGCAATTTTATCCAACCAACAAAGCAAACAAACCCCAAATTTAAGAAAATGAAAACACTCTGGATTTTATTTGCCTCCTGCTGGAATTTAAACTTAGAACGAATACCCATCAGAATTAATTCCAACTTCTCACTGCTCTTTATCTCAATGTTTAGGATTTCACCTCTTTCTTCTAACTAAAACCGTATCTATCCATTCACATTCCATGGTCTTCATGAGTTTCTGAATTGATTTTTAAAAGGCACACTAGCGTTCACGATATTGCCTCAGAGGAACGAGTTTCTTGAATTGCCTAGAATAGTACTTCCCAAACCCAAATGTGTATTTGAATGCCCCTGACCTTGTTAAAACGCACGTTCTGATTCCACATAATGTGGGTGGGGACCCAGAGTCTTCACTTCTAATCAGCTGCTGGGTCTTGCCAGTGCTGTGTGTCCATGGACCACACCCTGTGTACCAAGGCTCTAACACACTTTCTTTGTGGGCAGTAATATGTGTCACTAGAATAAAAGAGTTCTGCGACCCAATAAAGTTGGGAAATTCTATGGTAAACAGTGTTGCACAGCGGTCGTTTGGGTTTATGGAAACCTGTGGCTACTAATGTATACTTGCACGTTTCATGAGGTAGACTTTTTGCATGGACCGTACTGTGCAACTAGTATGCCCTGTGGCATATAGGAAACTTTACCTTACGGAGAGAGACTGTTCTGAAAAACAATTTCAAGGAAGCTTTTGAGTCCATAATTTAGTTTAGTCCCACCTTTTATTTTTTTATTTTTTTTTTTTAAGATTTTATTTATCAGAGAAAGAGAGAGAGAGAGCGAGCGCACAGGAGAACACAAGCAGGCAGAGGCAGAGAGAGAAGCAGGCTCCCCACTGAGCAAGGAGCCCGATGCGGGACTCGATCCCAGGACCCTGGCATCATGACCTGAGCCGAAGGCAGCGGCTTAACCCACTGAGCCACCCAGGCGTCCCTAGTCCCACCTTTTAAAAGAAGAGATAGGCCCCTTTTGAATGAGCTATTTTACTAATCATTTAAAAACTTTGACTTTCTTAAATCATTAAAAAAAAAAAAAAAACTTGCAAAGGCAAAATTTGAAGCTGATGTGGTGTTGTGAGTGTGATTGTGTGTGTGTGTGTGTGTGTTCACTCCATTTCACCTTTGTTGTGGGTTATTAAAGCTGTGGGTTCTCCAGAAAACTCTTCAGCTGGATTGAAGGGTGGGATACAGGAAGTCAGTAGAAATAGCTACAAATACTTAAGATAAGAACAGTCTACAATATAGCACATAGTCAGCATGGGCAATATAATTGATTAGGCAGTTTTGCCTAGTAAGTGCATGGTGTGAGTTTTGTGGGAACCAGCACCGTTTTACTGACCTTGGGTCTTTTGAAGTTGAGGCAGCGTGATTGGTGATGTTTATTAATCTCTAACGAAGTGCCAGTATTGTTATAAATACTCTTTAGTATGTTCTCAATAACCCTCACAGGGTTGTTGGTACCCCAGTCACACCCATTCTACAGACCAGAAACCTAGATTCCCTAGAGATTTAGAAACTTTTCCTAAGCAGTTGGGTAGAGCAGATATTGTACCCAGGTTCACTGGGTCCCACCAGTGTAAAACATGCATTTGCTAACTGGTACTGTTACTGTTTTAACCACTGTTTATTAAGGGATCACCAGGTGATCGCTACTTTCTGTAGGTTATATCTTGCTCATAAAGTCAAAAAGTAACTAACGTCTTCCTGTCATGAAGAAATTGAAGGAAGTGTAGTTTGTTAAAGATCATTGTTTCACAATGTAAAAGAAAGACTTGCTCATTGACATAACTTGGAAAATAGTGAAGAGTATGGGGGAAATAAATGACCTGTATGTCATCTAGAGAGAAACTTTAAAAAACAGCAATTCTCTCCATTATAGGCGATACACACTTTATATAATGAAAGATAGACATATTACTTTCACATAGTAGAATGAAAGTAATATACACACACACACACATATATATATTTGAACAAAATCCTTCCTTTAAGGTGATTTCATAAATTTACAATTAACATATCTCAGATTTTTGTCATGAAATCCTAACTCCATTTTTGAACTCCGCGACCTCTCTGCTTTTTCCCCCGTGAAATAAATACCTTTTTAAAAGCTCCCTAAAAGTCTAACTCAGCCTTTGGGATTGTAATTAAAAGCAGCAAACGCATTTCTCCCACTTTTGTCGAAGGCTCTTGACCACACCTGATACGCTTGTGAGTGTGTTTGGGTTTGGTACGAGGAGGCTTTGCTTGAGTTTAGAATTTCCTCCCTGACATCCCTGGGATGTCTGGAGCCGCTAACCCTAGTGGCTGTGAGCAGTGAGCGAGTTGTCAGCCTCTAAGCGCGCTCTGGCCGGGAGTGCACACAGCGTCAAAGCAGTGAATAAGCGATTTCTGCAGTTTCCGTAGCTGAGAGAGCCTGTGTGATTCTCCGTGATGCTCAGTCACACCCCAGTCCTGCTCTGAATGTGGCTGTTTTTCAAAGAGAAGGATGGTAGCCAGAGGGGAGATAGCAAGATTCTGGAGTCTGGAAAGCCTTCACATGGGTATGTGTGCAGAGAATGAATTACTATATTGTGGCAATATTGCTAATTCTACTCCGTTTCCTTCCAAGTTACGGTGCTTTCTGTTTGCTGCTGCTTGCCAGTTTGTGTCTGTGAAAGCTCATTCATCCTAGTGCAGAGTTCTGAGGGTACTTTTAGTTGTGGATGTAGTAAATCAAGGAAATTGGCTTTGATTAGGGTATAGCTGTTAGTGTGAAATAGAAAATAAGAAGCAAGCATCCTGTGTGAGTTATGGATCTGGTTTTTTCTGTGCTGGTGTTTACTTCTGTTACATGAAATTCTTGTATACAAGAGTTTATTGTTGGGCTGTATATAAAAATGTTCCTTGCTAATCTGGGGTATGGAAGGCTCTCAACTGGTTTCTGAAAAAGACTGTTTTCTGTTTTCAAAAGTGGTATTGCCCGGTATTTGGTTACTGTGCTGTCCTCCCCTGTACTTTTCAGTATTTTTGTGAGTGGTGTCCTCTAAGATAGTTCCTGTTTAAATGTGAAGGAAATGTGATGCTCTCACCCTAAGAAGTTATATACATTGTGATGCATGTATTCTTTAAAAAGAGTAAGAAAGAAGGTACTTCACAGGAAGAATTTTAGCCAACTGCTACAATGTGGATACAATAGGATGCTTTTTAAAAGTCTTGTCTCTGTTTTTGCTTTCAATCCAATCCAGTAACTCAGACTGAAATGAATGAGAATTGCAGCTGACAGCTTGAAGGCTGCCTTGGGCCTCACTGGGGCAGTACAGGTTAGAGTTTGTGCTTCTTTCTTGTCTTGGTTGGTGTTCTGTGCTGGCCAAGAGCAGACGGGGATGTGGGTATGGCTTCTGTGTCTGGCAGATTGAGAAAACAAGAGCAGCGTGTACTCCCGTTTCACTAAAAAGTTGCTCACTGATAAATGCCTTCAGAACACAGACCTGCCTCCCGAGTGGCTGTGAGGGTCCACTTCAGTAACTGGGTACCATGAGCCTGTTGTCGTTGCAGACCAGATGAGGCTGGGATGGAGACCAGAGGGGTGCTGGGTGCCCCACTCATCTGAGCACCATTGGGTGGATCTGGGTGTTTATTACAGCCGAGCCAGCCACGCCAGTGCGTGGGAGAGCAGAGGCGGCAGGGCGCGGGCAGTGCTGGGAGCCCCCCACTGTCCTGCTGCTCCTCCTCTCAGCATTCCTCCACTCCCTGGGCAAGATTCCCAGTCTTTCTTCCCACACTCTGCAAAGGCCGAGGGAAGGCCTGACCCAGCCTCTGGCTGTGAGTGGAATGCTCTCGACCTAGCGAAAGAGACTGAGCATGGCAGAATCTTCTGTGCAAGGCTTTGCACTCACCTCGCCTCCTGTGTTCCCCTGCTCCTGCCCTGCCCCCACAGGTGGCTCTGTTCCTTTGATGAGTGTGGCTGGAAAGGAAAGGAAGGAACTCTCTTTAACTGGGAAGGCTGGTTCTTAGGAATCTTCTCTTTTCCGGCTCTGAATGTTTTCTGGTTCATTGTGTTCCAAAGACTTTTTCATATACTGCTATACTCACTATATGTATATATGTGTGTGTGTGTGTGTGTGTATAATGGAAGTGACAGCAAACGCAGTATTTAGTCAACTTTAAATGATATGCCAGCATAAGATAAAGTAATGAGTTTGCTAAATTGTGGGTTCTATTTTATTTGAGTACCCTGATTGGGTGGGGAGCAGGGGAGGGGCTGGGGGACCCTGAGGCACGGCCTGATGGCCCTTCTGTCTGGAGGAAGCTCCAGCCAGGGACAGGCAAGGGGAGCGTGGGCCCCGGGGAGGATGGGCCCCATCAGGCTGTGGTCCTGTCCCTGTGAGCTAAGTAGAGGGCAGGACGGAGGCAGGTGTGTAGCAGGCTTGTTTTGGAGCCAGACAGACCTGTGTTTGAATTCTAGCCCCACCACTTAGGAGCAGTTACTTAACCTCTTTGAGCCACAATTTCCTCTTCTATAAACAGACAGTAATAATTCCAAGATGCTTATGAGGCTTGACCGTGATGATTTATATTAAGTGTTTAGTGTAGTGCCTGGTACACACTAAGAGTTCATTCCGGGGATTTGGTGAAACCAGATAGGTTCCTGCTCAGGATTTATGCCCCAAGGGGTGGTGATATCCAGCCAGAGAGCCGTCGAGGGTGTAACCAAGTGGTGAGGAGAAGCCCTGGACAAACCCACATGTGTCAGCGTGGGGGACAGGGTCAGGGTCAGAACCAGAAACCCAAGGAAGAGCAGCAACTTGTTAAGAGGATGCCAAGGGACAAGCCAAAGGTAAAACCTGAGGGTTTGTGGCAGGACGCTAAGAAACCCAGAGCCTGAATCCCATGTCTGAATTGGACACAGGACGAGGGCAAGCTTCCAGAGCAGGAGGAAGCTGAAGTCTCTCCAGCCGCTGTGCTTCCAGGAGAGAGTAGAGGGGAGACCTCAGGGGTATTGTTTTGGGGATACCAAATCCTGATACCTGAGGGCTCTGAATACCCATTCGACAGAAGAGCTCAAGCAGATTCTTTTCTGAATGATACAGAGTATATATATGACCCAACTCTAGGGCAAGTTTTTGGCCTTAAATTGAGAAGAGGGAAGATGATTCATAGGTAGTTTAAAACAAAATTCATTAAACCATTTGTAGAAACAAAATCCACTGTCCGGGGTTTTGTGTAAATGAAGCTCAGGTATGATGTAACTCACTCCCATCACCAACCACTCTGGGCAGCAGAAGTCCGCAGTGGCCCTAAGTTGAATCCAGATAGAAAGCTGTATCCTGGGAGAATTATTTTCAAAAGATCCATAAACACTATAAAAGGTTATCAGTGAAGACTGGCATGTCCATATCTAGGACCCTTTTTGATCCTACTGTTCCTATGTTTAAAAGGCTCAAAAGTACTATTTCTGGGAAATGGTTTGCAAGTCTAGATTAGACATAACAGTGACTTATGTGATGGTAACATTTTAAATTCCAGATAGAAAAGTTGTTCATTCAGGCCTTTCACCCAATCAAGTGACACTGACTAGTAAGCATGTTTCTTTTCCCTACAGAAGTTCTTTTCCCTGGGAGAGGGGTGGGGACAGATATAAAGAGATAGGTACATGAACAGCTAGCCAGAATATTGTAAACAGCTAAAATATAACAATATAAATGTGATGAGTATCTTAAGCCCTACGATGCTTCTAGAACATCAGAGACCAAGATTGTTGCTGCAGGGGGCCAGGGAATAACAGGGAGGAGAGCCAAAGAGTCATGGAACCCATCACCAAGAAGTGGGAGCCAAGCTGCCTCAAAGTCGATGAAGCAGAATTTGATCTGCTCTTTGGATGAGAATGTTGCTCCATGTGGAGAGGTTAGCATGGACAGAGGGATTCTGCTCTTTTTGTTGATATAGGGAACATTCAGTGGGACAAAGTAGCTAGAGCAGAGGTTTTCACCAATGAGATCAGGGTACGTTGCTCTCCAAATTGTGACTTGCTGCATGGACAGGCAACAGAACCCATCCATCATAGAACAGATCCATGCAGGTGGCTTAAGTAAGTTTGGCCTTAAAGTCCCATGGTTCCCAGTTAGCCAGGCATCAGAATCCCTTGGGATGCTTTTGAAAATGGATTCTCAGCAAACTCCCCACTCTCCTTGAGCACTTGGTTCCGTGGTCCAGCATAAGGCAGGAATCTTGATTCTGAACATTCCCCAAGCGATTGGGTGCCATTGGCACTGGATGCGTGGGAACCACTGAAAAGGAAGTAGTGTCCCGAGTTTTGACACTGAAGTCAGCCCCCTGGAACTGGGTTTGTCCCCTCTGTGTGCATCTTTGTGGCTCGAGAGTGGCTCTGGGTGGCCAGGGTTTCGGCATCTAAAGCAGTGGCTCTATGAGAGCTGCTGAGGGTCTTAAGCCCAAGCTGCTGGCCTGTCTCTCTCCGCTGTGTTTGCGATTTCCGTTTGTAAGATGGGAAGCGAGACGGGCTTATCTCAAACCTGAGGAAGTCTGAGTGACCAGCAGGAGGTTTTCTAAAATATGTGTTTTGAACAGATTATTCTAAGTGTAGGAATTCCCCTGCAATCAGCCAGGTTTTTGAGGGGAAGTCCCCTCAGAGGAGCTGCCCCAGCCACGGGAAGAGGGCTGCTTGGTAGGTAGTCGGTGCTGGGGTGCGGCGCATCATGACAACAGCTGACATCCGGGTGACCTTCACGTCAAGTGGCTGACTGTGAAGCCCACTGTGTTTGTTCTTACCTTTCTTTTCTTTCTTTTTTTTTTTTTTAAAGACTTTATTTATTTATGACCGAGAGAGGGTACACAAGCACAGGGGAACAGGAGCGGGAGAGAGAGAGAAGCAGGCTGCCCACTGAGCAGGGAGCTCGATATTATGACCTGAGCTGAAGGCAGATGCTTAACGACTGAGCCACCCAGGTGCCGGGTTACCTTCCTTTTATTTAACAAAACACTTCCACATGCATCCTGTTACCAGCCCTCCCCACAGATGCGTGAGACACGTGAGAGAGGCACCATTTTTCTTGGTTGCAAATGAGAAAGCAAAGACTCTGTGAGCTCAGGATCTCTTTCTGCATGGTCTCGTTTGGACCCACACCGAGGTCTCTAGACTCCCAGGCCAGTGCTTTTGAAGTTCCATCACTCTGCTCAAAAGCCCTTCAACATGCAGAAATAAGCCAAATGGGAAAGAGATGTGTTGTGTGTCCTGAGAAAAACTCCCACCAGGACATGGGCCTGTTTTCTGTGTGCATAAATCAGACTCCTATAGGAAGTCCTTATCCTTTGGCACATGTTATAAAATAAGACTTTCCATTGTTGGTGATGTTTGATATTTCCTGTCATAAAAATTCACCTTTGGAGTCTGTGAGCAGGTTTCATCCCTTCACCAGTGCAAAATATAAGTCCAGACAGAAGAATGTCTGTTGCTTCCCTGAGGAATGTTTTCCTTTAGAATGTGGAAGCTGTTTATTGTTGGCCTTTAAAAAAATAATAATAATACCTTGGGGCATCTCTGGTTGTATTATGTCTAATTGTGTTTGCATTGGTCCTGCTGACTTAAAAATAGTCTGTTCTCTATGGGATGTGTGGCTCTCTCCAGTTGTTCCTAAAGCTGCATCAGGTCAGGCTGCGACTGGCCTGGGGAGTCACCCTCGGATGGCAGCTGTGGCCTGGGGAGGCGACCAGTTCATTCAGGAAGTAAGCAGGGATCTAGGGGGGAAAGGAGAATTCAGAGCTGAATCTGAAGGTACGACTGTAGAAGGGACAGAGGTAGGGGTGCCACAGAAAGAAGGTAGCCCAAGAGCAGCACCCTGGTGGGGGGGTGTGCGAGGGAACAACAGCCTTTCCAGAAGGATGTGGTGACAATTCAACAAGCACCTTAAAAATTCATTGTATACAAATTTAGAGTATTTCTGTATATTTACTCTATGGAAAAAGGTGTGTTGTTTCATAATTGGTCTGAGCCAGAGGTATGTGCTAAAAATCAGTGTACAGAGCTTTCACATGATAAAGGTTGTCTCGCTGGGCTTGAGTGCAGCTTTAAGAAGTTCTGTGGAAAGAGAACACACTGTATCTGCTTCCATTTTATTGTATATATAGGGCTTTGGAGAATTTTAAAAATGATTTTAACCCAGAACAATCTTTGTTCCATGTTTCCAAGATTGTTTTCAAAAATGGCTTTTCTTAAAAAAAAAAAAAAAAAAAGGCTTTTCCATGCCTGTGTGTTCAACAAAAGAAATACATTTGGTGAGGATATAGGGAAATCAGAACACTGTGCATTGTTGGTGAGCATATATAGTGGGGTGGCCTGTGGAAAACAGTATGGAAGTTCCTTAAGAAGTTAAAATAGAATTACCATGTAATCCAGTAGTCCCACTTCTGGGTATACATCCCAAAGAATTGAAAGCAGGATCTCACAGAGATCTTGGACAGCCATGTTCCCTTCAGCAGTACTCACAGTGGCCAAGAGTGGGGAGCAACCCAGGCACATCCACAGATGAATGGATCTAGAAAACAGTGTGTACGTACAATGGACTATTATCCCACCTTTAAAAGGAAGGAAATTCCGACAACACGCTACACAGATGAACCCCGAGGACATGATGCTAACTGAAATAAGCCAGTCACAAAAGGACGAATGCTGGGTCCCTGGGTGGCTCAGCTGGTTAAGCCTCTGCCTTCAGCTCAGGTCATGATCCCAGAGTCCTGGGATCGAGTCCCACATCGGGCTCTCTGCTCAGCAGGGAGTCTGCTTCCCCGCCCCTCTCTGTCTCTGCCTGCTTGTGATCTCTCTGTCAAATAAATAAATAAAATCTTTAAAAAAAAAAAAAGGACGAATGCTGTATGATCCCACTTAAAGTATCTCAAGTAGTTAAAATCACAGAAACAGAAAGTAGGAAGGAGGCTGCCAAAGAAGCGGGTAGGAAGGAGGGAAAATTAGTATAAGGTTTCCGTTTTGCAAGATGAAAAAGTTCTGGAGATCTGATCTGTTCACAACCATGTGAATACACAACACTATTGAAGTGTACACTTAAATATGGCTAAGATGGTTAATTAATTCTATGTGTTTTTGGTTTTTTTAAACCACAATAGGAAGGGAAGGAAGGAAGACATTAAATTTATTCCTTTTTTTTTTTTAAGATTTTACTTATTTATTTGACTGAGAGAAAGAAAGCACAAGTAGGCAGAGTGGCAGGCAGAGGGAGAGGGAGAAGCAGGCTCCCCGCTAAGCCGGGAGCCTGATGTGGGGCTCGATCCTAGGAACCTGGGATCCCACCTGAGCCGAAGGCAGACGCTTAACCCACTGAGCCACCCAGGTGCCCCTAAATGTATTCTTTTTATTATTAGAATATATTCATTTCTCCTAATTTTGCTAAAGTACATTTTGAGAATTTATCGTAGCTCCACATCATGTAAAATTCTCCCAGAGAAAAAGTCACATTGACTGACCTTGATCTATAGTTGAAGATTTTGAGGCCATTAAGTTAAATGAGATCATACTTACTTAGGGAGTGATGAGGTGGCATGAAGAAGCCTGTGGTCCACATGGCCAGTGGCACAGACCTGCTCTTTGTGCAGAGGCCTGTCCATTAAGAGGCGACTGTGGGCTTTGGCACACGGTGGGAAGGAAGGTCTGCTAGGTAGAGTGGGGTCAGATTGCAGAAGGCCTTGAACTGCTGCAGGAGAATTGTCAGAATGCAGTGGATAGCCTCTATATAGTTTGTAGTGAAAATGATGAAACTGTTGTTTTAAGAAGTTCACCTTGGATAAGTCTCAGGAATAAAAGACACAGCATATGGAAAATAATCCATGACATTGTAATAGCGTCCTGTGGAAACAGACGGGAACTCCACTTGCGAACAAAGCACAGTGTTGTCAAATTACTGTGTGGTGCACCTTCAGCTTAAGTAGCATCGTCTATCAACTGTACTTAAAAAGAGAAAGAAAGAAAAGGTACAGACAGAAAATCAGTTTACCGTAAAAGTGAGCTATAGGATGGCTGGCAGGGAGCCAGGTGGGGACGGCAAGCAGGAAGACCACTATGACATCGGCCTCAGATCCAGCATTGTGTAGCCCCATTAAATAGTTTAAATTCTCGGAACCTTAGTTTACTCATCAGCAATTTGCAGTTCAGTTAAAAAACAAGGTTTTGAGTGCCTTCTCTCTGCCAGGTTTTATGCCAGGTGCTAGGGATACAAAAACAGACCCTGTCCCTCCTCTAAAGAAGTTCCGGGCTCAGAAGGGAAACACAAGTGTAAGGACAGTGTGTTTGCCCAGAGGCAGCCTCAGACTGCAGCACTAAAATCCCTCCCATCCGGACAGCAGACTTGAAAACCCCAACTCCGTAAAATGTGTATAAACTATAGGACAGAAATACAAGGAGTCGTAGACTGAGAACAGACTTTAAAGTCGTGAAGGGAAAAGGATAATATGGAAAATCAGATCATCACAGACGTAGTTGGGAGCTGGGGTCAGGAGTAGGAAAAAAAGGGAGGCAAGATGAGCAGGGGATGGGTGGACACGGCTTCGCTCCAGAATGCTGTAGAAGTACTAAGATTGGGGTGTCCAGTAGTTTTGGTCTTATCACTGATTACAAGGGTAGACCTGGTAGAGGCAGCCATGCCAGGGAGGAGGAGCTGATGACACGGGCTTGACCCCTGCCACACATGCCGTGCCCTCCTGGGGTGTCAGTTTACTCATCTGGAAGTTGGGGAAACCATCAGTCTCTACCACACAGCAACTGCCCTGAGGGATATATGAGCCGAGTTACGCAAAATAGCAGCTCTGGGCCTGGTGCATTAGGATGCTGAGGGAAATCATCTTGCCTTTCTGTAATGTTTTTCAGTTTACTCAGAGTGCTTTTATGTATTGTTTCACTGGAAGTTCACAGTCATGTAGGAGTAAATTACTTGTTGAGGATTTACAAATGACTACTACTATCTGTATTTGACAGTTTGGCAGGTGAAAGGTTGAGAAAGAAACTTGACCAAGGACTCAAACTACTAACAAAACACCAAAAACCATTTTTATGCAGCACTGTTATTTGAAGCCAAGTCTGTCTGACCAAGAGCCCTGCTCTTCTTGGACTGTGTGTTGGTTGTATTTCCATCCATCCAGCCAGCCAGCCAGCAAATACTTAGTGCCTGTGTGTGCCAGGCAGTGGTCCAGGGACTAGAAATGCAGTTAAGAACAAAGCAGACAAACTTACTGCCTTTATGTAGTTTGCATTTTAGTTGGAGAAACAGATAGCACACAAATTATATTAGATGATCAGAGGTGCTATGGAGAAAAATGAATGAAGAAAAAAGATCAGGGGTGGAGAGAGGGGTGGTTTTGAACGGGCCAGTCAGGGAAGGACTTGGCCTGACTCTCCTTTGCTTGTGGGAGGGTATCAGGCACAGGGAACAGCGCCGCCCCCACCCCCAAGGGAGAGCCCCGCCTAGGGATGGAGCAGCCATCAGAACCAGAGCCCAGTGACAGGGCTGGGAAGTGCAGAGTGTGTGTGTGTGGTGGGTGGGGCTGGGAGAATCACAGGGAGAGGGGTTGCTGGAGTGACCTGCCTGGAGAGGTGGGAGAGCAGTGAGAACAGGCCAGATTCTGGACTCATTCTCAAGGGAAAGTCAGGATTTGCTGATGAGCTGGGTGTGGCATGTGTGCAGTAGAAGAAAAAGAATGACCTCTGAATAGAGAAAACGTGTACACTTACTCCCATTTTACAGACTGGAAAACTGAGGTTGGGGGAGGATAAGTGAAAGGTGCCAAGGTCATTTAGCTAGACAGTCTATAAAGCTAGGGTATTTGCCCAAGTGTTTGTGTTCCACACTGCTTAGGCTTTCACTGCAGGCCTCCTGCCGTACCTCACTCACCCACTGGAACACTAAGTCAGCTGACCCCACCTGGCCCCCTAGAACTGTCTTGTTTCTGCAGTGATTAGTGAACATTAATCTGCACTGTGGAAACCATCACTTTGGAAACTTTCTCAGGGTGCAGCTCAGAGATAGTTTTCTAAGTGTTTATGAAAACTCAGATCATTCAGTAGATGAAGGTTCAGATTTCCAGACAATTTGATCCTGCTACTTCCTGTAGAGGTGTAGCATTTTTTCAATGGAATCCCTTTCTCATTAGACTCCTGTAAATTGTGAGTTAGTGCGTTATCACCACTGGCTTCCCCAAACTGATTTCCATGGCAACAGCCAGATCAAATGGTAAAGACTTCTCCCTGGAAAACGATGTTCAGTGGGTTTTTGAGGGAAAAGTGTCATTTTCAGGGCTTTGCTGTGGGCAGGAGGCCCAGGTACCTTTCATTTCCTGCATTTCCCTCCTTTTGGCTCAGTAGCCATGGCTGAAAAATGATGGGAAGAATGCCATTGGTGCCAGGCTGTGCCAGATCAGTGTTGGCGGACATGTGCAGATTCCTGCCGCTTAGGGCCTCCTTAAAGACCAAGCGTTTGCATGCATCTTCCTTACGCAGGAGCGGTTGAACTTTTCAGCTGTTAGCTGAGGTAGCTGTTGGGCACGGTAGTCGAGCGGCTGCTCCAGGGTCTCTGGTTAGAGAAGGCTTGGAGCTTTAGTGGTATTCTTTTGTTTTTTGTTTTGTTTTGTTTTGTTTTGGGTTTTGTTTTTTGTAGGCAAATAAGAAAGACTCACGCATGTACAAAAAGCTTGTATTTGCTTCCTCAAGACTTTCTCCCTCCACCCCCTCTCCCTCAAATATACACACCAGGACAGTGCCCTAGGCTGGGTGACCTCATGTTCTCTGCCTGCAACCACTCTGACCTCAGCATAGGGGGCCCAGGTACCACTCAGTATCCAGGCTCTTACAGAGCTCACGCACACTTCTCAGACAAGGCGGCCTTTCTCCAGGGCCTCACTCAAAGCCACCAGCATTAGGCAACAGACACACCTCCGGCATCACACTCCAGAGGGAAGCCGCGTGAGACAGAAACCCTGCTATGTGGCCATGCCTCCCACTGGGGACAGACGCACACTCATGTGCACACGCACACCCGCAGCTGGCTGCCCGCTGCCCACCTCTCCACATTCCCTTCTCCTGGACCACCTGCACTGACACAAGCCAGGCGCTGCCTCTCTTCCATGGTGAATCAGCCAGCAATCTCGCAGTCTGCCAGGCCGTGCCAGGGTTATGAAGAGTTTCCATTTGCTTCTAGACTTTGTGCTCAGCTCCAGGGACATTCCGCCCCTGCATTGTTCATCTTTGAGGCAGCTCGTACGTTTCTCTCTCAGATACAGACCCTGATCTTCCCTGAATGAAACTGAGCATGGCAACAGCAAGGGGATGTGATGTGAGGTAGGGTGGTTGGAGCCCAGGAACTCTGTCCTCACCGCAGAGGTGTCCTCTGATTCCAAGCTCACTGCCCTGACATCCAGTGCACTGTCCCATGCATGGGGAGACGGTCTACCATATGGTATCCTAACTGGGACAGAGATACTCAGACCAATGGCTATGACTCACCACATACCTAGGGTCATAAAAGTAAGCTGGAGGAAGGCCTGTGGAGCAGCTGGCCTCACTTGGGCTCACAAGAGGGGGGCTTTGAAGAAGAGGCTACAGCTGGGTTGTAGGGGCTTCCCGAGTATAGATGGACACCCAAGCCATAGGAAAGCATGGGTAAGCCCGAGCCCTTGTGGAGACCTGGTATGTCGGGCATCGTTGAGAGGGGCTCTGTCTGGCGCTCAGGCACACAGGATGGGCATCAAGGAGTGGGGGGCACCTTGTGAAGAGGCGCTCATCCTCTGTCTCCCTGCATCTCCTTAGTTTCCTTTATTTGGCTTGAATTCATCATTTTAATCATAGTCCTGTCTGTGCACGGTAGGGAAAACTTGAGAATCTGACGCACATAATATGATTTTAGAACTAATTTTCATGATGTTGATCATCACCCATTGTCACAAATCTTTTTCAGTAGTTACCATTATTTTAGTGTAAGAAATCTAGGCTCAGTTTACACAGTGTGTTGCTTTTATTTTATTTTTCAATTTTTAATTGTTTTTAGAGAGCGTGTGTGCAAGTGGAGTGGGAGGAGGGGCAGAGGGTGAGGGAGGCAGAGACTCCCAAGCAGGCTCCACGCCCAGCACAGAGCCTGAAGTGGGGCCTGATCTCATGATCCTGAGATCATGACCTGAGCCAAAATCCAGAGTCAGACACTTAACCAACTGAGCCACCCAGGTGCTCCCAGAGTGCGTTTCTTTAAAAAGTTGTTCACGACAGCAGCCTGGCTGAAATGACAGGAGGGAAGCCATGGGGCCCTGTATGCCGAGGTCGGGGCCATGGTCTGAGGCTGGACGGCTCTGTGGAGTACCTACAGCGCAGCTCGTCTCCATGGGATGGGCTGCAAATGTAAAAGGCATGCCAGGTTTGAAGACTTAGTACAAAATGAGGAATAGAAGTATTTCATTAAAAAAAAAAAAAAAGTTGCTTAGTTGAGAAAGAAGACCCCTGATGGTAGTTCCTAGAAATCCAGATTTGCAAGTCCTTGCAAAAGGCAAGAGCAGACAGCACTCTCCCACTGCGATCTCACACTGGCCTTCTTCCTTCCCACTGGCTTCTTTGACTTTGCTTTGGGATTTTCCAAGTCATCATTGACTTCACTGTCTCTGTTGCTCTGTCGTCAACTCCACCTGCACAAACAGCATCCTTGACTTTCAGTTCTCCTTGCCATTCCCCTGATGCGGCACCTGGGTACCACTCTCCAGCTACCCCACTGTTTCCCCAGCGGGTTTCCGGGGCCTGGTGTCTGTACCCAGCCCCTCCCTCACGCTGCTGTGGCGGAGCCCTCCTCCTCCAGCGGGGCTCCCATCACATGCGCTGCCCTCATCACCAAACCCTCTTTTAGTGAGTCCCAACCATGAATCAAGGATGCTAGGAACTTGCCACACATCACCTCACCTCATTCTCCAAAGAGAAAGAAAATAGTTTGTACAACAGGAGGAGGAAACTCCAAGAGAGGAAGTTGCTGGGTCCCATGCCTGTAGAGGGGCAGGGCTAGAATTCAGACCAGGCTCTGGGACTCTAAAACCCATTCTGGAGTGTCACTGTCTTCAAAACCTGTGACTTCCTACTCAGAATGCTGAAGGTGGACCCTTGAGGCACCCGCATCCCCCACCTTGCTTTTCAAGTCTCATCTTGCACTGGATGGATGGGTGTCCATACACCACGTGCTTTGGATCCAGCCACATTTTGTTGTCAATCAAGAGCCATCTCAGTATCTTAATAAGCCAGCTGCTATCCCATAGGCTCTCCCTGTCTTCTTCACAAGGAGTGTTCTTCTCTTTATAATTCCCTCTGCTGGATGACAAATTAGCCTTGGTAAGAGTAGCCCACTGTCCCCAGAAGGAGACATCTGAATGCCAAGGTGGGCATTCCAGAATGCCGCAGCCACCCTTAAAAGATCTTTCTCCCTTCTTTGGCAAAGGTCCTGTGTCATGCCTGACCCTGGTATTATAAATTCCAACCTCTTTATATCATGGACACCTGGAGAGAATGACTGCGTGTTTCCACTTAGGACGCTACCAACGCAGGACTTAGAAATATGATCTGCATTTATATACTCTGTGTCCACCATGGAGCACACATTGCCAGCCACATCACACCTAGTTTACTCAGTATCCTAAGTGACAGAATAATGCTGTGGGTTAACATCGGCAGTATTCTCTGAGATGCTCTCCTTCCTGCTCACTGTAAACTCAACCCCGGCTCCTCGCACAACTGCTACCTTTGGATCGATAGAGCTGCGGGAGTTTTCTAATGATTTCTTATTCTGGGTAAGACAAAAGTGATTGCTTCCCCTTAGGGGTATGTTCTCAAAGGTGATTTATTTTGTCACTAAATTTTTTGTTGTTGTTGTTGTTAGCTGTGTCCTTTTAACCATAAACCTCGCTGTTTCTTTTTTAGTCTCTTCAGATGGAGGTACTGAGTCCACGGCCTTAGTGGATGACAACGGCAGTGAGGAGGACTATAGCTATGAAGACCTGTGTCAGGCGAACCCCAGATACCTACAGCCAGGCGGGGAGCAGCTGGCCATCAACGAGGTACTCAAGTCACACTCAGCAGGGGCAAATCTTGGATACCCAGTTTTCAGGGTGCTGAATCACTTCAGACTTTGCCCTCTTGCTTCTTTGTTTTTCTTTCTCTCTCTCTCGTTTTAAAAAAGATTAGAGCGAGCGAGCACGTGTGGGGAGAGGGGCAGAGGGAGAGAATCTCAAGCAGACTACCCACCACTGAGTGTGGAGCCCAACATGGGGCTCAGTTCCATAACCCTGAGATCATGATCTGAGCCGGATGCCTAGCTGACTGAGCCACCCACGCACCCCGTCTTGATTATTTCTTACCAAACATATTCTAACACCTTGAACTCTGACATTCTAGCATTTGTGAGGACAGTTTATGTGACTGAGTTTTCCAGATGACTGTGCTCTTCACCAACTAAGTAGGAGAGCAGCAACTGCTGCTTGGTGTTCGGGTAGCGCTTTTCAGCTTACAAAATGCTCTTCCTAACGTTATCTCGGAAAGATCTCACAGCCAGTCTAAGAGGTAGATGTTATAATTATTACCCATATTTTAACAAACATTGAAGCTAAGAGGCCATGTCATTTGCTCATAAATGGCAGAGCTGAAATTAACCACGTATTTCTCACTAGAGATCTGGAGTTTTTTCCACCTCTGTGCGTCTTCACCCCTTTTATGGGAATCTTTCCAGAAGGCACTTACCAGCTTTTGGCATTCTTGATTAGAACCTGTGGAGTGTCCGTTCTCAGTGACCTAGCATTTCCATTAGTAATACCCGCTGTTGCTGTAGAGTGTGACGATGTCCCCGGGGGCTGAGGGGACCTGCGGCCCCCCACCCATGGCTGACTGACAGGCGAGCTGTGTCTGTGCTTTCCTTTTTAAAGGAATCTGCTAAGAATCTGGAGATCAAGCTGGTTCTCTTTAATGGTCGTGGACTATAAAGTTAGACTAACAGTTGATTCAGACAGTGAATGAAGTCTGACAGCCAGAGATCACAAGCAGGCAGAGAGGCAGACAGAGGAGGTGGGGGAAGAAGGCTCCCTGCTGAGCAGAGAGCCCGATGTGGGGCTCGATCCCACGACCCTGAGATCATGACCTGAGCCGAAGGCAGAGGCTTAAACCACTGAGCCACCCAGGCGCCCCAGACTATGAATGAAGTCTGAGGAGTAAGTCCTGAGGGTCTTGCAGTCAAGTATGCGCACAACCGTTAGAGGCCTGGCTCCGTGTTGTTTGCTCAGAAGCCATTTTGGTGGTGAATATTCCAGATATTCATATTCATTAAATAACTGACATACGGCTGAGTGAGCCATTTTTTATACTTTCTTTAAAAAAAAGTAGATTTGGGGTATCCTTTAAGAGCATATGAGAGACGCCTACCTGATTTTGTTTTCCTTAATATGGAAATTCATTTTGTGTAACAAACACTAAGTATTGACTGTAAGCCAATGGTGTGTACGAGGTAGGAGATGTCCTTGTCCCCCTAGGAGAGCTCACAGCATGCCCCTTGTTCTTCTTCCACCTGCTTTTGCACTAAGCACATGTCCCCATTGCAGCTGATCAGCGATGGCAGTGTGGTCTGTGCCGAAGCCTTATGGGACCACGTGACCATGGATGACCAGGAATTGGGCTTCAAGGCAGGAGATGTCATCCAGGTCCTGGAAGCCTCTAACAAGGACTGGTGGTGGGGCCGGAATGAGGACAAGGAGGCCTGGTTCCCCGCAAGCTTTGTCAGAGTAAGTGTGTGGCGCTTACAAACCCTTCTCAAAACGATCTGTGGGGGAGTGGTAGAGTTGTGGTGTCAGGCTCGAGCCCCCTCAATCCAGGTTCAGTTCTTTGTAATCAGTTTAATGAAAGCTTTCAGTAATTAGACTGGATTGAAGGAAACATTTCAACCATGGTCAACTAGTTGTTTAACATTGCTGCAGTGGTTGGAGCCACTGGCCCTGCTGTGGTTCTGTGAGTACGTGAAGACTTAGCCTCGGGCCAGGCTGCCTTCCTCACAGCCGCAGAGAAGCGGAAACCCTGGGGGGCCTTCCGCCTGCTTCTGTTACCGCCTTCCCCCAAGTCACTTGTCACCTGTGTGTGGCCCGCAGTTGCGCGTCAATCAGGAGGAGCTGTCGGAGAATTCCAGCAGCACCCAGGGCGAGGAACAGGAGGAAGATGCCAGCAAGAACCGCCACAAACACTCAGAGAGCAAGCACCAGATGAGGACCAATGTCATCCAGGAGATCATGAACACTGAGCGCGTGTACATCAAGCACCTCAAGGACATCTGTGAGGTAAGACCCCAGACCCTGTGGACTCCCCAAGGTGGTCCTCAGCCAAACCCTCATTTTATACACTTTTCCATAGCCCTCCCTTCTCCTCACACCTTTTGGTCCAGGTGGTCCCTGCACAGACTCCGCCTTCATTCAGTGCTTTTCTGCCCCCGTGAGCATCAGTGGCTCTCTGTTATAGTCAATTTTCTGGGCGCTATGCAACTAATGCTCTGAGGACTGACCTCCCGAGATGATTCAGAGTGAATGCCTTTCAGAGGAGGCAACATCCTTTCAGTGAAACCCACGTGATGTTACAAAGGTCTGTCACTGTTTACAATCACAGACTCGCAGATGAGGTTCTGAGCCATTTAGATGCAGACCAAAAAAAAAAAGAAAAATCGGTTTTACCTAGTGATATCCAAGGCCATGTTCTGCAGTGTCATGGTATTCTATTAGGCAATAAATTTTACTTGTCCAGTGACAGTCTTTGTCTCTGTGGGTTCTCTACGAGCCTGACACGGCACTGGTGTTGGCCCCATCTCCTCATTCCACTGTCCTGGCTGTGAATGTTGAGTTCTGCGCTCTCAGCTCGGCTGCGGACATTCAGCGCTGAAGACAGGCTAAAGTGAGACAAGTGCCTGTTTTAGAATCGGATTAACTGGCCCCATAAATATAGAGCGATGTTTAGCTAATTTTTTTTTCTTTTTTATTTATTTGACAGAGAGATAGGGAGCACAAGTAGGCAGAGCAGCAGGCAGAGGGAGAGGGAGAAGCAGGCTTCCCACTGAGCAGGGAGCCCGATGTGGGGCTTGATGCCATGACCGTGGGATCATGACCTGAACGGAAGGCAGCCACTTAACTGATTAAGCCGCCCAGGCGCCCAATGTTTAGCTTATTGATGCTATCTATCTTGTTCCCTGTAAGTGTCTAGTTAAAGGAGTTTCTTTAATTCACCATTTTAGGAAAAGAAATCATGGCTAACGATTGTTGGGCTTTGACTTTGTGCCATCCCTTGACCTGGATTAACTCCTACAAACACTCTCATCAGCTTGTCCTATTACCACGCCTCCTGCTCCCCCTTACAGATGAGGGAACTGAGGCACATCGTAGCTACTGTGGTGGGGCTAGGATTTAGATCAGTCTGCCTTAAAGCCTGCGTTTTGAACCTTTATATTGTCTTTCTGTTACAGTTCATACCAAATAGTCAGTGGTATGTATGCTTAGGCTGTGTAATTACATGATGCTGATTTGGGGATACTTATTACACATATCTATGGCCTTTTCCTTCCCACTGCACTAACTCCTACCCCAGCCATAGTACAACTAGGGTGTTGTACATGGAGAATGAATAGGGCTGTAATCCGTGCAGGCCTTGGATTAAAGAGCTGCAACTTTATGTTCTCTATAGAAAGTAGGTGATGGTGGAATCCTTGGGTAAGATGTTCTTGGCTCTTTGCCGTGACACTGAGCCAGTGCATGAGCTCTTCATGAAGCTGTGACATGCTGTATTTAACAGGTCTTCTCGGCTGTGAAATGAAATTAGGGATGGGAGAATGATTATCTTAAGAATTTAGAAAAAGTATGACATTCCTAATGTTTGCACTTTAAAATATTTGAAACCAATCAACTTTGTTTCAGGAACATAATCTGAAAACTTTATATAGTTTCTTGCTGTACATATCCAGCCATATGCACCTGTTCTCTTTCCTTTTGTATTTTAAAATATTCATAGCACCCTGGAGTCTCTGAGGTATGATTATCCCAACAGGGACCCATAGGGTTAAAATAATTTTCTCTAATTAAAATCCCTTCCGCAATAATGGCTTTGGGTCCCCAAGACTATATTATTCAAATAAATAATTGCTGTAATCTCCAGATTAATTTTTAAAAGTTTACTTTGCTGTTTGCAGGGCTATATTCGACAGTGTCGCAAGCACACGGGAATGTTCACAGTTGCACAACTAGCCACCATTTTTGGAAACATTGAAGATATTTACAAATTCCAAAGAAAGTTCCTGAAAGACCTTGAGAAACAGTACAATAAAGAGGAACCTCATTTAAGTGAAATAGGATCCTGCTTTCTTCAACATGTATGTCACCTGTTACTTCTTCTTTCTAATGTCCGGTTAAATAATTTTGAAATGTTTTCCACTCTAGAAAGGAGTCCTTTTTGTTCTGTTTCTTACTTTGTTTGCTAGATTAATCTCCTAGGGACTGGAGATGTCAGCTGTAAATTAAGTTGCTTCACTTATATGGTTACTCTTTACCTAAATACCTCAAGATTTCAAAATCTTCCATTTGTATGCAGTTTTGAGGGTTTTAGGAGGTTGTATTTGGAATAATTTCTCATAATACCTATTAAGTGATTCTTGTATGTTAAGCATGGTTTCCAGGGTTTGCTTATATTAGCTCCTGCTACGGAGAAGGTATGATTATTTTACCCATTTTCCACATGCAGAAACTATAGCCCAGAGAGTAACTGACCCAGAGTCACACCTGAGTAAGGGGCAGGTGTGGATTCAGACCGAGGATACAGAAAACTGCCTCAGAACAGTCTTGTGGTGATAGTGGGCTTATAACTGGGGATTGACTGCCCATGTTTAATACTAACAGATTTCACAGGAAGGAGACTTCATTCCCAGCCCAAATGGGTGTAATCATGGTGACAGTGACAGCAGTGACAACAGCTGTCTCACGTGGTGCTCGCTGGGTGCTCACAATGGCTACACAGAGGCAGGGTGGGTTAATGTTAAACAGCCAGAAATAATGCTGTGGTGGCCCCAAGCGTGGGAAGATCAGCCCCACGAATGCACCGGGCCTGTTTGGCCAGAGCAGAAGGTTCTGAAAGAGAGGCTTCAGAGGTCAGCAAAGGTCAGGCTGCAGGGGGGCAGGACTTGGGGAAGGTGGAACCTCTAGGTTGTGTGGGCCTTGCCGGGGTCCTGGACCACCGGAGAGTCTAGCTGAGGGACAAGGTGTGCTGCTTCTGGGCAGAAGGGGCCTGGGGGCTAGGGTGGGCTGCAGCAAGGATGTGGAAAGATAGCGATGTTGGCAGGGGATTTTTGAGCACCAGCTGACAAAACTATTCTTGGGGAACATGGGCAAGCAGCTCTTTGAAGCGCTTGCAGACTGTTGGGGCTCAAAGAATTGACGGGTGGGTTGGAAAAACCTGTCTTGTAGGGAAATCGTCTGGCGGGCAACATGTTGTGTTGAGCAAGGACAAGGATAAACTGTGAGGCAGGACACAGGCTGAAAGACACACAGCTGCGGGCAGGGTAGGCCACTACGAGCCGGCCTCCGGCCTCGGTGGAAGCTGGGGGAAGCCCACCACGCCTGCACAGGTTGGCCAGCAGGGCGGCAGCAGCCTGGAAGTGAGAGGTTGGGGAGAAAGGAAGTGATCCAGGGGCTTTCGATCAGACATCAGAGGGGACCTGCGTGTGGAAGCCAGGTGGGAGGAGGTTAAGGAGAGGACTTGCAGTGAGGGGAGCAGGTGGTGGCTTTGAATCCTGCCTTCATGGTCATGATCACCTCCATGTTTATCAGTGAAAGTAAAGAGGAGGAGGGGGAGAGAGTTGGATTTGTGAATAGTGCCTGCCTTTTCCTTAGAGCAGAGCTAGGGCAGACACAGTGGTGGCAGAGGGTTCCTCTCTCCCATGGAAGCCCTGTGCGACTTTTGGGGTACACGGAATGGGGCTTCGTGTGGGACCAGGGCGCCAAGTCCTAGAGCTGCCACCCCACAAAGATAGCCCCTCCCCCACCCTCACCCTTCCAGCCACACCCACACCTGGTCTGTACGTGCCCCCTACCCCCACCTCAGAGAAGAGGTCGTGGCCCGAAGCTGGACCCTGGTCTGACGCAGCTGTGCTTCTGCTTCCCAGCAAGAGGGCTTCGCCATCTATTCCGAGTACTGTAACAACCACCCGGGCGCCTGCACGGAGCTGTCCAACCTGATGAAGCAGGGCAGGTACCGACACTTCTTCGAAGCGTGCCGCCTGCTCCAGCAGATGATCGACATCGCCATTGACGGCTTCCTCCTCACGCCAGTGCAGAAGATATGCAAGTACCCTCTGCAGCTGGCCGAGCTTCTCAAGTACACCACGCCGGAGCACAGGTGGGAGCAGCAAGCCTGCTGGTAGATGCGCGTGCAGCGCCCACCCTGCACTGTCAGCCCCGCACCCCAGGTTCCCGGGGTAGCACTCAGGGCTTCACAGAGTGGCGGCGGACTGCAGGATTAGGGGTCCCTTTGACGCTCTTGGTTAGTGGTTAGCGTCATGGAAGAAATTGTCACTTTGCTTAGAATGTTCGAGATTATAAAGTCTTGAAACTGGGGTTGTTGGAAGAGGCTCCAGAATATCCATTCCTAGAAACACTAAAAAAGTAAGAATAATCCTTAAACTGTGTCAGGAGCATACAGGGATTTGTATTGTACTATTGGCCATTAAAACTGATGTCTGTTTTATAACTCCTCTTTTGTAGCTACTCAGTAGTTAATAAGAACAGTTTTTTTTTAAAGATTTTATTTATTTATTTGACAGAGATCACAAGCAGGCAGAGAGGCAGGTGGGGGGCGGGGAAGGAAAGCAGGCTCCCTGCTGAGCAGAGAGCCCGATGTGGGGCTCGATCCCGGGACCCTGGGATCACCACCCGAACAGAAGGCAGAGGCTTAACCCACTGAGCCACCCAGGCACCCCAAGAGCAATTTTTAAAAGACACCATTGTGAATACAGTTTCAAAAATACTTTGCTCCCGGTCCTACAGCAGCTCCCCCTTGGAGCAGTATCATGTACTGCAACAAAAACGCTACTTTAGAGAGGGGTGAGGACTACCAAAGTTTAAACTTCTGGAAGACTGGGGAAATCTCAAGGATACAGCGTAATGCATAGGGTTAGCTTGGAGAAGCATCCCATTGAGGTCCTGTCCAGCTCTAAGCCCTTTCTTTTTTTAAAGATTTATTTAAGGAAAGAGACCATGTGGAACGGGGGGGAGGGGCAGAGGCAGAGAGAGGGAGAATCTCCAAGCCGACTCTGTGCTGAGCTTAGAGCTGGACACAAGGCTTGATCTCACAATCCTGAGATCATGATCTGAGCCAAAACCAGGAGGTGGACATTCAACAGACTGAGCCATGCAGGCACCCCTAAGACCTTTCAGGCCCAGCCTGGGTGCTTGCCTGTCTCCGTGATCCATTCCACCCCATCCCCTTGTGCTTGGAGCACGGGGCTTCTCATCACAGTTACCACAAAGCTCCATTTCCATGCGTGACTTGCTTTGTCCTTAACTAAGCTCTTCTAGGGGAGCCAAAAAGTTATCCATTGCTTACTTAATAACAACTCCCTGTTTTCTTGCGTGTGCAGAATAAAGCGTAACCATGCTGTGATTTTTTTGTAAGATCTCACCCCTTCAGTGTTGGAATGGGCAGGTCATGCTGTGCCATTCCCCGAGATGTGCAGGTCCCAGCTGTGTGGTGTCTTTAGGTGCCACTGGTTGGGCATTGCTGTGTTCCCACTAGGCCAGAGCTGGAATGCCAGTGGGCAAGGCTTTAGGATGAAGTTTACTGTTTTAGGTAAGAATCAAACCTCAGCTGTGACTCCCGTGTCACTGGTACAAAGCGTTCAGTGTGCCTATAGCCCTTGAACGGATGGTCTTGGAAGGTTCTAGTATGAGAGAGTGGGGACAGGATTGTAGCCAGAGGAAATATGCTATGCCAAACCACAACAGTTGTGGGTTCTACCAGCTAAGTGTGGCCCTGAGAGCAGTCAGATTATCTGCAGCAGCGCCTGGCCCTGGGGGTGTGCTTAACGGAGGAACATTCTTTCGCCCTGTCTGCTGCCTGCTGGACTCCTATGGAGACACAGGGCTTGTAAAAGGAATCTTTTTGCAATTAGATTGGAAACTGGAAGGAGAAAAAGAGCTAGGTTACCAAATAGTAGAAGCTAGATATGGATGCTAGTATAAAGAATTAAGATTAAAGGAATAAGAGAAAGGAGTTCATTGAAATGGATAAAAGGGAAGAGAGCTATATATATTTTTCTTTTTCTGATGGAAAAATAAGAAAACTTGAGTGCAGGGAAAATAGCAAAGTCAAGAGAGCCACAAATTTGCAGAAAATGTTAAAAAAATACACCATGATGAGGAACTATAGAAAATATGTAAGAGAATAAGAGGCAGAGACATCTTGACAGACGTGGACAAGCAGATTGGTACATTCCAATATGGGCAAGGTATGGCCAGGGGACTATACATCATCCTTTAGTAGTTAATTTTTCCTTTTTAAGGGCATTTTTCAGTATGAGGCCTTTGCCTATTTTGGCTATTCCCCCCGCCCCCAAATCCTTTTAAAGGAAATGACAGAAAACCCATTTCCTTATCTTCAGGAAAACAAAAAAAAATTTTTTTTTGAAAAACGGTTATACTCTGCCTCTTCTCTAGAATTGACAGAACATCTTGTAGGAAAAAATGTACAATTATTTTGTACACTTTCTTTATTGCTGGAGGCCTAGGGTGGGTGGTTGCTCCATTATTTTGGCAGTCCCCTGTGTCTGTTTTGTTCTTCCTTTGTGCTCCACTGCTGAGTATGAATAGGCCTGTTTAGAGGTAGCAGGGTCTGCTTTGTGGGGGAATGCCCAGGGACTTCCCAGGGGCTGAGTTATTTGTGTTTGGTAAATAGACAATAGAATCTGCTTCCAGGGCTTTCTTTCCTTGCTATGCAGGAGGATATAATTTGGTGCTACTGAGATCCAAAAGCTCTATCTTATAAGACACAGGAAAGTGCTGGAAAGCAAAGAATTCAGATCATTAGCTGGATGATTGGTTTACATGTCTCCAGATTATTAACTCTGAGCAGAACCTGAATGTCATACTTCCCAGTTCGAGCCAGGTTCTGTTCTAGTCTGTGTGGCAAGTAGACCTGTAGTTTGTTTCCCTGGTACCTGCAGTTTTAGAGGCTGAGGAACAAGAGCCTCCTCCAGAGGATATTGCGGTTTGCTCTGACTGTAGCATAAGGAAGCACCAGAAACAAAGGTCTGTCAACCAGCTGTGTATGGTGTCAGCATTTACGTAACTCCCCGCATAGAGCCTCTGTGGCTTGTGTCTTCTTTGTGTCCTTTCTTGAACATGGTAGATGATGAGACTCAGAGCAAATAATTTCTCTTGAGAATGGTTAGTTATTTTTAAAGTACTTTATATAGCAAAACTGGCTCTCTGAGAACCAAATCAGTCATAAAGACTATCCTTTCTTTATTAATGAAAATAATCCATTGTCACTGTGACTAAAACTTTATTTCTTGTGGCATTTACTTTCATTCATTGTGATTTCTGGGAAATGAATGAAAAGATTCTTATTCTGAAGAATGCCGGATTGCATTCGGTCATTTCCCTTAACCTATGGAGACTGTGGTCTATTCATGGAGGAAAAGAAAAAGGAAACAATGGCTGTTATTTAAATCCTACTCTGTCTAGACTATTAGTATACAAATCCAGGATGGAGTATATTACTTTGTCAGTCGTGTTTCATGGGTTTCAGGTTCTGTGGTTAAAACGAACCTCCTATTTTACAGTGATTACAACAACATAAAGGCAGCCTATGAAGCCATGAAGAACGTGGCCTGTCTGATCAATGAGCGCAAGCGCAGGCTGGAAAGCATAGACAAGATAGCGCGGTGGCAGGTGTCCATCGTAGGCTGGGAGGTAAGTGCGCACCCCTTCCCGCACCTGCTCCGCCGCCCAGCACTGCTCACGCCCTCCCTCACTGTAGTCTTGTTTGATGACGTTCTGTGACATCCTGTGACTGATACATTATAACTTTATATTCTTGGCTTTAATGGTATATGTACTTTGAGGCAGGTGGTTGAACTTAACAGTCAGCTACTTTACCAGAAACTCACTTCCACCAAAAAAATCCACTCTGAAGAATGTCTGTAATTAATTTATTATTTACGCTCTGTCTTTCCTGCTGGAAAGTATGTTCCATGAGACCAACTGGAGAACATTTTTTTATTATTTATTGATTTGAGAGTGAGAGGGTGTGGGGGTGAGGAAAGGTAGAGGGAGAGTCTTACACAGACTGAGCTGAGTGCACAGTGGGACACGGGGCTCTATCTTGCGACCCTGAGATCACTACCAGAGCTGAAACCAAGGGTCGGACGCTTAACCGACTGTGCCACCCAGGCGCCCCTGGAGAACATTTAGAATACAAATAGTGTGGTGGGTGTATGGACTCTGGACTCTCACTGCCTGTGGTTGAATTGGATATGATCTGGGCAAGATTAAGATTTTCATCCTTAAGATGGGTTTGAAAATATTAGCTACCTCATAGAGCTCTCCTGAGGATTCTGGAAGACGGTGGCAGATGCAGTGCTTGGCTCAAGCTAGTCACACTGGTCCCGCGTGCGTATGTGCACGTGCATGTATGCACATTTATTTATAAAAACGACGGCGGTTGTGTTTCCTGCGTGCCTGGCACTAGTCTAAGCCATTTCTATATGTGAACTCATTTAATGCTCTCAATAATCCTGTGGGGTAGGAGCTGCTGTTACCCTCATTAACAGATAGGGGAATGGAAACATGGCGGGGTTAAGTGGCTTTGCTCGAACAACGAATGCTGTTCTGATTGTTTTCAGACCAAACAAAATTCATCGTACATTAAACTAATTGGGCAGAACTCACTGTCTCTAAGAATTAAGAGAGTTTGGACTGGGAAGTTAGGTTTTTAACTAAAGTAGGTTACAGCAGTGAACGTTGGAAAGAAATACTTCTATTTCAGGGGCCATAGAGCCTTCTGGAGCTTGGATGGGCCTTCAGACATCACTGCATTAAACTCTCTTACTTTGTAAGTGAGGAATCTGGGGCACAGAATTGCTCTAGGCAAGCCAGTAGAAGAACTATTTTGGAGTCAAAGTAGTTTTTTGCCTCCACAAAATACTGTGTATGACTGGGATTAAAGGAGGATAAAATCTTATAAATCAGAGGCCAGTGTTGTATGAATACCACAGAGTTCCATTGTGTTAGACCCAACCTAATACTGTAAAGATGTGTTTTTTCCTTGTGTTCTTGGATTGTGACATTTAGGGGATAATTCGTTGTCAGAAGTTTTACCAATACCCGGCTGGCTATTTGCTGTCTGATCTTTTGTTTCCAATATCCTAAGCTAGTTATTCTGGGAGCCACGCTACATACCAGACTGAAAAGCCAGAGCCCCAGAGTCTAGAGCAGTAAGTCCCCCCAACGTAGAAAGCTTCCTTGGTGTCCTTATTCTCCGAGGAGCAGCCATTTCAGACTGACGGGAGTCCATTCATCCTTGTAAGGAAGACCCTTCAGATAGCACAGAGGCACTGTAACATTTTCCCACTGGGTAGGAAATAAAGAAAAGAAGTTTCACACACAAGGAGATGAACCACCCATGTTTGGAAGTGGCCTTTTTTAGCCCTGCTGACCTGTGAATGGATCTCCTTTAACTGGAAAATGGGAAAAAGAGTGTCAGGACTTGTCCTTGTATCGTGACACATTCTCACGCAATCCAAACAGGAAGGTCTTAAGATGCGTGTTCATCCTCGCAGGGGCTGGATATCCTAGAGCGCAGCTCTGAGCTGATCCATTCTGGGGAGCTGACCAAGGTCACCAGGCATGGCAAGAGCCAGCAGCGGACGTTCTTCCTGTTCGACCACCAGCTAGTGTCCTGCAAGAAGGACCTGCTGCGCCGGGACGTTCTCTACTACAGAGGCCGCACAAACATGGATGACGTGGAGCTCGTGGACCTGGAGGACGGCCGGGACAAGGACTGGAACCTCAGCGTGAAGAACGCCTTCAAGCTCGTCAGCAAAACCACGGATGAGGTTCATCTGTTCTGTGCCAGAAAGCAAGAGGACAAGGTGCGGTGGCTGCAGGCCTGCGAGGACGAGAGGCGGCGCGTGCGGGAGGACCGAGAGATGGGTGAGCTGCGCCTCTGCCACCTGGCCTCAGGGGTGCACATCCTGAAGACAGCTGACCCTTGAACAGTGCAGGGCTTGGGGCACTGACCCCGCCCCAGTCAGAAATCCATGTGTAATGCTTGACTCCCCTACAACTTCACTAGTCCCAGCCCACTGTTGGCCAGAAGCCTTACCAATAACATAGTGGATTAACACATAACTGCTATGTTATATGTATTATATGCTGTATTGTTACAATAAAGTAAGCTGGGGGAAATGTTCTTAAGAAAATCATAAGGAAGACGAAATACATTTACAGCACTGCCCTGTATTTATCGAGAAAACCCCACATATAAGTGGACCCACGCTGTTCAACCCCATGTTGCTCAGGGGTCAGCTGTGCTTCTGAACTTGCTGCGGGACAGCCCATGACAGACAGAGTTCCTACAAGGCCACATTTAGTCAGTCGTCTGTGTGTTGATACTCACAGTACCCCACTGCACCCAGGAGCGGGTCCTGCTTGGGAGGATGTCGTCCTAGTGTCCGTCCTGGTGACAGTCCTTGCTGCTTCTCCATTTGTAATCTTGTCAACCTCTTACAGTTCCTCGGGGAATAAGGTTCTTTGCTGCGGGTTATGTTGAATACCTCAAGGTTAATGTGGGTCATGTTTTTAGTTTTACTCTCTAATGGTGTCACTTTTTAAAAATTTTAATTAAATTCAATTAATGAACATATAGTGTATTATTAGGTTCAGAAGTAGAGGTCAGTGACTCATCAGTTGTATATCACACCTGGTGCTCATTGTATCAGGTGCCCTCCTTAATGCCCATCGCCCAGTTACCCCATCCCCCCACCCGCCACCCCTCCAGCAGCCCTCAGTTTGTTTCCTATGGTTAGGAGTCTCTTATGGTTTATCTCCCTCTCTGATTTTGTCTTATTTTATTTTTCGCTCCCTTCCCCTACCCTCCTAGGGAAATCACACGATAATTGTCTTTCTCTGATTGACTTGTTTCACCTGTTTTGAACGTTTGTCATGTCTGTTCCTAAATCCAGGAATGGAAATTTCAGAAAGTCAAAAGAAACTCGCCATGTTAAATGCTCAAAAGGCGGGACATGGAAAGTCAAAAGGTAAGTTTTGAAGAAGGCTTTGTCTTCTTATCTCCTTCATGCGTATCATTATGGGAATTAAAATCAGGGAGAATGAAGTCATTAGCCCGCTGATGATCAGCTCCTGACAAAGGAGAGACGTATGGGTGAAACTCAGAATGGTAGGGAATAGTTCCCCCCACCCCCCCAGTAGGTGGTTTAGACTAGTCTGCATTTGAGTTTCGGTGTGAGTATGCTTCAGTATATGCCGACATTTGAACATGAGCCTGTCAGATGTGTTTTGAATTGGTGCTGAAGAGCTTCTACACCTCCCCACCCTGAGGTCATGCTGGCGTTCCTCCTCAGGCCAGCCAGTTCACCAGTCCGAGGCAACCCCAGCAGCTCTTCTGTGTTTCGGGCATGCATGGAGGAAATCTCCAGCCCCAAACTGCTTATCAGTGCAGGCTGCATTCTAGCGTAGGTAAGAAAAAAGGGTCCAAAATTCCAGTAGATAAAGAAATAAGCTGGAAAGAAAACACACTAGCTTATTTAGAGCAACGAATCCCTACTCTCCATGCACATTAGATTGCCTGATGGCTACTGAAGATGACCCGCGCTCAGGTCACACCTCATTCATTGTCCTGATGAGCGAAAAAAGATTTTATTTTATTCATTTATTTTTTTATAGTACTGATAATAACACATGATCTCACCGAACAGAAATAAAATAATGATTTTTATTTCAAAAATATTTGTTATATTCTTAGAACCTTTTCTTCAGATTGACTTCCTACTCTTAAGAACAATTTATCCTCTGAAGCGTGTCCCACTCAAGATTTTCGTAACCGAAAGTGCAAAAACAAGACCAGTTAAGCCCAGGATGGTGATGTGCCATCAGCTGAGGGCCAAGAAGAATTCATGACCAAAACAACCCTCAGTGTTCCATTCCCCTGTTGAAAGGCAGAATTCCACCCCCCCCCCCCCACTAAGTGATAAATACCTTTGAGGAGGAAAAAAACCAACTCCCGTTCTTTTTTTGGATCTCCACGTCAGTGGCAGGTGACCAGTAAATATCTGTTTGTTAGAGTGTATCGGTTTGTGTCAGCATCTGCCAGAAGCCACTGGCTCAGCAACTAGGCACCTGAATGGAGGGAACAAGTGTGGTGTTGGTTGCCTGCCAGGCACCTCTCCGTAGGGAAGGCGGGGAGAGCCTTGTGGCGGGTCAGGGCCAGATTGCCCTCTGGACTGAGTCCTGGCTTCCTCTAGGACCCACACTCTTTCCTCCTGTCACTCTGACTTTCACAGTTAGCTTGCGGTCCTGGAGCTCAGTGTCCCAGCTCTTCTCATTACCTCGGTGCAGATTTGAAAACCTATTCCAGTGAAACCGTTTTGATTATGCAATTCGGTTCAGGGACCCTGTTCTCAGCATGTTACTTATATGAGCTCTTAATTCTCACAGCAGCTGATAGGTGCTGTTATGTTGGCTCTTAGGTGTACTTTGGGTTCATATGAATTAAGAATCAGCTAAGAACTCAAGTCTTGGCGCTGTTTTTCCCTTTCGGCTAACGAGTGACGCTGGGTCCATGTTCCACCCTTCTCCCCTCTCGAGTTAGGCTACAGCGGATGCCCTGTGGCCCCGCCGCACCAGAACCTGCACCCCCTTCACCAGCGCCACGTCACCGTGCCCACCAGCGTCCCTCAGCAGCAGGTGTTTGCCCTGGCAGAGCCCAAGAGGAAGCCGTCGCTCTTCTGGCACACGTTCAACAAACTCACCCCTTTCAAGAAATGAAAACCGGAGGCCACACGTTGGCTGAGGTGTCTGTAAAGAGGAGAACCATTTCTGTTTCTCTGTGCTCAACCCAGTGCTGAGAATTTCTTTCGGGGACCGGTGAAGAATAGAAGTCTTGGACGTGACCGAGGTGCCTCTGAAGACCCAGCTCCTCCTTGGAAGGGAGATGGAGGTCATGACGCACGGCCTTGATGTCCATGAGATCGCTCTGGGCCCTGTGCCAAGATGGCTGGGCCTCAGGAACCAGTGACCTGCTCTGCGGTGATGCTGAGCAGTGACCCCAGTGGGCATCACTGATGATGGGCTCACGCCCTGTTGCCATTCCTGAGGAGGGACTCGATGACAATGCCACTTTGGCATGTGGTTTCGAAGGGGACAGTCGTGATGGGGTTGGTACAGTAGCGTCTCACCAGCACGGACAAGCTATTCCTGTCTTCACAGTATTAGGCGACTTAGCACCTCAGTGCAGATGGCTGTGGTGTCCCCTGGTGTCCTCTGAATTGTTACCAAGTGGTAGTGCCAGCTTCCCCTGGCAAGATGCGTCCCCTACAGGCTAGAGGGAGAAGCGTGATGAATCCCTTCTGGGGAACATGGTCCGGGGGACTTCAGCATCCTGAAGATGAGGCTGCTTTCCAGGGAGAAAGTGTGAAATCCTGCCACAGGGTAGACTGTCCTCAAGGCAGGTCCCTTCCTGCCGGTGTGTACAGCATGTGACTCCATGGGCACAAATCACACCTGTGTGCACGTCGTGACCTAAGGAATTAATCAGACCTATCTATTTGCAATATAGAAACCCATTTACTTTAATTATCTGATACAAACGAAACATGCACTTGCACCCGTGGAAGGACATCTCAGAGCATCAGTGCGCTTTCCCACCAGTAGTTTCTGGAGTCCCCACCAGAATAAGTAATTAAGTTACAGTGACCTGAACATTCCACCAAGAAAACATGTGGTTCAGAGTAGCCCACCTTCCTCAGGATTCGAAGCTGACTTTGTTGCATAAGCCCCAAACAGTAGTGCTAACCCCGCCCTTATTAATCTGTCAGGAGGGTTCTGAAGATTCATTCTTTATTAAGAGACCTTAATAACAATACATCTAGACTCAGACATAGCGGTCTGTTCTAACGAAGGCCACATGGGCTGATATCTGGCGATAGTAATCTCCTCGTTGTCTATTTTGTAAGTGTTGATGAAAATAACTTTTAAATATGTCTGGAGACGACAAGTTCTGCAAGGGAGAGGCCTTTTAAATGTACTTAGTGCACTGGACGGAGATATTGTCATCCACACTTTGGTTTTCTATGTGAGAATCCCCCTTTTGTACACTACTCAGAGTCCTGTTTTCCAGTAGGCCTGTGCTGGAGAATAAACAAACCTGTAACATCCTAGACAAAGGTAGAAACTGTACCTCCAAGTGTCTGGTCCCTCCTCCCTCCACGCCCACCATCCCCCCTACCCAGGGCCGGTCCCGAAGGAGGTGACCTCCCACATCAAGAAGACCTAATTCTGGACATCTGGGTGGGCCTTAGAGAATTACCTGGAAATGTTGTCAGGTCTGCCCTGTGATGTGCTCACTTGGACGTAGGATGGCTACAAGGTGGTGCTGCCCTGGGCTCCCTGATACCCAGTGTCCCAGGATAGAGGCTGCTTCTGTGAGGAAGCTTCCAGGAGGTGCTGTGGCTCCGAGTGTAAGAGCGCGCACATGTGTGCACGTGTGTGTATACATGCACTGGTTTCTTTTGTGGATAGACCTCTCGATTTTAGTTGCATTTATATAACTGACCTAAAATTTTTACCAAGAACATATAATGACCTATTTTGAAAATTACACTTAAAATGCTTTTTGTGGACCTCTCAGCAGTAACTAGGAGTCTCTGTGCTAAACAGAGTTGTTTGTATATGCAACAATTTTGAATATTTTTTTAATACAAGAAAATTAGGGAAGAAAAGAGAACCATTTGCTTATGTTCCATTTTCAGTGAGGAGTCAATTCAAGTAAAGAACCACTTAATGGGCTTCCATTTTCTAATGTTTCCAAAGGTGCAATGAAGTGATTTAAGTTCTGTGACCAGTCCCGCTGTATTTCCTTTCAGAGCCCTGACTTCTGATTGCCACCTGTCCCTCCAGGGACTCTCCAGAAATAGCAGGAAGCTCGGGCACCAGCGCCTGGACAGTGCCCAGCGCCGCCCCCGTGAGCTCCATGCAGGGTTGGGGGGTGGGGTCATTTGATCCCAACCCACCCTGAGTAGGTTCTGCTTGGCCTTCTCTGGTGATTTTGAAAAGTGAGAAAATTTTTTAAGAAGGTAGAATGCCTTTTACTTCTTTTAAATCTGTTTATCTAGTTTGAGTTTTATTACCAGACGCATGAGTTTGATAAAGAATAGATGGCTCAGTATTCTAATTTTAGGTATGCAAACTTTCCTTCTTGATGTAAGTCCTGTGCTCCACTTGAAAAGAACACGAGAGAAAAAAACCAAGAGCCCCCAAATGGATTTTGTATGGATTTCTTGGGAATCTTTGTTTCTCCCTTTTTCCTCATTTTAACCTCGTATTGCATAATATGGATGCCCCCACCACACACACACACACGCACTCTCTCTCTCACATACACACACAAAGATAGCAAAACACTTTGACAAATCTCAGTTTATTATTTATGTTTCAGAACCTGTTGGAAGACAGTTGAAATGGCCTTGGCCTTGGGTCAAAAGCAACCTTCTCGATTTTCATCGTACCTAAAGTGCACAACCACCTTGCAATAAATCATAAACTGTCATAAAATGGAATGTTTGTAAAATCTTAGAGAAATCGCATTCTCCGTCTTTGGCCTGCAAGTAAGCAAAAGGCCAGAAGTGATGTGCCAGAGCTCTCCTGGGGGCCCCTTCTTGCCAGGTTCTTTGTTTTGTTTGTTTGTTTTCAGTAGATCTCCTCTTTTCCCCTCGTAGATCTGATTTTGTCATTGAAAACATTTCATCCCTGTCTGCACGCTGTTTCTGAATACGTTGTGCCTTTTTATACCTAATCCAGACGAAGACCAACTCCATGCCTGTTCAGAAAATGCCCTCAATCCTACACCACTGTTGTCTGGACACAAAGCAGAAGTGCATTTAATTCACACTTTGTATCACAATAGAAGTCTTCTGTAAAAGCCATGATTCAGTATTTATCTGCTGGAAAACTGTCCATGCCCAAACTGCTGATATTTCTCCGTACACATCAAGTTAGTTACCTAGCCAGAATAGAAGAGCCTGATTACCTGGAGTTAAGGAGAAAATTGCTGTCTTGTTATTTTATGGAAGACAGGGGAAACCGATGTGTCCCTCACAGGACAGCATGAACAAGTGTGGGTACACGTCCTTCCTATGGCTGACAGGCCAGGGATGCTCGCCACGAATCAGCTGGGTCCAACTTCTCAAAAACATTGGTCCCTATAAGCTTAACTGACACATGTTCTTATTCAAATTCCACTTGACTAATGCTCTTATTCTCAGGAGGCTTGCAGTGAAAGTAGAGCTCAAACAGTTTTGAGAAGAGTAAGTTGCAACTCTCTGAACGTAAAAGGAAAAACCCAGAAACTTACATATTTGATGCAAATGTTTTTAGCTAGAATACACTTGACGTTACTGTCCTTACTTAACTCCTAGACATCGACATTTGTATTTAGAAAATACTCTAACAGATTCTGTAATTTAATAATTGGTCTTTTTGTAAATAATAGCATCAGCTGTGTTTAACTTACCTATTTTGCAGCTTTTAGTAACCTTTTCCTTGAATTTAACTCAACATCAAGACAATGTTAAGTCACGTGCCAGCTTCAAAACTGATGAATTCGCTGTTGACAGCTGAAGTGTGTTGTACAAGACTGCTATAACTTGACATGTATTTCTGTTGAATGAAGTTTTTGTAAAAAAAAAAAAATTATTTACAATGTTATTTGAATGATTTCTTGTAAATGCTGTGAATCTATATTTGTTGTTTTGTATCTGTATATTAAAGTTAATTTGCCAAACTGGTTCCAGTAATGCATCTGAGTAGTAAAATAAGACTATATATTTTTTAAAATTTTTAAAAAAATTTTTTTAAGTAGAGAGCGAGTGCTAGGTGGGTTTCTGGCATTTCAAGCTCATTTCCTGTCTGGACATTGATAGACTTCCTTTCAGTAAAAATTCATCCACGGACGAGCAGGCTTAAGCCAGTAGACAGGTATGGGAGAAAGGGCTCCCAGTGAAAAAAGTCGCCATGGCTTGGAGAAAGCCAAACCCAAAGTGCTAAGGCCCCCCTCTGCTCTCTAGACGGGGACAGTAGATGAACTGCACGTGCCTTTGTATACACTCTTCATTTCAGAGCTGCTGCCCTGGTGGAGATGAGGCCGCTTCACCAGGAGGTTGGCTGCTTACTCTTTGGAGTCAGGGAACATAGAATTTCCGTCTCTAATTAACAGCTCAGAGAAGTTGAGTAAATAGCCCATTGTTTGCTGTGACTGTAATCAGGAAAGTATTCCTATGAAGGTTGCCAAGCAGCAGTCCCCATGTTTGTTTATTCTAAACGTCCACCTACTTCCCAAACCAATCTGCTCCCCCTCCTTGGGCTGCCCTGGTAGAGGGGTTGGCTTAGGGGTGAGGAGGGGAAGAGTGAGCACTGGGAACCTGAAAGCTTGACGCTCAAGGATGGCTTCCAGGGACCAAGCCGGTGCCCTATGTAGGAAGGGGTGCAAAGAGGGCAGTGGAAACTTTGAAGAAGAGCCGAGGGGGAGATGACCTCTCATGACAGCCACCTGCTCTGTGCACTGGGGAAGCCAGCTGAAATGAGTAATCCTCCATAGGAGCATGTGGTCAGAGGGAGACAGGAACATAAAGGTGTCGTTAAAATTTTCAGCGTGAATTATGCAACACTAGGGCTGTGTGCAAGTTACATGGGCTTCAGCGTTCTGGGAGCCGAGTCATCTCATCTGGTGTCACAGAAGGAAGGTGGCCCAGGAGGCGAGGCCCAAGCAGCATCCTGGAGGAGTAACCCAGCACGGCAGGGCCCCTGGGTGTGTTGCTTGAATCAACCTGCTACAGTTGTGTGAGAAGCCTCAGTGGTGGAAGTTGGTTCCTGAAGACTCTGCCAACCAGGATGAGATGCTGGGGTTTCATTTTGTAGGGAAAGAATTGAAGGCAAGGAAAGCTGTGCCCAAATTTGCCCCAGAGCTCATGCCAGTGGCAGAAGAAAGCGTGGATTTAAAACCAGAGGCAGGAGATGATTGGGGAGATGGTGTCCAGCAAAGAGACAGTGGGAAGGGAAGGGAGGCTGGATGCTAAGGCTGCTCAGCCATGGCCACAGCCCTTGGGAGGAGATGTGGTTCCCAAGTTCTGCCTTGGGGGTGATGCTGGGGTTGATGGCCGGCTGTTGGCACCATCCACGGATCCAGAAGAGAAGAGCTGAGACGGCGGGCCCTGTGCGACTGTCTGGTCCCACCTGTGGGGAGTGCAATGCCACGTGCAGCCCCAGAGAGGTGGGAGTGGGAGAGGCGGGGGAAAGGAAGCAGAGAGCAGACAGGCGAAGGAGAGGATCCACCTGGGAACAACCCCAGAGAGCGACCAGGCAGAGGAAGGCAACAGGGAAGAAGCTGGGGATGGAGAAGGAGGAAGATAAGGATGACATGGGGCAGGGGAGGACAGCAAGAACAGAAAGGAAGAATTGTCAGCTGCTGTTCCCTCCCGCTGAAGAAGGACTGAAGGTGTCTGGGTGCTTTAGGGATCAAGAGTTGAGCCTGTTAACGGGCTGGTGGAAGAGAAACCGGCTCTGCTAAGGTCACTGAATTAAATCCTGCCACTTCCCTGTGACGCTGGGACTGCTTCGCCTGTGGGCCAGATGAGGACATGGAGGCATGGCGAGTAGAGAGGTGTCTCCTCTGTTCAGTGGGATTTGTCCTACACCCGCATACCCCATTCTCCGTGTGGCCTCTGCAACCCAACTAGGTTCTCTGAGTTGGTTCTCAATACAGCGTTGAGTACGTTTGTCCTCCTGATGCTATTTTTAAGATCCATGTTCACAGACTCTGATCGGGAAAAATTAAAAATTGTTACAAAACATCAAAAAAAAAATCACATCATACTCCCCTCAATGGCAGAAGGGGTGTGTGTGTGTGTGTGTGTGTGTGTGTGTGTGTAGAGACGAGCATGAAATTCTAATGTTACACAAGTGTCTAAAATCAAAGGACCTCCACAGAAGTGTGAGAGAGACAGTTAAATGATGTCCGTTCCAAAGGTCTAGAATTCAGATAACCTGTTTGTCTTCGGTTTTGTCCTGTTGGCCCATGATGGGCCCAAGGTCAGCAGCAAAGCTGCTCAAGCAAAGGCACAAACATCACTTTCCGGGAAGACACCTGCTGTGTGGATTCTTTCTTCCAGAATACTCGAAAGTGTACCCTGCTTTCTCCCTTTTTTGAGAAAGACGGAGGGGAAAGGAGCTAAGTCTTCTGAACTGGTACCGGTCGAAGATGCTACCAGACTCCAGTGTGGCTGCAATTTTTGAAGTTCTTCCAAGACATCTTGTGCCTTACTCTGTTCCCTCCCCTTCCTGCTGTTTTGCAGATAGACCCACTAGGGAATTGTGTGGCAGGAAGGCGTGATTCTATTTAGTTAGCCCTTGATTCCTGGTCTGTGCCGCACCTGGGTGCAGCCTGCAGCCCCCGGGGGTCAGGTAAGTGCACTAGGAAACAATTTCTTTAAATTCAGTTTCAGGCATCAGAGTCCGAAAACGGCTCTCACATTTCTGGTGTGTGATGATCCTGCTTAATTATTTACAAAATAGGCAGATTCTACAGAGCTATGGGTAGGCAAGGAGCAAGCTGATCTCAAAATTCATTCTTGAGGAAGAGAGTGGACAGGAGATAAAAGCAGATTATGAAGTTCTTCTGCGGGAACACTGCAAACTGGCTGGGAGGAGGGATGACGCTGTCGAAGAAATGGTAAGAGTAGCAGACTTCAAGGGAGCTTTCTAGAGAAGCTGGCAGATTCTTTGGCCCAAATGGCAGTGTGTACATTTTTATATTTATGACTATACTAATTTACAAGGCGTAGCTTAAAAACGAGCCCCTCCACGTATGTTGAAGAAGAAATACATGGAATGTACAATGGGGGTGTGGAAGAAAACGTACTCGATGGGGAAACATCTTGTGATGTTTAGATCCTTAAACCGTCGAATCTGGGAGGGATGTTAGGGCTTATTCCAGCCCTTGAATTCGAGGCACAGATGCAGAGGCTCAGAGGCTGGGAGACCCACTACAGCTCAGCTGGCCTCTGGCAGGATTTTTAGTGAATGAAGTAACCTTTTATCAAGAAATTCAGTAGTGAGGGAGCCATCTAGTTCAAGCATAGGAGAAACAACCAGAAATTAGAAGTTAACTAAATAAGGACCTATGGGGGAAAGGCGGGGTGGAGGTTGTCTAACTCCAAAGCCCTTGCGGTCTGTGCGCATCTGCCCCGAACCCTGTCGGTGTGTCATGTTTATGAGATCACAGCAGAAGGCCAGGGTCTTTTGTCCCATGAACTTGACATTCAGCAGAGGGATTCCCTCTGTTCTCTATGATTCACAGGCTTATATGGATCGGTCTGAGGCAGGGACTGTTTTCAGTTTTGTTTTTTTTTTTTTTTTTAAGATTTTATTTATTTATTTGACAGACAGAGATCACAAGTAGGCAGAGAGGCAGACAGATAGAGAGAGAGGTGGAAGCAGGCTCCCTGCAGAGCACAGAGCCCGATGCGGGGCTCGATCCCAGGACACTGGGACCATGACCTGAGCTGAAGGCAGAGGCTTTAACCCACTGAGCCACCCAGGTGCCCCCTGTTTTCAGTTTTAATCTGTTGCCTGAAGGGCTGTAAATGGAGGAAGTGCTGGCTAGTCTGACCACTGGGCTGACTGCCCATGTCCACAAACCTCTCTCCCTTTGGATGAGTTCTCAAACCTTTGACAGCAGGAGCCTTGTGTTAGTCAAGATGTAGGTTTAGCAGCAGGGAAAAGAGACCCCAAATCACAATGGCTCAAGCAAGTTTGTATTATACTTATCTTTCTTACTTTTTTTTTTTAAAGATTTTATTTATTTATTTGAAAGAGAGAGCACAAGCAGGGAGAGCGGCGGAGGTAGAGGGAGAAGCAGGCTCCCCGCTGAGCAGGAAGTCTAACATGGGGATCCATCCCAGGACCCAGGATCATGACTGAGCCAAAGCAGACGCTTAACTGAATGAGCCAGCCAGGTGCCCCTCGACTTCTCTCTCATGTCAGGGATGGGCTGGTAGGTGAGGTCTGGTCTGTGCTATCATCAGACACTAGAACTTTTCTATCCTCCTTCAAGGAGTCCAAGATGTCTCAGCTATGCCCACTCCAGCCAGGGGAAGGGGAAAGGCACCCAGGGAGGGGACAACCCTTCCCTTTAAGGCTGTGGTCCTTACACAGATGCCTCTTGTTCAGTTCCCACTGGCCCAAATCTAGTTTCTTTCTTTCTTTTTTTTTTTTTTTTTTTAAGATTTCATTTATTTATTTGAGAGAGAGAGAGCACAAGCTGGGGGGGGGGGGCGGCAGAGGTAGAAGGAGAAGCAGACTTCCTGCCAAATAAGGAGCCCGATGTGGGGCTCTATCCCAGGACTCTGGGATCATGACCTGAGCGGAAGGCAGACGCTTAACCGACTAAGCCACCCAGGGGCCCCACATCTAGTTTCATTGTATTATCTGGGCTGCCGCAAGGGAGGCTGGGAAGTGTCCACTGTGGGTAGCCACATGCCACCTGAAATTTCTATTACCAGGAGCAAGGAGAGGAGAGTTGTTGGAAAAACTAGCAATCTCCACCAAAGGCACTGACACGGATTAGAATTAACACCCAGTCCCATTCCCAAATGATGCTTTGTACCCAGCTGGAGCCAGGATATTTCTTTCAAAAGCTCTTTTTCTCTCTTTCTTTTTAAATCATTCCACAAATATTTGCCTGTGATGTACTGAAAATAAGCAAGTGAAAAGATGCTGTTGCTATCTTCAAAATGCTAATAACATAGCGTGGCACCAAATAAGTGATCCCAGTGTAGTGTAGCGTGGAGAACAGATGGTGGTGATCCAACTAAGAGAAGAGGGAGGGGGAGGGAGAGAAGGAGGTGGGGCTTCCTAGCTCCAGTGCATTCTGGGGCAACACCAGACCTAGCAATTAAAGGCTGAGTGTATCAACTGTACTTGAACTAATGAAACTGAGGATCCAATTCATGGCTTTGTGAGACCACAAGTGTACCTTTTAATTTAATTTTATTAATTAATTAATTTATTTATTTTTAAAGATTTTATTTATTTATTTGCCAGACAGAGATCACAAGTAGGCAGAGAGAGAAGGGGTGGGGAAGCAGTCTCCCCACTGAGCATAGAGCCCGATGTGGGGCTCGATCCCAGGACCCTGGGATCATGACCAGAGCTGAAGGCAGAGGCTTTAACCCACTGAGCCACCCAGGCACACTGTACCTTTTTATTTTTATGGGTAACGTATTAATACAATGTTTACTATACGCTTTCCTGGTGCAAGCCTTGTCCTTCTTCTCAGTTTTCTTATTAGAGACAGTGCCATCACTCATCTCACTACATATTCGGGAGCAAAGCATACTCAGTTATTCAAAATCATTTACTGAAGTTTGCCTTCATGCTGGGCACACGGTATAAGCAAATATACAAAACTAGAGAAAGAAATTGCGGAAGGTTAATTGCTTGCTTTTATCTTAGTTCTTCTCCAGCTGGAGGACAAAATGGACTCTTATCTTAATTTGACACCTTTATGATCTTGTGATCTTTGTATTATTGGAATAATTGTAGCACACATTATTTTAAAAATTAAAAAGGAAAGATTTAGACCCCTGGGCAGAGGTTGGTCTGTGGCATTTCGATTCGACTACTACTGGTCACTTCTGAGTTAAACAGAAGAGGATGGTGGAGATTATTTATGGAATTTGGCTCTAAGAAAACAACTCAATTTCCTGAGATGGCGTAAGTTTGTGACTTCAAAGGGAAACATCTGTATTTCCTTTTCCAAAAGTACTTTATTTGCATCAAAATGGACCCTGTGATATTTTGGTGCTTCCATAAGATGGCGACATAATCCTTCAGATGACAAGTCTTGCTGTTTTTAAAAATATAGATCTAGAAATATTTTAATAGACACGGTAAAAAAACATTTTCTTTTTATTTTTTTATTTTATTTTTTTTAAAGATTTTATTTATTTATTTGACAGAGAGAGATCACAAGTAGACAGAGAGGCAGGCAGAGAGAGAGAGAGAGAGGGAAGCAGGCTTCTTGCTTGAGCAGAGAGCCCGATGTGGGACTCGATCCCAGGACCCTGAGATCATGACCTGAGCCGAAGGCAGCGGCTTAACCCACTGAGCCACCCAGGCGCCCCAACATTTTCTTTTTAAAAAAGAAAAATTCTCGGGGCGCCTGGGTGGCTCAGTGGTGTAAAGCCTCTGCCTTCGGCTCAGGTCATGATCTCAGGGTCCTGGGATCAAGCCCCTCATCGGGCTCTCTGCTCAGCAGGGAGCCTGCTTTCCCCTCTCTCTCTGCCTGCCTCTCTGCCAACTTGTGATCTCTGTCAAATAAATAAATAAAATCTTTAAAAAAAAAAAGAAAGAAAAAAGAAAAATTCTCATAACCCCACCATTCTAAAACAACCACATTCACTTGGGTATGCTTGCTTCTAGTTTTTGTCACTATGCATACATAATTACATAGGTACACTCATCACGTGCATGGCATTTTTTTTATATGTCAGAGAGTGTGCATGCACAAACAGGGGAGCGGCAGGTAGAGGGAGAAGCAGGCTCCCCGCTAAGCAAGGAGCCCGAGGCAGGACTCGATCCCAGAACCCTGGGATCATGACCTGAGCCGAAGATAGACACTTAACCAAAACTTAGCCACCCAGGCACCCCGTGCATGGCATTTTAGTCTCCTTTTTGAAAATTCAGCACAACATAGATTTTTTTTACCTGTTTCTACGTGCACTACATACTTATTATAGTGGTTACATAATATTCTACCTATGAACCACTTAGGGTCACACGTTATATGGTATACGTTTTTTCACTATTACAGATAATGCTGTGGTTAATATCTTCGGCACACAAATTTTGGATTATTAAGAATTTTCGGGATGAGATCACCGTGTTTAAGATGACTTTTCTCTTTAGCTTTCCGAAGGATTGGACAGAGGTCCTTTGCCTTCAGCACTGTATGAGAGTCCAGGTTCTGACCTGCTGCCCTAGCCTCGTGTCATTGTTTTTCTATGTCCTAATTTATACCTGCCACCACACATTCATTTCATTCGACACATATTTATCAACACACGGGCCCATGCTTAATACCGAGTACTGGGAACACAGTAAGGAGGAAAGTACAGTCAGATGGAGAGCCAGATTGTTAGTCCATGATCAGAGATGTAAGCCCCACTATGGTTCCACGAAAGGGATGCGGTGCCCTTTCCTGGGGAGATTTGATGTCATCGAGAGGGTCCCCTGAGTCCCTGTGCACACTAGCCTGGGACCTCGCTACAATGCTCCCTTTGCCTAGGACACTTGGTCTGGTGAGCTGCTCTGCTCCTTCAGGTCTCACTGCAAACCTCACCACCAGCTTTGCCTCCGCTCCTGACAGGGCTGGAAAGCAAATCGAGAACTGGCGAGAGGACGTGGGGGTACTTCACGAACGGGGTGTCCTGCGCTGCGTGGGCCCTTCTCAGTGGTCTGCCGCAGAAATAAAACCTCAACTTGAAGAAAACGTCTGATTATCGTAGGACCGCTCGGAACGCTTTACTATTTTTCATTCCATTTTATGTTTTTTTGTGGTAAAAGAGACGTGACATACAATTTACCACTTTAGCCACTTTTAAGTGTCAGAAATTCGCATTGTTCAGCTGTCCCCACCCTCCACTTTTGGAACTTTTCCATCTTCCTAAACTGAAACTGTCCTCACTGAACACTAGCTCCCACTCCCCACCCCCCCACCCTGCCCCGCAGCTGCTGGCCACCAGCATTCTACGTTCTGTCTCCGTGAATGTGACGGCTCTGGGGGCCTCATATAGTGGAATCTTACAGTACTAGTCCTTTTGTGTCTGGCTGATTTCACTTAGCCTAAAGACTTTAAGGTGCATCCATGTTGTAGGATGTGTCAGAATTTCCCTCCTTTTTAAGGCTGAGTAATGTTCCACCGTCTGTGTACATCACATTTGTTCAAACAGTCATGTGACAGTGGACATGGGGGTGGTTTCCACCTTCGGGCTATTGTGAATAAGGTGGCTATGAACACGGGTGTACACGTATCTGCTGGAGTCTCTCCTTTCAATTATTTTGCACATCTACCTAGAAGAGGGATCAAATGCTAATTGTTTGCTTTCCTATTGAGAATGTGCTTTTGGGGTGCCTGGATGGCTCAGTTGGTTAAGTGTCTGCCTTCAGTTTAGGTCATGACCCCTGGGTCCTGGGATCAAGCCCTGCATCGGGCTCTCTGAACAGCGGGAAACCTGTCTCTCTCTCTCTCCCACTCCCCTTGCTTGTGTTCCCTCTTTCACTGTCTCTCTCTGTCAAACAAATAAATTAAATCTTTAAGAAAAGAAAATGTCCTTTCATGCACATTGGGATCAAATTTGATTTTATAGCAGCCTTGCGAGACAAGTGTTAATCTCTTCTCTGGCTCTGAAAAGTGGTTTACCCAAAGTGGAGTGATACATGGAAGTATCTGACCTGGAACTTGGCTTTCTTCTTGATCATCACCATTAAAAGTGGTCCAGATCACATGTGTTCCTTCCAAGAACAATGGCCTTCTTCTTCATTTTTTTTAAAGATTTTATTTATTTGAGAGCACAAGCAGTGGGGGAGAGGCAAAGGGAGAAGCAGACTCCCTGCTGAGCAGGGAGCCTGACACGGGGCTTGATCCCTGGACCCTGGGACCCTGACCTGAGCCAAAGGCAGATGCTGAGCAGGCTCAGCTACCCAGGTGCCCTGAGCAGTGACCTTCTGATTGCAAGCAGCTTTTGTCTGCCATCAGCTCCTGCCCTTATCTGCCCTGACCATTCTGTCCAAGGTTGACCAGGGCTGGGTCCAGGTACCACGGCAAGGAAGAGAGGCTGTGTCTGTGGCCCCAGCAACAAAGGCTTCTCCTTTTGGTCTGTGTTTCTCTCTTGCAGTTCAGCTCCAACATCTGAACCATGAGGATCTGGTGGCTCCTGCTTGTCGCTGGAATCTGCACAAGAAACATGAACTCGCAGGACACATGCAGGCAAGGGCACCCTGGCATCCCTGGGAATCCTGGTCACAATGGTTTGCCTGGGAGAGACGGACGAGATGGAGCAAAAGGCGACAAGGGCGAGGCAGGTACTCAGCATCTGGTACTTCAGCTGCCTTTCCATTTACCCTTCTGTTTCTCTTAGATCTTTGTTCATTCATCATGAGCGTAGCCATCACCTGCCTGACCCCACTCCTTCATTCATGCACCCCTTGCCCAGAAAGCAGGGGCTGGGAGCCTGCTCCAGGTCAGATTCTGGGCAACAGTGCAGGACCAGACCAACAGGGCTTCCCCTCCATGGATGTTCTCGTCTAGGGGGGACAACTGTTAGCCATCACCTCTGATACTACAGGCCATCCTCAGAAGTATATGATATTGTAGATCTTTCTGCCTCAGATGGCAGTTATGGTGGGTCTTTGGCACACGGGGCCTATAGAGAAATCTGATTGCTAAACGTTTAGCAGAGAGTGCCCGGCTGCAGAGCAGGGGAGAGTTATTGCCTTGCCACGCAGTGAGGCAGGTGACGTGGAGTGACAGAGAATACAAAAAGACGGTAACTGAAACCACACAGCGGTACTCAGTTGTGTATGTCCTCTGTTGGAGCCTGTCCCAGGGTTTGGGGATTTGGGGACAGGATCCAGCCCCTAGGGAGGAGATCTGCAAAAGCCAGGCTATGTGAGTGGTTTCCATAACACCAACTAATAGGCTTGGTTCTTGAATGGGGTTCTTGAGCCTGGGTCTGACTATAGGGTCACCTAGCTGAGACATAAGCAGACTGATCTATCTGGGTGCAGGGAGAAAACATCAAAACTATTGACACTTTTTTATTTTTAAAAAAGATTTATTTATTTGAGAGAGAGAGAGAGCATGAGTCGGTGGGGGAGGGCTAGAGGAGAAGGACAGAGAATCAATCTCAAGTAGACTCCCTGCTGAATGTGGAGGCTGACATGGGGTTCAATCCCAGGACCCTGAGATCATGACCTGAGCCAAAATCAAGAGTCAGACACTTAACTGATTGAGGTACCTAGGTGCCCCTACTATTGACATTTTTTTTTTAAACATTTTATTTATTTATTTGAGAGAGAGACAGAGAGAGAGAGCATGAGCGAGGAGAAGGTCAGAGGGAGAAGCAGACTCCCCATGGAGCTGGGAGCCTGATGCGGGACTCGATCCCGGGACTCCAGGATCATGACCTGAGCCGAAGGCAGCCGCTTAACCAACTGAGCCACCCAGGCGCCCTACTATTGACATTTTAAAAGATAAATTAACATGAAGAAAAATAAAAGAGCTTGAAAAATATTGGGGTGCCTGGGTGGCTCAGTTGTTAAGCATCTGCCTTTGGATCACGTCATGATCCCAGGGTCGTGGGGTGGAGCCTGCATCAGGCTCCCTGCTCAGCGGGAAGCCTGCTTCTCCCTCTCCCACTCCCCCTGTTTGTGTTCCCTCTCTCGCTGTGTCTTTCTCTGTCAAATAAATAAATAAATAAAATCTTCAAAAAAAAATTTAAGATGTGAATTGACTTGGGTGGCTTCACTTGGTCCCTTTGCAGATGGACCTCTACCATTTGAGGTCTGAAATGTGTCCTGTAGGAGGAGGGGGAGCCCTCACACGCTCATTATCCAACAGTGTACTGTGGTGTATCGTGGTTATGACCCAGCCCAAGGGATTTTCAAATTGTCCTATCAAACTATCACAAACAGATGGGTGCCTAAAATGCTTCTGCAGAAAAATCAAAAATTGAAGATTGACTTGATAATGCAAACATGAAAGAATCCCACAAAAATAGGAGAGCTGTCGTCTGTCTTCTTAGTGTGAACTCTTAAACTGTAAGTGAGTAGGAGAAAACAGTAATGAACTAATCAGATCTGACAAGAAGTCTGGCGAAAACCTAGAAATTTTAGGACTTTGGACATATAAATTTATATTTACATTCATTAAAATGAACTTTATCCTCACTGTAAACTTTAACATGAGATGTCAGTTATTAATAGAAGCACCCCCAATTAATTAGACATTTCAGGACTCTGTGTGGAATATGACCACAAACCACTGTCATTTTTCCTCGGCAATACATTATAGTATGAAAACCTCACTAAACTTACTGATGAACATTTAGAAGCCTTTTTGATATTTCATAATCATATCAGAAGATTAGATATTCCTCGGGCTATATTAACAGTAGTTGAAATAATACACAGCAACTTCAGGATGGACTAAAATTAATGCTTTGCCAGCAAATACTGTTGGCATATGGATTTTTAAAAAGTCTTTGTTAAGATCTGGAGAAATGAGTCTTAGAACAAATTTCTTATGGGAAGTCCACTCTATAGATGAATGAAAGGCTAGGTGTTTCTAAGTGTTTCCCAGTTTTTGGCATCTGGTGCTCCAAGGGGTTTGTTGGGGGGCTAGATGAAGCAGGTGATCACCAACCATCTCTCTGACCACTGCCCTTCAGCCCTTCAGTCTGCTCTGTGGGGTCCCCAATGGGGAATATGTCCAGTGAGTCCATGCCACTTTTTAGAGTGGCAATAGTCCAGTCCCATTTCTGGGTAGTAACAAGCCCAGTCCAAGTTAATGGCAAAACCTCAATGTCAATGAAATCCATTCTTTCACCCTCCCACTGGGACCACAGTGCATGTGTGTGTGATATGGGTGCACACGTGTGATGTGGGTGCATACGTGTGGGTATAATGTGTGTGTACACACACAGGATACAACTCTGACTTCATGACTCCTTCGTCTTTTGCCTCCAATCTCCTTCCTTACAGCAAGGACTGCCTTTGACTCTAGAGATGTTGACCTATAACATGGGGAGTCAGACCTCAGCCTGCTCTGAGCTCTAAACTCATGTGTGGTAGGCAAAACCTCACTCACCAGAGGTTCCCAATAGCGTCTGCCATGCCAACTTGATCAGTGACATTTACCACCATTCTAAGGTGCTGGAGAGATCCTTCCAGAATCCTCCCTTTCATCCCAAATAGTGCCAGGTAACTGTAGTCATCCATGTTTTCATAGGAGGCTAGTGAACCTTCCATTCCATTCTATGCAAGAGAGATAGAAAAGGAGAAGTGAGAAGGCCACCCGGTGCCTCCAATGGTCAGTCACTATCTGAGTTCCCCTCACAAGAGAAAGACGTAACTGTGATCCTCTGTGCACATACTCCCTTCCTGTCCTGCCTTCCCAGAGTTGGGTGCTTGGGAGGTCCACCCAGTGCATTTCATAGTTCACTTCTTGTACACAACTCCGCACCCCTGGTGCTCAGTCACGTCTGCCTCTCTCCATCTGCACTTCTGAGAGGGGCAGTGTGTGTGTTAGGGCTGGGCACACACCCAGGACTCTCCAGTCTATACCCACGATGGAGACCACTGTCTAGGAAATGTGGAATTAGAACTTGAACTCTTGTTTGTTTTCTTCTCTTCCACCTAGGAGAACCAGGCCATCCTGGTGGTCCGGGGAAGGATGGAATGACTGGAGAGAAAGGAGAACGAGGTCAGAAATTGTGTTCATCTTACCATGCTCTAATTCCGAGCCATCGGTGACTTAATAACCATTTTGTGCTCACCAAGGACAAGTCCTTTCCTAGGCTCTGAGGACGATCCAACAATAAGGGCAAGATCGCTCTTGCTCTCTAGAATCTCAATTCTTTTTCTGTAAAGGGCCAGATCATAAGTAATCTCAGCTTTGCTGACATAGGGTCTTGGTCACAACTGCTATGTAAAGTAGCCACGGATACTAAATAAGTATGTGGGGCTGTGTTCCAGTGAAACTCTATGAAAACAGAAATCTGAATTTTATGTAATTTTCTTGTAGTGCCGAATATTATTTGTGACCATTTAAAAATGCAAACCATTCTTAGCTTGTGGGCCACATAAACAGGTGGGAGGTTGGATTTCATTCAAGGGCCATTGTTCGCTAAAGCCCAGTTTAGTGGATGAACATTGAGGATGATTGAGGATGAACATTAAATTCTGACTCAGTACTTCTGGCAAGACTGCATGGAGAAGGTGGCGCTGGAACTGGGCCCTGGGGGGTAAGGAGGGCTCTAGTGGTTTTGACTAATGGGGAGAGAGAAGTCACAACAGCAAACACAAATAATGTTCACTTTGTGCTAGGTTGTGCTCTTCATGTATTGACTCAATACGACAGCCTGTACATGAGGTCGTATCGTTATCCCAATTTTACAGAGAAGGAAACAGAGGGCTAGGTGGCTAATCAGCTTGCCTAATGTCCCATTGTGCCTACTTGGAGGAGACAGGATTGAACCCTGGCATTTGTCTCCACAGACTCCGTGCTCATAACCACTGCTCTCCAGCCGGGGAGGAGGAGATAGGGAAGCACCGAGAATGTATGCACAGTGGGGACCGGGGTCATACAGTCAGTACAGTGGACAGGCTGGCCTGGCCAGCAGAGAGCAGAGACTCCCACACTTGAGGAAGACTTTATTCTGTGCTCACTCCCATGAGGAGTTTTGTAAAAGATGAAAAGAAGTAGGGTGAATTTAGTTAACCAAAAGCAGCCCGAGTTCATCTGTCTTTGGACATTCTTCCCCCTTCCAAAGACAACATTCTCAAGGATCTACATGGTTTAGTAGTCTGAGCAGTAGACTGGGATGGTAGAGAGCTGTGCTTTCTAATACAAACCCCAACACTAACACAGTCGACAGGAGTCAGAGGTGTTTTGCATATATGCACGTGTGTGTGTGCATGCATGTGTGTGTGTGTGCTGTGCACTCATTTTAGGAGTAAATTAATGTTCAGACCCTGAGCAGCTACTGAACCCGGGCACTGCTTTATTTCATTCATATGCTCAACAATGGCAAAGCCAAAGTTGGTTTTATAAGTTGATGTTTCACAAATCATCTTTTCCTTTTTTCTCTCTTTTTCCATCTAGGAGCAGATGGAAAAGTTGAAGCCAAAGGCGTCAAAGGCGATCAAGGCTCACGAGGACCCCCAGGGAAACATGGGCCAAAGGGATTTGTTGGTCCCATGGGAGAGAAAGGTCTCAGGGGAGAGATTGGCCCTCAAGGGCAAAAGGGGGATAAAGGCAATGTGGGGCCCATGGGTCCAGAAGGGCTAAAGGGCAGCACTGGGCCTTCGGGCCCAATGGGTCTACCTGGCCCCGTGGGCCCCATTGGGAAGCCTGGCCCCAAGGGAGATGCTGGGCCCTTGGGACCGCAGGGAGATCCAGGAGTCCGGGGAATGAGAGGCTGGAAAGGGGACCGAGGCGAGAAAGGGAAAATTGGTGAGACTCCAGTCTTGCCCAAGAGTGCTTTCACGGTGGGGCTCACGGTACTAAGCAAGTTTCCAAGTTCAGATGTGCCCATTAAATTTGATAAGATCCTGTATAATGAGTTCAATCATTACGACGTGGCCAGGGGGAAGTTCATTTGCCACATTGCGGGCGTCTATTACTTCACCTACCACATCACCGTTTTCTCCAGGAACGTTCAGGTATCTTTGGTCAAAAATGGGGTGAAGATACTGAACACCAAGGACGGCTACATGAGCTCTGAGGACCAGGCGTCGGGAGGCCTGGTGCTGCCGCTGAAGCTGGGGGACGAGGTGTGGCTGCAGGCCGCGGGCGGGGAGAGGTTCAACGGCTTGTTCGCAGATGAGGACGACGACACGACCTTCACAGGCTTCCTTCTGTTCGGCAGCCAGTGATGGGCAGGTATGCAGGACCTGCCGCCCGGTCCCCCCTCGGAGCTGGCTTGGCGGACAGGTTCTCGATGGCTCTGCTCTGCGACTCACTCTGATTACTGTAATCGTCACAGAGAGACAACAATAGGAAAGCTATCCTAAGGCCGATTTTATGTGACTTACATTGCTGTTTCCAAGAGTAAATTTAAAAATGCTTGCACTAGGGCGCCTGGCAGGCTCATTCGGGGGAGCCTGTGGAACTCAGGGTTGGGAGTTCCAGCCCCACGGTGGGTATAGAGATTAATTAAAAATAAAATCTGGGGGTGCCTGGATGGCTCAATCGGTAGAGCGTGCCACTCTTGATTTTGGGGTCATGATCTGGAGCCCTACATTGGGTGTGGAGATTACTTAAAAAAAAATCATATAAATAAATAAATGAAATCTTAAAGGATGCTTGCCTTATCTATTATAAGTTATTTATGATTTTCCATCATTTCCCTTACTGGAAGAGTGCTTTGCGTATACATTTCTTATAGGACTGGTGTTCTGATGTCATTTTAGTGCTAGGAGGAACCAAATCAGGACTTAGCCCTCATCTGAATTTCTGAGGACACTGGGAGAAAGAAGAGGGAAGTGTTCAAATGTTCATTCCATTTCATAACTAATAAGAGTTGAAGAGTTGTAAGCAGGTGACAAAGAGACATCCCAGAGAGCCATGGAACACTTTGCTTGTTTTATAACCTAGGTTTTTACCACCATTCAGTTAAAAAATAGTTGTTTATGAGACCATTTGCCAAACTTGAACCTGTGTTTGGTTCCTGGGACAGCTGTAACGAAGTACCACAAACTGGGGAGTTTAAAACAACAGCAAGTGACTGTCTCACAGGGCTGGAGGCTAGAAGTCTAAAATCAAGGTGTCAGCACAGCCTCCCTCTGAAGCCTTCAAGGAGGGTTCTACCTTGCTGCTTCCAGCTTCAGGTGGACCCACGCATGCCCTGGCTTGTGGAAGCCTCCAGTTCTCCCCCCATCCTCACATAGCCATCTTCCCTCCATGTCTGCTTGTGTGCAAACATCTCTCTCTGATAAGGACACCCGTCATTTAGAATAGGGGCTACCCTCTTCTACTGTGACCTTATCTTAACCGGATTACACCTATAAAGACCCTGAGTCCAAATAAAGTCACATTCATAGATACCAAGGGTTAGGACTTCAACATACCTATTTGGGAGACAAGTTCAACCTGTAATAGACTGTTCTGGTTCCCCCCAAATTCTCGATATTCCCCAGTGCCAAATATACTCTCCTTAACCCACATCCATCAGCATCAATGCTAAGTCTAAGAATGTCATTTAAAAATCACCAACTTAAAGTCCTCAGTCTCATCATCTAAATCCTCAATGTCAGTTGTAAGGAAGAGCTACTGTGTGACCCATCCTGGGGCAAAATCCCTCTCCTTCTCTGAACCTGCAAAACCAGACACATTATTTGCTTCCAAAATACAAGGGGGAAGTGGGGGGGGGGAGGGCACAGAATAGACAGTCCCATTCCAAAAGGGAGAAAAAAGAAGGAAAAAAGGGATCACAGGTCCCAAAGGAAACCAAAACCCAGCAAGGCGAATTCCATTAGCTGTTTTTCACTGTTTACCTTATGAACAATTTTTAAAGATTTTATTTATTTATTTGACAGAGAGAGAGAGAGAGACAGTGAGAGCGGGAACACAAGCAGGGGGAGTGGGAGAGGGAGAGCAGGCTTTCCATTGAGCAGGGAGCCCGATGCCGATGCCAATGCCGGGCTCGATCCCATATCCTGGGATCATGACCTGATCCAAAGGCAGACACTTAAAGACTGAGCCACCTAGGTGGCTCATTTAAATTTTAAAATTTTTAAAGGAGCTATGCAAAAGGAAGAGGTTACTGGACAGAGGTTACTGGATAGAGACACCAAACTGTAACAGAGGAAAGTGGAGGGTGGAGATGGATTTACTAAGACAGTGGGGTAGAAAGAAACTTGCCTTTTAGGCCACAGTGGATGGTTCTTATTCAAACACGTACCATCCACTTCCCTCTTGTCTGGGTCAAAGCATCCTGGTGTGCACTCTCAGACAAGTCTTTTTTTTTTTTTTAAACAAATTTTTAATTTTTTAATAAACATATAATGTATTATTAGTCCCAGTGGTACAGGTCTATGAATCGCCAGGTTTACACACTTCACAGCACACACACAGCATATACCCTCCCCAGTGTCAGACAAGTCTTTCAAACGGTGTAGACTCCACACTCCGCGGTGGACACAAGATTCAGGCTAATAAGAACAGCACCTTCTTCTGGTCACAGTGACTGTTTCCAAAATGGAGCCCGATCCAATCAGAGCCAATGAGATTCCATCTGCCACTTTGGAAGGCCGACTGGGGTGAGGGAGTCAAGATCTTCAGGTGAAGCTAGAATTTCAGGTGGCCGCATTTAGCTCATCTGTAGCGCCCCCACACAAAATCAAACAGGGCAGGAGACAGCCCAGGTCTGATGACAGTGTTGAGACCCCTCTGCCCAGCTGTCCCTGAAGGCAGAGATACCTCTGGACTATTGTGTTGCATGAGCCAGTCTGATGCAGGGCTTTTGTCTAAAAGAATATTAAGTAGTCTACGACCCAAGGAGAGGGGCAGCATAATTGTAGTGGAAAAAGCCCAAGACTAAGAGTTGAGGTGTACGGTTTGTTGGTCCAGCCACGACAAAGGAATTTGAAGTGGGTACATTACTCAACTTTTCTGTGCCCCAGTCTCCTAGGGCATAGCAGTGCTGGAATGGAAGAATTTCATATGGTCCCAGGCCTCTAAAATGCTGGAAGGATTACATCAGTTAATATACTTTCTATTAATTAAGAGCAACTAATAAAGAAGCAAAATGATACAAGCTCAGTGCATATTCAAGCTACACTATTTTCTAAATCACAGCCTGGGGCCAGTTTGTCTGACAGGGTGTGCCTCTAGAAATTGGGACTTAAAGCCATTCTATCTGTACTCCAACTGAATCAACATAGTTGTGATGATATCTTCATTCCCCGGGAAAAATGGGACTTTTGGGCAGGCAGCACTGCTGTAAATGAAATACTGAAAAACTACTTGGTGGTTATGGAAAATCTTGGAATTATACAGAATGAATCTGTTTATAGGTATTTTATTGGCCTTCCTTGTTTCTTCTAGAACAGAGCCACGACTGGGGGGAACCAAGTGAGGCACCCAGAGTGCGACACTACAGGAGGCACCCGCTTCAGGTGCTGACACAGCCTGGTCATGACCCTGACAGTGAGTCTCTCCTTCAGTTTTGCAGCCCAGCCCCCACATCCTCCTTGCTGCCCTACTTAACGCTCAGCAGTAGCAGGACTGATCACTTCATTTATTGAGCCAGAGTGTCCTTATCCTTTGGCTTCTGCAGCTTTCTTGAATTGTAATAATCTAAGCTATTTCTCCGCAGGGTAAAGCCTGGTTTTGTTATGGACTGAACAGGGAGGCTACCTGTGCTAACTCCTTTCTATTTAGGAACACAACTTTATAGGTTGAAGTAGATGTGAAAAGAAAAAATACGTTTATGATCATACACAGGATATCAGCTTTTATAATTTTTTTTTGAGGTCAAATATAGAAGATGAGATGTAAAACATGTCTTAAAGGATTTCAAAAAGATGACGTTGACTGGCAGGGGTGTGGTTGTGTTTAATCTGTCATATGGGATGATTTTTCATTGGTTGAATCTGGACTGCAGTTTTTAAAACTCTAATTATGCAGGCTCTCTGAGACACCGAATACCTTGTTAAGTTAGGACAAGTCATCATCCCCTGAGGACACTTTTGGGTTTAAGGGATGCATTACAGGTATCCTTGGAGGACAATCATTCTGGGCTAAAGGAAGGCTCTCAGATTTGAAACACCTTTGAAAAAAATGTGATGAAATGTGATGTAAATATATTGATGAATTTTCTTTTTTTACACGACACACCTTTTTTTAAAAAAATATTTTATTTATCCATTGGACAGACAGAGATCACAAGTAGGCAGAGAGGCAGGCAGAGAGAGAGGAAGGGAAGCAGGCTCCCCGCTGAGCAGAGAGTCCGATGTGGGGCTCGATCCCAGGACCTTGGGATCATGACCTGAGCCGAAGGCAGAGGCTTTAACCCACTGAGCCACCCAGGCACCCCCACATCTGACATCTTTGTAAGGGTCTGCTACACAGGCAGGGTCTGTCATGTGGGGTTGCTGCCCTAAGAACCAACCAGTCAGCAATACTGTGATATTAATGTGATATTAATCACCATGGAGGTAGGGACTTGGAGATTTTAAATCATTAAATGATTAAATGATTTAAGTGATTTTTTAAATAATTTTAAATATTTGATTAAAAAAAATCAGTAGAAAAGGAAATCACAGCTTACCATACAATCAATTGGGCTTTTTTCCTTGCCATGCTAAATTGAAAACAAACTCGTTTTGAAACTTTTTTTTTCTTTCTTTCTTTCTTTTTTTTTACTTTCTTTCTTTTTTTTTTTTTTTTTTTGGTGGAGGGAGGTAGGGAGGGAGATTAGAAGCTATCTTTAGGAAGCTTGTGCCACTCCTGGACTTAACTTCTGGCTCTCTAGAACTTTGCAGAAGGTTCTTAGGACTGCTTAAACTCAACGGGCAATGTTAAAATGAACACAGCTTTACCCTAAGCCTAAACATTCAGCTGAGATAAGGGTCTGGAAAGATTTCAAATAAAGCAGTTTAAGAAAACGTGACTGTGGATTGCCTGGGAATAACAATGTTCCCTTGGGTTCTTGGTCCTCTGCACAATTCACACCTCTGACACCCAAGGCAAAGGAATCAAGGTTCTGCAGTCTTAGAAGACCACAGCCATCAATGCCTTCTGCACTCAGACACTGATTTAACAGATTCACTTGGTATCTAGTTCCTGCATAAAACCTCGATGGAGAGGGGCACCTGGGTAGCTCAGTGGGTCAAGCATTGGACTCTTGATCTCAGCTCAGGTCTTGATCTCAGAGTTGTGAGTTTGGACCTGCTGTGGGCTCCAGGGTAGGTGTAGAGCCTACTTAAAAAAACAAAACAAAACAGGGGCACCTGGGTGGCTCAGTGGGTTAAGCCTCTGCCTTCAGCTCAGGTCATGATCTCCGGGTCGTGGGATAGAGCCCCGAATTGGGTCTCTGCTCAGCGGGGAGCCTGCTTCCTCTCTCTCTCTGCCTACTTGTGATCTCTCTCTCAAATAAATAAATAAAATCGTTAAAAACAAAACAAAACAAAAAACCCAAACAAAAAATGAGGTGGAGAGCTGTATTTTGAGGAGCTGGCCAGAGGCTGCAGTACCCAGCCCTCCCTCTTGTTTACTTTCCGAGGGGTCTTCTCATATCCACACACCTGGCTTCACTTTTGCAGAAGGGATCATTCTCAAGGGGATCATCCCATGTGGATTCGCCATTCAACAGCACTCCCATCAGCCCTGAAAGTGAGAGCTCCAGAAGTGGCAAGTGCGTGGACTGAGACAGCCAGGCCAATGTCAAGGCTGCTTTGGCAGCCTCATTCACCCTTAGTCCCTTCTCCAACTACTGAAGTCTCCCTCCACCTGCAGAAGTCCCTCAAAAGAAAAACTGAACCCTTTTACTTAATCTGCATGCATGCCCTTCAGGAAGGTGGAGGACGCAGCCACCTCACAGGACTCGCTCTCTGCAGATGAGCACGCTGAAGGTGAGCAAGGTTAATCCTCCCACCCTGGTCGAGAACAGGGCCCCGACTCCAACCAGGAGTGATTTCCACTCATTTACAGGAGGTTAAGGCTCCGCAGGGGCCACGCCCTTACACACGGGCCATCCGAAGCCCCAAATCACGAGTCCCTCTCTGTCTCCTGCCCCCAGATCTTATAATTGCCCTATGGCTGAGTGAAGTTTGGCGAAACCCTCCCTCTACAAATTTATGTTGTAGATTATTATAACAAAATTTACAAGTCAAAATAAATGAAGATTCATGGATAGGTAGCCATACGCTGCAGTCACACCGTCTATTTAATTCTGACCACTGTTTACAGTGCAGGCCCGTAGAGTCGACGAGTGTCACCAGCCGGGTCACGCTGGGTAAGGCATTCAGGCGGCGTTCACTGAGCGTTCACTCCTCCTCCAGGAAGAATCAGCCCTGCACACAGACTTTGTCCGCGCGGCTCGAGTCACGTGATAGGGAAGACTTAAACATTGGCGGTTCCTTACTCCAGGCACACGGGGGCGCAAGACCGCGGCGTCTGCCATGAAGGCGGCGGGGCGACGCTTTTGCCCTCTGGACGCCGACGTGCTCACGTCCTGAGGGTCCTCAAGGCCCGACCCGGAAGCGCTGGCGTCACGTGGTGCGGCGTGGGCCGCTGCCTTGGAAACGCTGCGCGCGTGCTCGCGGCGGGAGCTGTGGTGCAGGGGCGGGACCTCGCGGCGGGGGACGGGGCTGCTCTGGGAACAAGATGCTGTGCGCCTGGAGGCTGGGAGGGCTCGGATCCCGGGCAGCGGCTCTATGGCCGGGGCGAGCGGGCCTGCGCGGGCTCGGAGCCGGGATCCGGGCCCGAGAGGTCAGCACCAGCTGGTCCCCAGTGGGCGCCGCCTTCAATGTCAAGCCCCAGGGCCGCCGTCTGGACCTGTTCGGCGAGCGCCGGGTGAGCGGCGCAGGAGGGGGCTCCCCTTGGCGCGAGATAAGCCGGTCCCTTCTCCGCGTGGCCAGCAGGGATCTAGGAGGGGTCCTTTGGGTCTGGGAGGAGCCAGGCAGCGAACCCACTTTGTGTCGTTTGCGCTCTTGATGACCTTGCCCGTCACCTCCTCTTTGAGGGACTGGTTTAAGGGAGCGGGGCGGCCTTTGTTGGTCCTGTCCCCAGAGTGTGGGTCCCAGTACGTGCCTCTTCGTGAGCCCGTGCTCCCCGTGAACTCAAATAGTTCATCTTAGCAGGTGGCGGTGAATTCCGCTTGGAGGGTCCCGCCTTCGCCTCACACTCAGACCAATCCCGGCTTAAAGTTCACTTTTGCTCCAACCCTACACTTGTGTATTGGAGGCCCCGCCCTGCTGTTCATAGGTGGCATCAGGTAGTCGTGTGGTTACTATTCCATTGATGCTCGAAATTCCGTTCTTAATTTTTCCCAGTGTTTGTACTCTAATTGTTTTAAAACACAAAACTAGGGGCGCTTGGGTGGCTCAGTGGGTTAAAGCCTCTGCCTTTGGCTCAGGTCATGTCCCAGGGTCCTGGGATCGAGCCCCGCATTGGGCTCTCTGCTCCGCAGAGAGCCTGCTTCCTCCTTTCTTTCTCTGCCTGCCTCTCTGCCTACTTGTGATCTCTCTCTGTCAAATAAATAAATAAAATCTTAAAAAAAAAGCCAACAACACAAAACTATTGAGAAGAGTCTCATTGCTTATAATGCGATGGCATTGATCACGTTGATTTCTTCCCCGAGGAAGTCACTGACTGAATTCTTTGGTTTCTGTATTTCCTATCTCCACATACCCAGTATGGTATCTGGCATTCCCTAGGCGCTCAGAGTTTATTGAATGACTGAATTAAAGGTGAAAGGAAAGCGAGCTTGGAAGGGGCTTACCTGAAGCCTACTTCAGGTGAAGTTCTACTTCACATTTGTGGGTTTTATCCACTTCAGGTTGTTACTTTTATTTTTGCCTTTTTTATTTCTTCATTATTTCTAACATTGTCTTTCTTATAGAGAGTCTAGGACATGGTTACACTGATCCTAATGATGTGTTTTCTTATTTGATTTCTGTCATCAATTTTGTTTTAAAAATATATTTGTATGAAATTGGCTACACCAACTTCCGTGTGGGTAAATAACATAATACGGTTTTAACATAATTAGGGTGAAGAGGAGAACAACTACCTATAGGTACTGAGTAGAAAGATGGAAAGAGTAAGTTTGGTTTTGGGTGGATGAAATAAAACTAATTTTAGGTTTATTTTTCTTACGTGTATCATGATTATAAAACTGGTAACAGATTTTCGTATATGTGAATCAGTTTTTGATTAAACAAGAACAACAAAAAGCCCCAAAGGTTTATGTAGTTCTTTTGTCATTACCGTAACTGGTGGTCTGAGCTTTAGAATTCCCATCCTCCAGTATGGGGAGGTGTGCTGGGGAATGAAAAATAGTCTGTACTTGAACCAAATTAAATCAGTGTAAAGAATCTAATTTGGTTTTGGTCCTGATTCTGCTCTGCCTGGAACTGTGTTTTCTTCAACTTCTTTCATTTTGAAAAGAGGTTTGGGGCGCCTGGGTGGCTCAGTGGGTTAAGCCGCTGCCTTCGGCTCAGGTCATGATCTCAGGGTCCTGGGATCGAGTCCCACATCGGGCTCTCTGCTCGGCAAGAAGCCTGCTTCCCTCTCTCTCTCTCTCTGCCTTCCTCTCCATCTACTTGTGATCTCTCTCTGTCAAATAAATAAATAAAAATCTTAAAAAAAAAAAAAAAAAGAAAAGAGGTTAATTTCATGCATCCCTTCTTGCAGAAACAATATGCCTTATCAGTCCTGGAAGTTTTTACCTCTTGCTGTTTTCAAAAACCAACATGTTAGTCATCTACAGAGCAGCTAACCTTTATCATTCTATTTTTGTTTTTTTATGAAATATTTAAAAATTAAAAAGTCCATTCTTAAAATATTCATAGCTTAATTTATGTGGAATAATGTGGGGAATGTGAACATAGTATCTGTGATGACAGGTAATATAATGATAGGATACACCCAATGAAAACCAAGATTCCTTTATGAAAAAAGGGCTTAATACCAAAAAAGTCATATTTTTAGCCTCACATAGGAAATATTCTCTGGATTGCAGGGTCTTTTTGGAGTTCCTGAGCTCAGCGCCCCAGAAGGATTTCGGATCGCACAAGAAAATGCCCTGAGAAAGGCAGACTTGCTTGTGGAGCGTGTGTGTTCCATGCCGCCTGGACCCCAGACCGTGCTCATTTTTGACGAGCTTTCTGATTCCTTGTGCAGGGTGGCCGACTTGGTAAGACGCTTACTGTAAGCCTTGAGGCTACCTCTCTGTCAAGGTGTTAAAATTTAAGCTAAGTTCATTAGGTTTAATGTCAGAGACTCTAGGGTTCAAAGCATCTGGTGCTTGGTTTGGCAGCGCCTAGACTAATAGCATATAAGCTATTTGAGAGCTGTTGGGTGTAATTTGTTATAGTGGGAGTAGGTTTTTAGGAGGGGGGAAAAACATATAGGAAAAGGTGGTATGTAGAACTTGTACTTTAATATGTATAGTTAAGAAAATGCACATGTGATGTATAATAAAAGAATGGTTACTTGTATGGCAAAGAGTCTTCATTTGACAAAGATTCTTCATTCATGAAAACTTTTTTTTTTTTTAAGATTTTATTTATTTATTTGACAGACAGAGATCACAATAGGCAGAGAAGCAGGCAGAGAGAGAGAGAGAGGAAGCAGGCTCCCTGCTGAGCAGAGAGCCCGATGTGAGGCTCAGTCCCAGGACCCTGGGATCATGACCTGAGTTGAAGGCAGAGGCTTTAACCCACTGAACCACCCAGGTGCCCCATTCATGAAAACTTCTGTCAGAATTTTAATAGGACCGTTACCTGTACATTTATAATAAAATTAATCTTACGAAAAGCCAGTTTTTTTAAAACCTTTTCAGGAATGTCTTTTCCAGTGAAAACTAAGGTTTGGATATGAAACCGATTATATTAAGGATTTCCTTTTTTCATATTTTGAAGTGGATATAGACATGTACCTAGGTCTCTTCACTAAGAATCCTACTGCTGAGGTAGAAGGCATGATATTTTATCTGTCCCAAAGACCACCTCCTCATTAATCATGTCAGTGAAGGAGATTGCAGTAATGCACATAATTCCACATTGTGGACCCTTGGGATCTTGTTGACTTGCTATTGGACTGTATATACCTTTCTCTTCACATTCATTCAATACTGAGTCACCACCATGTGCCAGGCATTGTGCTAGGCACTGGGAATGTCATGGCTTGTGACGGACACACTCTCTGACCTCATGGAGTTTATATTCTGAAGTTAACTTTTTTTTTTTTTTAGATCTTATGAGGCACCAGACCCTGGTAAGAGGTTTGCCTGGATTAACTGAATTAACTTTCTCAGCATATCTCCCATTTTCAGATGAGGAAAGAAAGGCAGTAAGAGGTGAACTAATATACCCAGGGTCATCAAGCTAGGAAGTGATGGAGCTGGGCTCAGAGGCCAGGAATCCTGGCCACAGAACTCATGCCCTCACCTGCTCTTCTGTACCTTCTACATGTAGTCTGGCTGCTTAGGGTCCAGTGAATAGGTCTTCCTTACTTTGGGGAGGTTGGAAAGTCAATTAGCCTCCCTGTTTTTTTTTTTTTTTTAAGTTGTTATTTACTTTTAAGATTATCATACAGTAAAATTGACTTCTTTTTGGGGATGGTACAATTCTATGAATTTTAATTAATGTGTTCATGTAGCCACCATCACAATTAGGATATATAACTATTCTATCACCCCAAAAAAGCCCCTGAATTATATATAGTCCACCCAGCTCTCCCCACTTACCTCTGGCAACTACCTGTCTGTTCTCCATTCCTGTAGTTTGTCTTCTTTAAAATGTCAGATGAATGGAATCATTTGTCCTCTGAGAATGACCTCTCACCTCACATAACACTTCCCCATCTTTGCTGTTCCCTGATTGGAACGTTTTCCCCCTCCCGCACACCGGAATTGAGCAGTAACACCCTTCAGATTGTCATACGGTCACTGTGAGTTTCCCCATTTTAAGGAAATTGATAAAGTATCTGAAAGAGTTTTTCCCGAGAGTGAAGTGAGGTGTGCTGCAGGCTTATTGTAGTCACTTCTTGGTTTTGTAGGGTCTTGATCTTGTTCTGAAGTGTGTGCGTAGCAAGCACTTTGAATGATGGAGGACCCGGGAGATGCCTGAAGATGCCTCACGGTGACCTTCTCCACGAAATTGTGTCACTGAAAGCTGAAAAGGAAAATATTTGTCAGGGAATTTCACTTATGTGCCATCAAGTATTGACTTTATTTGTTGGTGGCTTATTTATTGTCTTAGCCTCATTTTAATTAAGTGGTATTCTAGGATTTTTTTTTTTTTTTTGCATTGGTGCTTCTGCTTGGTAAGAGATTTTTAACTCTTTCCCTCATAGCTTGTCCTAGTTTTGAAGATTTTTGTACTTATGAGATATGGTAATATCTCATTTAAAAAGCTGTAAATGTGGCTTACACATGGAAGTCTTCGGGTAAAAAAATTAAAAGAACTGTTTTCCTTTTGAATTTTTAAGACTTTACCTGCCAGTAAGATCAATACTGTAATAAGGCAAGGGTTTTAGAAACTGTTGTTTCCCACCAAATGGTCGTATGGTTTTGCTTTCTTTTTCTTTTATGTAACAGTGTTGTTTTCCTCATCACTATTACAAATGAATTTCTTAAAAGATTTTATTTATTCATTTGAGAGAGAGAGCTGGAGAGAGAGTGAGAGCATGGTGGGGAGGAGGGGCAGAGGGAGAGGGAGAAGCAGGCTCCCTGCAGGGCTCCATCCAAGGACCCCGGGATCATGACCTGAGCTGAAGGCAGATGCTTAATTGACGGAGCCACCCAGGTGCCCCACAAATGAAATTTAAAATGTATGCCAGTATTTTGAAATAAATATTGATTGTAAATTCTGCAACATGTAGATTAGTAATTTATACAAATTGTAAATTTTACATAGCTCATTTTTCAGGTGCTCTAGTATTAATGTTATCTTATTGTTTCGTCAAATGTATAAAACTATGGATTTAAATGTTCTTACATTGAAAACTAATAATAAAATTAGGAAATTTTACCTTGTGGTGATTTTCTTTCATATTATAGTCACATATGTTTTCTTGGAGAATGAAGAAGGTATGTGGTATTTTGTGTTTCCCTTGCATTTTTTTGCAACATACTACAATTAACATGAAAATTAAAGTCTGGTTTTATGGGATTTCATTAAAAAAGTAAAAAGAATTCTATCTCAGTTTAATGCTAAACTCAGTATTGAAGCCACTTTAGCACTCGTAGTTGGGAGTCATTTCAGCTGAGACAGGGAATTCATATTTAGTAAAAGGCCTATAAAGAGAGAATATGCCTTTGTTTTCTGCACAAAGGCAAGAAAGTAGTTAAATCAGTCTTGAAACTATGTTGTCTGTCAGTTGAAAAAAAATAAAAAACTGCCTCTGTAGTTCTTTCCCAGAGCCCAGCAAACGTGTGAGCACCATACTGCAAACAATGTTTGTTAGGAAGTTTTAGAATATTTGAGAGAAGATTCTGCTTTTTTGAACCGTAGAATTAGGAAGAATTCACTTGGTGTTTATATTTGAAGGAGAAAGGCTTTTCTGAAATAAGGCTAGTGAACGTATTTTCTTTGAAATGAAACCCCCTTGATTGGAATAAGAGTTAATATATGTTCAGCAAGAAGCCGCTTAGCCCTACTGGTTTAGGAAAATGTCAGTAATGGAAATGCAGTAGGGCCAGCCAAATGGCATACTTGCTCAGGTTTTCATTTTTACCCTCAGATCTTGGAAGAAAGCTTCCATCAAATTCCCTCTTGGTTTTGTCTTTCTTCATTAGGCCGATTTTGTGAAAATTGCTCACCCAGAGCGCGCATTCAGAGAGGCGGCGGAAGAAGCTTGTAGAAGTATTGGCACCATGGTAGAAAAGTATGTTCTGCTCCCCTTCATTACAACCTCGGGTGACGTGGTCTTGTGGATTTGTGCTTGAAGAACTTGGTCTCCAGCGCTTGTCCCCGCAGGGCCGTGGGGAAGAGGGAGGACCCTGGGGACAGGCCCTTGTGAACTCCTCCCCGGCTCCTGCAGCGCAACGAGTTGTTTATCTCTGCTCATCTGTTCTGTCACTTAGCTTCCTTGTCTGTAAGTGAAGTAATAACATGATTTCCCTCTTAGAGTTACTGTGAGGAAAATGAGACAGTTGCTTCTAGAGTGCTTCTAGAGGCATCAGGCACATAGCTAATACCCACGCCCCCTATTGTTGTTTACATTGAGAGTTTTTTAGTACCTCAGTGGCAAGTTGGAGTTTCTTGATGATTCTGTGATTAAATTGCTATTGCACTAATGGCTGTGGGCCAGAGACAGGTAGCCTTGGGGTCCCTGGGATCTGGGGTGGGGAGGACTAGTCAGGGGGTTCATTAAACTCTCAAGGAGGGCTGAGGTAGGCTGGGGCCTTGATGAAGTGAGTTATTTTCAGGCAATCTTGAGGTAAATTGAAATATTTTAAGCCACTTATGAGAGCTCATAAGTGCTCATGAAAATGACTTCGAGGTGGACAGTGCCATGTTCAAAAGCACTTAGGTGCAAGACACCACGTCAGAAAGGGTCGAAAGCCAGCGGGAGCGCCAGGGCTCATTTGGCAGGAATTTACAACTGGAAACCATTGGAAGGATTTCTGACAAAGCAGAAGCTGGAGGAGGAGCGTGGTGGCCAAGCGTGGTGGCTTCTCTGGTTTGACAAGGCTCGCTGAGGACCCAGCCCTTCAGGAGATGCTGCTCCTGCTTCTGACCCATTGAGCAGCATTTGCTGCTTTTGGGACAGTGCATGTGATTCACTTACAGCCATTGAAAACTGACTCACTGACTGAGATAAAACTGGTCCCTGTGCACTGCAGACACGGGGCATGAGGAAGGGACTGGAATTGGGGTCTCCTTGGAAGAAAGAGCATCACCCAGGGAAAAGCCCTAGGAAATGAGTCAGAGCTGCCTGGGTGCCTGCCTGAGGCACCTTGAGCACTGTATCGGGCCTGATTTTAGGTACAGCTCTGGAATAATGGATGTGGGTTCTTAATTTTGTGGGAGGACAACAAGGGAGCCATAATTGATAGCAAAGTGTGGTCAAGAGGATCTGTGCAAGGTCTTCACTTCATCCTGGAGAGCGTTCCAGTCTTTCCTTCTTGGCCATACTCCAGCAGCTAGCCCGAGGCCCTCCGAGGGCCGGGGATTGCTCTCACTCCTCCCGGAGCACCAGGACTCCTTTTCTCCTTGGTCTAACTGAACTGTATCGTTACCGCTTCCGCTGATCTTTGAGAAACAGGAGGATTTCAGGTGCATGTGTAGAATTGATTGATTTTCGGGTAGAGGAAATAAAAGCCTAAAATTAGGTGTGTTTGTTTAGAGCTAATGCCAGCTTTAGACTAAAATGGAGACTTTAAGATCTCATGACATAAAACGTAACGTGGGAGATTTATTGAAACTTTTGAAGAGGCTACAGTGCAGGCTCTCGAATGCCTGTCCTTTTGACATGTAGTAGCTTGTAGGGGGGGCAGGCCTGGAGGAGGTAGGTGCCCACACTGATATTCTCCTGGTTTCCTGGGATTGTTGCCTGGGAGCGGGAGAGGTGGTATGCCTGCCTGCCCTTCTTGTTGACCATTTTCCCACTGAGGTGACTGCCTCAGTTCCCTTGGTTTTGGGGATGGCCCATGAGAACCACAGAAACTCTTGGATTTCTACAAAGCTGCAGGTGTTTGATTATGCACTGACTTGGGAACATGACCATCCTTGAGTTCCTGAGTAGGAATGGATAGATGGTTCTTACAGCCTTGCCCTTCCCTGAGGGTCCATGGGGCAGAGAGCAGATTGTATCTAAAACCAGTTCACTCTTTAGCCCCGAGAGTGCCAGGACTTTCTGACATCCAGGGAAGAAGAAGGAACTCAGGACCTAGTAATGGGACTGTGGCTTTGGTTGAGGGCAGAACTCAGGTTGGGGGACCAAGGACAGAGTGGCAAGGCCACCTAATGATAACTACTATTTGTTCCTTCATAGGGGGGAACATCTTATTTAACCCTTGGGGTGACCTGAAGTCTAACAAGCTGGGGGAGTTCAAATACTTGCCCAAAGTCACAGAGTGGTAGTAGGGCTGGTGTTGTAACTCTAGTGTGGGGTCCCGAAGCCTGTGTCCTTGAGCTCTCCTCGACATGTGGGCCTGCCACTCTGGCCCCGATGGGCAAAGGTTACCTGGGTTCTAGGCTCTTCACTTTGGAACTGGAGAATCTGTGTTTAACCTTTCTCCCATCACCACTCCTTTTCTTACTAAAGAAACAAACGGCCACGAGCATATTGCTAACAATGACTTCTCAATGGCAGTGGGCTCTGATCACTCAGATCACCCTACTTCATTCCTCCCACTCCCCTCTCTCCTGTCTGCTCTTCTGGTTCCAGCTGCTGCCTGTGGCTTTAAATGTATCCGTTTACCTTTCAGAACACTTAGTACCTTGAGGCTTTGCTTAAGGACTGCCTGTTTCTGTACTAACTTTGGTTATGCTATTTCTTTTCCAAATGAAGAAACAAAACAAACCCCCAAACCTTTGGCCTCCGGGCATAAGTATGCTAGGATGTGACACCATTCTCTTAATGTAAAATTAAAAAGAAGGTGTTAGAAAATCATTTAATTTTTTTTTATTTGTAATTTTTCTAGGTTGAACACAAATGTGGAATTATATCAAAGTTTGCAAAAATTGCTAGCTGATAAAAATCTTGTGGATTCCCTTGATCCAGAAACCAGGTACTACTCATTCCTTTGCGTTCATTATGGTTGTGATTATAGGGGCAAGATGGGAAGACCACTCCTTCCCCCACCACGATCTCTGCACTCACAGCCCCTGTTTGTCAGCAGTGTTTCTCCCCAGGTGTCAACATGACTCTGGCACTTTCTTTAGGACTTCATTCAAATGGTGTCTCCTCCTCTTTGGTACCAGGTCATGCCCCATCCTCTTACCCTGCTTGTGTTTTCAGTCCTAATCATTTCCAGCATGATCTGTTTGCTGACTTGTTTACATCCCTCTGCCTGGCTAGACCGGAAGCTCCAGGAGGGCAGGGACTGGTCTGTTTTGTTCAGAGCCGCATCCCAGCACCGGCAGCCTTTCTTGGCCTGCAGTAAGTGCTTAACAAAGGAATGACTTTCTGTGAGCAGTTGGCAGTAACACTTAACTCGCTGCTTGAAGTTCTATAGCCGGTGCCACCAGAAGAGAGAAGCAAATTGATTTTATTGATTGGTTGGATGTCATGAGCCTTGAAATAATTTCTTTGGGTTCATTTGATTACCTTTATTATTCTGAATTGAAAAAGCTTAATTTCTAAGTCACTGCATTTGATAGAGGATTTTGGATACCATATTTCTTTGCTCAAATGTATTTATTTATGATTTTAGAAGTGTGTCATTAACCCATCTATATATTACTTATAGCACAGAGGTTAATATTTTTTCTTACCTGTTTATAACTTATATACTTTTTTTAAAAAAAAGATGTTTTTAATCATTTGAGAGATAGAGTGTACAAGCAGGAGGGAGCTAGAGAGGGAGAAGCAGGCTCCCCGCTGACCAGGGAGCCCGATGTGGGGCTTGATTCAGGACCCTGAGATCATGACCTGAGCCGAAGGCAGTCGCTGGAACCCTGGGTTCTGGGTTCTAGGCTCTTCACTCAGGAGATTTACTGAGCCACCCAGGTGTCCCACTTATTTACTTTTTATTTATGGGGCACTTCTTTTCACTCCTTGATTCTCCCTCCCCCCTGCTTCCTTCCCTCCTTTCTGTCTCCATATGTGGCTTCTGACCCCCACATGAGGCCCTGTTCTGTAGGGATCAGTTGGTACTGGGGTCTTGTTAATCAGATATATGATTACCATGCTGTATGGACCATACGATGAGGCTGTCTTTGGGGGATTATTTTCACCTGACTTCTAATATGTAGATAGTGGTTTGATCTTACTTCGCTTCATTGATCTTGTGTCTCAGGATACTAGTAAAGCTAGCTGTCCCATCAGAATAGTCTGTCTTTGCTATACTTTTAGCCTTGAGCATGATATTGTCTTCATTAGCAAAAAAAGTTGAATGCCTGCTCATAGGTATTTATATTCAATGGTACGACTTTGAGTAGAGACAGCAGGTTATTCATAATTTGACTTTGCTAAAGATTGATTTTTCTACATTTAACATAGAGAAATTGCAGTGGGCTAGCAGACTATTTTAGGTGCAAAGGACTTGTTCTAACAGGATACATACCTCATTTCTAGGTGTCACTAAAAATGCCAAGAGGATTTTTAAAGTAACAAAATGGTAACTACATTGGGAAAAATGAGCTGGGCAGAATATCAGTATTCTAGAAAGGAAAGGTAACTTGAAATGGGAGGAAGAAGAATTTGAAGAACTAAAACTGAAATACCATGAAACTTGTGTGTCGTCAGGAAAGCTGGCTAGCCCCCAGAGAGAACCTTGTGTGTGGTAAATACGTGCAAGATGACAAATTATAAAGTGCAAGTATAAAACAGAAAATTGTGGTTTTAACCAATTATCTTGGCATAACAGGTTATGAAAGAAATGATTTGAATTGAGTAGATCATCCTCTTATTCTTTGATACATTCTATGAAGTCTGTGTTCTATGAGCTGTTCTAAAAGTATTCCCAGAAGGGTCCCATTAGTTAAGTTAATGTACAGTCTGCTCTTAAACAGTTTTAGCTGATTGCGGTCTTCGTGACGCCCAGCTATAAAGAAACCTGTTTCACTTGGGTTTTTCCAAAACCATTAAGAGCTTTCTTGTATGCAAAGAATATAACAAACACATCATCTTCAGAAAATATAATGGAGGGAAAATCCCAGTCACAAGAGCAAAAAAAAAGCTGTAATACATCTTGAAATAAACTTAGGACCACAAAGCTTGTAGAACCTCAACACACACACACACACACACACGCACACAGGCATGTACACACATTGAGAAGCATGAAAGATGATATTTAAGTAGTGAAACGTACCATAGTCTGAGGTAAGAAAGAAGAAAGCTTCAGGGGTGGTCTCTACTGGTCTGTAAGTTTAGTGCTACCCAGTCTACAAAGGAAGATTTTTCTGTTGTAACTTAAAATGATTTTGAAGTCATAGACAATAAATATGCCAGAATAGGCAGGAAAAATCTGGTGAGAAAAGTACTAAAAAAGGATTTGTACCAGGTAGTAAGACATTATAAAACTGCTATATTTTAAAGAGCATTATAGGGACACCTGGGTGGCTCAGTGGGTTAAAGCCTCTGCCTTCAGCTCAGGTCATGATTCTGGGGTCCTGGGATCGAGCCCCACATTGGGCTCTCTGCTCGGCAGGGAGCCTGCTTCCCCCTCTCTCTCTGCCTGCCTCTCTGCCTACTTGTGTTCTCTGTCAAATAAATAAATAAAATCTTAGAAAAAAAAAAGAGCATTATACTTTACACTGCGAGCATAGTCAATGAAAGAAAAGAAAAATTCAGACAGTCATGAATATATGCAAGACTGTATTTATTATATGATAGAAGTGTTATTTCCTATCAGTAGGGAAAGACTTGGTTTTCAGTAAATGATGTTAGGCCAGGAGATAACTATTTGGGGGAAAAAGTAGATTACTTAAAGATATGAATTGACAGTCTTGGAAGGTGAGACGTCTGTCTTCTCATAATACCAAAGTCAGACCACCAATGATTGATTTGATGATATAAAGACTACAAACTTTGGTATGGTAAAACTTTTCCACATTCAAAGTCAGAATACACAATGGGACAAATGTTACTTATATGCTAAAGGGTTAATATCTTTACTGTGTTAGGAGGCCTTACAGATTACTAAAAAACAAAATAAAACAAAAAAGTGGATCTCCTGATAGAAAACAAGGTAAAGGATTCTTTCTGTGAAACTCTCCTTTCACAAAATAAGGAATGGCAGGCAGATGGCCATTAAACTTGGAACCGTGTAGCAAGTGTAACACTGGGAATCGTGTGAAGTGGGGATAGCACACGCGGCCTCTGCTGTTGGAGTGCCCTGGGTGGATATTGGCTCCTTGACTCTCTAGGTCTTGTTTTCTCCTCTGTAGGAGAATAAAAAAAGTACTTCATAAGTTTATTATGAAGTTTGAATGAAGTAATGAAAGTAAAATGTCTGGTACATGGTAGTCATTCAAAGAATGGGATTCTACCATCCTTCAAGAAAGATCGAACAAAGAGCCCTTCACTTAACAAAGCTGAAACAGAGCAGTAGTGTTCTAATGGCTTGGGATGATGGGTCCTCTCTGGTTAAGTGTAAACTGATAAAAATATTTATGGAGGACCACTTTTTGGTCAATTGAATTCTTGGAACGTATCCTAAGGAATAAATAAGGATAAAGAGATGTACGTAACAGGGATATTTGTCATAGCATGGATTATAGGAGTGGGAAAAATGAAAATATCTTTAATCCATATGACCAAACATTACAAACATTAAAAACCATGTTTTTGAAGAGTATTTAAAGAGATAGTGCAGTGTTCAATGTTTGTGGTATAATTTTAAAGGAAAAACCAGGATACAAAAATCTATTTTAGTTGACTCCCAATTATTTTAAAGAAGTAGTATAATATATTCAAAGGAGATTGGATAGAAGCCAAGGGAAGGTCTTTTTTGTTGTTGGTGTTAGCCACAAGTTCATTGCCACTGAGACAGTATCTTTATGAGACCAAAGATGCTGCCTCTGCCTCTGCTTCTCAGGACGGGGTCCTGTTGGATGTCTCCCACCAGTCCACCTGACCCAACAGCCAGACTGTTTGATGTTTCAGTGTGAGGGAATTAAGTGCCCCATACATACGTCCATTCAGAAACTCAGCGAACATTTTTCAAGTATCCACTATGTGCTGGGCACTGTGCTAATTTCTCTAACCGTATTTTATTTAATTTCACATGTTCTTCATGTGAATTTTAATAGTGGTGGTTATCTTTGGTGAGATTAGTGATTTTCATTTTTCTCTACATTTCTACATAAAGCTGTTACACAATAAACTTATATAATAAACTTACCATATACAGTACATTTCCATCCCCATTTATTAACCCCTGTTATCTTTCCCCCCCTCTTATTAAAATAAACAGAAAATGCCTTTGCTAGAAAAGAGAGAGGAGAGTGTGTTTTAGGTTGACTATTCAGGAAGGGAGATCACCATGAGGTAAAGATAATGGGGATATTTTAGGGGCTTAAGTGAAGCACTTTATTTAAGAAAGAAGGTAAGTGACTAAATTATTAATGTGGTCTATTGAATTTTCAGAATTTTAGAAGAACTTTGATTCACAATAATCAGGAAGATAAATATACCCTTTATGAAAAGTCTACAAAAGCCAGGAGAGTAGATCAAATATTTAGATAACTTAATTCCAGAAAAGTAGTAGTTTAAAAAAAATTATTATTGACAGAAAGAGGTGTTACACCTGAAATTGATTCCAAGCATGCAGCAGGATTAAAGAGAAAGAAAACAATTCTCATTAGCCAACAAACTCAGCTTCCGGCACAGCATCAAAGAATTTAATATTCTAAATAGCTGCTACTAGTTGGAAGAAAAACTGGAAATCTCATACAGTAGGCCTTTGAAAAATTGTCCAAGTGTTCACTGTTTTATGTTTTTAATTATTGGGATTTGGATGGAGTTGAAATAAATAAGCAATTATCATGGCGGCGTCCTCAGGTTTGTAGTCTCTGAATAAGGGAATAAGCTCTTACATGTAAAGCAAATCGTAATTATTTTTCATGTTCTGCAATACATGTATTGACTTTTTTTAAATATTGGTTGAAGCTATCTTTTGTTTCCTCTTTGCTTATTCTACTTAAACATCCTTATAAACCATTTACAACCCAGTATATGACTTTCCATCGTATGGCTCCAGTACAACCTTTTAAAAAAATTCTGTGTTCTCCTAACAATTTTTTAAACTGTTTTTAATTAATTTTTATTATGTTCTGTTAGCCAGCATATAGTACATCAGCAGTTTTTGATGTAGTGTTCAACAATGCATTAGTTGCGTATAACACCCAGTGCTCATCCCAACATGTGCCCTCCTTATTGGCCATCACCCGGTTACGCCATCCCTCCTGCGCCCTCTTTTCTGTAACCCTCAGTTTGTTTCCAGAATCCAGAGTCTCTCATGGTTTGTTTCCCTCTCTGATTTTCTTCCTATTCAGTTTTCCTTCCCTTCCCCTGTGGTCCTCCATGCTGTTCCTTATGTTCCACATATGAGTGAAACTATATGATAATTGTCCTTCTTTGCTTGACTTATTTCACTCAGCATAATCCCTTCCAGTCCCATCCATGCCAATGCAAATGGTGGGTATTTATCCTTTCTGATGGCTGAGTAATATTCCATTGTATATGTGTACCACATCTTTTTTATCCATTCATCTGTTGAAGGGCACCTTGGCTCCTTCCGTAGTTTGGCTATTGTTGCTATGAGTTTGTTAAATGGAAATCATAAATGCTTTGGAGCCCACAGCAGTGGCCCCTAATTTGGCTGGTAGTGGAGGAAAGCCTTCAGAGAGACCTCACAGTGGAGGAGAGGGTATTTCATGAGGTGCTAAGTTCATCACAGCAAGGACTTCTGACCTTGAGAAGGGTCATCCTGTAGGGATGGAGGACTAGAGGCAAGGTGACCCAGTAGGGCTAACTATAGTATATCAGGGCAAGGGCGGGCAGCAGCCTGGACTAGGATAGCTGTAGTAGGGAAGGCGGTAAGGGGTTAATTTGGTCGACTGTCCTATTTCTTTCTAATTTCTTCCCCCACAGCACCAGATAAATAGGTGCCATTTACTGTGTAATTTTCATATTGCCAATAAAGAAGTGATGTGCAGTTATTTCTTTCTTACATGTTAGTAATGCTAGCATAAGCTCTGTGAGATACAGTCTTGTTTCCTGATCCCCTGATAGGTAGTTATCAGATTTACTTAAGAATGATATTAGACTCTTCTGGACATCAGGGACCATGTGTTTTACTCTAATGTGTTTGAAGAGCTGTGTGTACCAGTCCAAGCTTTTGTGGCATAGCATGGTAACGTCTTGTTTCCAGCACAGACACAATTTTCTTCCATTTACCATATGCTATGGATTCAGTATTTTAATTCCTCTGGTGTCTAATGGGAAGTAAACAATATCAAATGGACTTTTAGTATATGTGCTGCCGAAGCGAGCACTCAAATGGACTTTTAACTAAAAAGGGAGAGGTGTCTTTCTAAGTATAAAATATTACAGGAGAAAATTAATGAAAAGTTGCCCCTTACTTTAGATATTATCAAGATACCTTCTATTCTACTGTGTTTTTTTTTTTTAATTGTTCTGATAGAATTGTTAACAGCAGGGAAAGGGTGGGAAAATTAGGCCTTGCTCCTAAGTTTGCAGATGCATTTGATGATAATTAAAAAATGATGCTCTCTACAATGCAAACTAGTACTAATTCTGGAAATGGTGAGGAACCTTCCTTCACAAGTCTTAAGCAAATTCAGCATAAAGTATATGGAAGCTGGTAAGTAAGGAACCTGCTTGATGACTCTCTTTGAACTCCCCACATACTTTATTCGTATTTCTGTTAGGAAATTTACTACATCTTTAACCTTGTATTCATTTGTTCAAAAAGTATTTGTCCCCTTATGAGACCATGCCTTATGAAACATACATGCCTTTACCCACAAGCCCCTTAGAGTATACTTCTGTTAAATATACACGCTAGATAAAGCTGTGTTATAGTTATCTGTATACAGGCTTACCTGTTTACAATTGGGCAGCATGTGTATGTCCCACAAGTACTTATTTGGTGGGTTGTGTAATGTATGTGGCAAACATTTTTTGAAGGAAAGACAGTGGACAGTTGAAAAGATGTCCATCTCTTCTAGAATAAAAGTAGCAGACAAATTTGACCTCATGGAGTAGTCGTCATTCCTTTGGTTCAATTTAAGGCTTATTGTACAGTTAACATGATATATATGATACCAGATCATCTATAGGAGAGTTAAAAGCCCAGTCAGTCAGCTGGATGTTTTGCCTGATTTCTAAGATGTTAGGTTCCTGGTTTCAAACATATTATCTATGTGTGTGTTTGTGTGTATGTGTGTATATATGTGTGTGTTTGTATGTATGTGTGTATGCATACGTTTGGCTTTTGGGGAGTATTATTTAAAAAGTCCAATTTATTTAACAAGAAAGTGATTTTGCTAATAATTATTATTACCTGTTATAACCTGGGTTCATTTTCTTTATAGGCGAGTGGCTGAACTGTTTATGTTTGATTTTGAAATCAGCGGAATCCATCTAGACAAAGAAAAGGTGACTCACTCTTCTCTGTTTTTCTCTGCTCGTTTTACTAATTTTTTTAAAGATTTTATTTATTTATTTGATAGATCACAAGTGGGCAGAGAGGCAGGAAGAGAGAGAGAGACGGGGAAGCAGGCTCCCTGCTGAGCAGATAGCCCGATGTGGGCCTCAATCCGAGGACCCTGGGATCATGACCTGAGCTGAAGGCAGAGGCTTAACCCACTGAGCCACCCAGGCGCCCCTAGTTTTACTAATACTTAGTTGGTATATTTATTGCTACAGTCCTTGTACGTTGCTTAAATTTGCATATCATAAAAACTTTAGGTTATTTGTGTTATGGATTTCTTCTATTGTATTTGAATATGGTGCTCTCTGGAAGTTTGTCTATCATCCATGATAACTCAGAACTAAGAAATTACTTGAGACCGTTGGGGTGTTTTAGATGTCGTGTATCCTTGATGGATGACCAGGAAGGAGAGGCAAGTGAACAGGAAAGCTGAGAATTTTGAAGATTGAGGTATGGGAGTGGAGGTACAGGGACTATCACCGAGACCTTTACATAAGTGTACTTATTCATATTCTGCAGTCTTCGAAAGATCCACACGGTTTTGTTCTGGAAGCAGGAGGCAGGGCTGATGCAGTGTCTGCTCTGGAATACGAGGGACCATAGACATTGTTCAGACCCCTCCTTTCACAGATAGGAAATAGGACAAAGTGACTGGTTCAGGATTCCATCCTTAAGAGTCCAGAGTGTCTGACCCTGGCCACTTCTCTTTCTAGAACACAACATCCTAACAAGCCGAATGCCCTTGTTTCTATAGTACACTCAGGGCTGGAAGAATGAGGGTGACTTCACCACCACCACCACCAGATCCGTCTGTTCTGTGTCATCTCCCCTCCTTGCGTGGTGTCTATTATGGTTATGACTATTTTTCTTTTTGTAGTTATGTTTCTCCTACTAAATAGGACATAATATTACCTATTAATAGAGATCAGTTTATCAGAGTACGTTGGGAAGTAGAGGTCAGGGTCTCGGGACGTATAGCACCTGCATTAGGTAATATCATTTTGCTTGTTGCTGGGTTTGAATAATGTTGGAGCCACTGGTGCACTCTTGTGTTTATGTGGCTTTAAGGACTCAGCACGAGACTCCTGCCCTAACCCTGAGCCTACACAGGCTGCCCAGCAGTCCCCAAGGCTGATAGGCTCTGTGGTACATTTATGTTGTTAAAAATGGACACATTGGCCCCTCCTCAAGCCAGTTCTTTGTTAGTACTTCTCTGTATAGTGAATCTGCTAGTCTCTGAGTCACTCAAATACAAATTTGGGGTCAGTTCACATTTTTTAATTCCCCATACTTCCATGTCTTAATTAGTTACAGAGTCCTCAGATCATTTCTGTAGAACTCCTGCATCTGTCTGCCTCCCTCAAACAACTCATCTTGAACCTTATCACCATATACCTGGGCTGTCTGAAAGGTCTTTGTCTTCCTGATACTCATTATAGTTACTAGTGATTAAGTATTTGCTATTTGAAGCATGTATTTTTCATCAGATCTTCATAACAGCTTTGGGGCTGTTTGAGTATTACTATCATTCCTGTTTCATAGATGAGGAACTGAGGCACCTGGAATTATGTGATCTACCCAAGGTCACAGAGCTAGTAGGTGGAGGAGGCTTGGAGCCTGGTCAGCTGTCCCTGTCCAGGTTTCCTGCTGATCAGTCTGACTTGTGTGTGAACATTGGCGTGATTTTCTTAAAGTATGGATTTGATCATTACTGTCCTGCCCAGAACCTCTCACTTTCCATTGTCAATGGCAGCTAATATGTAACAAAGAACATCTGTGGCGATGCTCTCCCAGCCCTCCCTGTGCTCCCCTGTAACTCATTAAATTGTTCTTTCATGTGTGGCTCAGTCCTCCTCCTCCTTCTCTGTCTACTCACCAGAGCCTGCCTGCCTCAACTCTCCCCCTCCCCTGCTAAGGCCTCATGCTGAGACCACTGTGTTTGTGAAGCTTTTATCTCCCAGGTGGAATTTTTTATTCATCTGAATTCCCATTTGACTCCTTTTCATGCACATGGCATTTATCTTTAAATAAGATAAACAAGTGCCTGTTGTTGAAGCTGTTCCTCTTGCATTACTTACCTAAATTAGGGGCTTCTCAAGCACCAAGAATGCTGGTCATGCTTTTTCCAGATTTGGCCTTGGCAAATACTGAAAGATTGTGTGACAAATCATAATAATGCTAGCTAATACTAATTAAGTTTGATATTCAGAAGGAAGATAGCAGAGAGTAGTAGAGTTGCTAGAAGAGATAAGTGAATAGTCTTGTTATTTTATGCAATCCTCAGGAAAGATATTTTTGAAACTTTACTCAAAAGTATTATGTGTCAAGTCAAGGTCTGTTTCAACAACATTGAACCTGCTGCTTTTAATTCTCAAGTGTTCTTACAAGGATAGCTGCCCTTCTGGCAAGTAACTCCCTGGAACCCACAAACATTAAAGATGCAAGTAAAGTTAAACTTAATGAACTCCTCTCTCGTAACTTCTGTGTCTATTCTCCAAGGGGCTCCACTAGGACAGGATAAAAGGAGACGTTACACTTCTGAAAAGGGATCTTGAAGGAGACCCACCTACATAATGTGTACAAATTGTAAAGAACTATGTATTCTTTCTGTATTCTTTCTTTTTTCTTATTTTTAAATTTTTAATTAAAATGAAATAAATAATTTCTTAACTTTTAAGGTCTCATATGAATATAACTTAAAAATTTTAAATGAATGGAAGTATATATTTTTTAGCAATCATTTGCTAAATAACACAATTTCATAGAATTCTTTGAGTTCAGAGTACTGCATCTTTACCTCAGAATGATGAAAGTATATGTTTTTTAGGAATCATTTGCTAAATAACACAACAAATTTCATAGAATTCTTTGAGTTCAGAGTACTGCATCTTTATCTCAGAATGATGAAATGTTATTGGAAATTGGTGAAGGCAGGAAGTAAACCCAGTTTTTAATTTTCTGGGGATTTTAACAGGTGATAAATTCTTTGAAATAATTGTATCACTCCCCATCCCCTCCCATCCCACCCCAGAGTAAAAGGCTTTGGGGAATATTTTTGGAATTACAGTGTAATTTCCTGGTCTTTTACCTTTTGGTTATTCCACTGGTTACCATTAGGTGGCGATAAATGGCCATCGTAGAGACAAAATAGGTAAAGAGAAATCTGGACTATAAAGACATTGAAGTACCTGAAAACTAATTTTTCCCCTGACCTGAAATTTGAATTCTCGATATTTTAATTTTTTTTTAAATGGGTTCCATACCCAGCGTGGAATCCAACATGGGGCCCAGTATGGGGCTTGAACTCACAACCCTGAGATCAAGATCTGAGCTGAAATCAAAAGTCGGATGCTTAGCCCACTGAGCCACCCAGGCGCCCCTATATTGTAAAATTTTGGTTGTTAATATATACTTGATTTTTCCCCAGCATCTTATCAAGTGTACATCGGCATTTTAAATACCTTTTAAAAAGTATTAGTGCTGCTTAACTTTTTTTAGGGTCATAGTACAGTTTAGAATGTTGACAGCTAGTGACCCCCATCCCAGAAAGTTCTGCATCTGATTTCACCTGAAGTCATTATAAGAGCAGGTCCAGATGCCCACCTAGTTTTCTAATAACAATAACTACAATTAGAACTTTACGCTTGTCCTGCCGTAGACCGGACAGATGACGTGGACTACTTTATGTTTCCTCCAAAACATTTGTGGTGCCCCCTTTGACAATACACATTTTCTCAGGCGATTGTATGTCCTAAAGGTGTGACTGCCAGAAAAAACCCCCGTGGGTGTGCCAGCCACATCACTGTCAGTGAGTCGGCAGGCTGACGGGTGCCAGCGCGGAGCTGGAGGGCGCGTCCCTGCCCTGCGGGCTCCGTCTGGCTCTGCTTCCCGCTCCACTGCTGTCCTTCTGTCTCTGCTCAAGTGTGTGCAGCCTCAGAACTGCTACAGGGCAGCCCCTCTGGATGTTCACTTTACTCTTGTGAAGACCTGCAGAGATTCCTTTGCTTTCCTTTTGGTCTCATCTTTTACGACCCAGTATATTTTCATATTTACCCTTCAACTTGCTCTCTTTAATCTACAAATACTTACAAGTATCGTATTGACTAGATTCAACCACCTGCTATTCTCCAATTCACTTAACTAAGAGGTTATCTTGGGGGATAGGGAAGGATCCTGTATTTCCCAATGTTGTTAATTTCAGAGATTAGTTATATAACCGAGGTATAAAATAGATCTCTAGAATTTACATAAATCTTAAGATATAGAAACACTATACAAACTGTTAGGACATTAAATATCTATCGAAAGGAGAATTAACACACTACTTAAAGTAAATTATTATGTATTTACGGCATAAACAATATACTCAATGTTCATTTTATTTAACATATTGAGTATCTTCTTCAATTAATTTAGCCATATATGTTGCTTTAGCATCCTTATAGATGGTCTATTAAATCAGTTGTGAACTTTTACTTTCAGTGCCTTTAAATAACTTTTACTCCATCTGCATCTAGCGTAAAAGAGCAGTGGACCTGAATGTGAAAATCTTGGACTTGAGTAATACATTTCTTATGGGAACCAACTTTCCCAACAAGATTGAGAAGCATCTCTTACCAGAACACATTCATCGTAACTTTGCAGTCACTGGAAATCACGTCATAATTGACGGTCTACATGCGGAAGCCCCAGATGACTTGGTATGTGCATTCTGCTCTTTTCATAGTTCAGCTCCCATCTGAGTGTTGCTACTGTTTTAACCCCAAATTCAGTGACAATATAATCATACCTTTAAGAATACTTGAGTGTTACTAAGCCCTAAAATTCAACTGTGGGCTTATTAATTCCATAAATGCTTTGAATGATGAAAATGGTTTAATCATTCATCTTTCATAAAGAACTCCGCATTTTTAAAGTATGATCAATAACAATTGATATTTGAGACTACTCAGATCCTTAATGCTTGTAGTCTTTACCTGGAAAAGGTGCTTGATGGCACACGCATTGAGTAATAGTTTTTTCCAGCATGCCCCATAACAGAGATCTCTAGTCAAGAATGTGTATCTCCTACTAGTGTATGATTCTAAAAACTTTACTCACCCTGTATAAACCCTTATTTTATTTTTAAAGCAGTGATCACCTGTACAATAGAGAAGCAAGAGTTAGCCTACATAGTCATTGCATGGGCCTTTGTGTCCTGGTACTTATTATACCTTCTTCCATTTCTATTTTAAATACAGGTTCGAGAAGCTGCTTATAAAATTTTTCTTTATCCCAATGCGGGTCAGTTGAAATGTTTGGAGGAACTGCTCAGCAACAGAGACCTTCTGGCAAAGTTAGTGGGGTACTCCACATACTCTCACAGAGCCCTCCAGGGCACAATAGCCAAAAATCCAGGTAAGCTTGTTCACCCAACTTTTCAGGACAAAATAGGGTTTTTGTGAAACTGAACTTCTGATTTTAAATACCTATAAATCAGTGTTCTCTTTTTAATATACTCAGAGACCCACTTATTGAGTTTTTCTACATTTTTATATAGAGCTGACTTTTAACTAGAGCTAATAATTTGAAATATATTCTCTCCAGTCAAGGAAATTTATTTCTTGTGCATGTTGAGAGTAAGTCCATACTTAAATTTTCATTGATGCTAATTTCAGGTATTTTCATTTTAACTCAGCTAGTTTCTGTGGTCAACCTAACCAAATTGGCTAGAATTAGTGTGAAAGAGGAGGAAAGATCAAAATATCTGCTGAAGACAAGGTTGAATGTAGGCTGGGGCGATACAAACACATAGTTACAGAAACTTTTAAGACAGAAGAGTGCTAGATGGGAGGGTTTGCATTCAGTGGGGAAGAAGCATCCTGGAGTGTGTGAGAGTCTTTCCTTGTGCTCTATTGAATTTTTTGATTTAGAATGTATAAAAGAAAGTGTTATATGATAGTAATAATGTAAGTGTATATAGTAAGTTTTTTCAAAGCCATGTTAAATTGCAGTCATGGTTCAGACTCTGAGTCAGGAGTAGGGTAGTTGTGATGGTGGAACTGTTCAGATTCAAGATATCTTCTAGAGTTCAAATCTATGAGACTTGGTGATGGGTCGAGAGGGGGTAGGAGACGGCATGTTGGGTACCCTTGGTTTCTGGTTGTGCATCTGGGTGGATGTGCCATTCACAAATAGATGTAACAGTAGAAATGAGCTCTGTAGGAGGAAGACCAGATCGTGAATTCTGTTCTGTCTTTATTCCTCCCATGCACATCCTTTCTCTCTCTAGTATGTTCCTATCTTCTCCAAAGTGTTCTTAAAAAATGGCCATTTCTTCTGTAAATGGCCGTTCCCTTGACCCGTCAAGGCTGTCTGTGAAACCATAGGCACAACACACTCAGTTCTTTGTTCATGTTGTTCCCTGCATAGGGCACAGCTCCCCTCCCCCAGTCTGTCTGTTAAAATCCTATACAGTTTTTCAGTGCTCAGCTCAAAACCTACCTCTTTCACAAAGCCTCTTCACTTTTCATTTCCCTTAGATGCCTGTCTCTGAACCCCTTAAGTGTGTACAATTTGTTTCATCCCATTTAACTCCTAAGTAGATCTTATGCCATTTTATATGTTTTTCTGTGGTCATTGTTGTCACCAGGTTGTTACAATAATTTCTTCTAGTTATTAGATGTACAGTTGATCCTTGAATGATGCAGGGGTGCTGACACCCCCCAAACTTGCACAATCAAAAACTCACAAGTAACTTGATTCTCCCAGAGCTAAACTACTAATAGCCTACTGTTGGCAGGAGGCCTTACTGATAACAAATGGTCGATTAGCCCATATTTGTTATGTTGTATGTATTATATACTGGATTCCTACAATAAAGTAAGCTAGGGAAAAACCTTCATTAAGAAAAACATAGGAGAAAACACATGTACGGTACCGTACCGTATTTGTTGAGATATCCTTGCATGAGTGGACTGCCCAGTTCAAACCCATGTTGTTCAAGGGTCACGTATAATAATAGTAAGATACTTACTCTGGGCCATTATTTTACTTAGTTTCTGTGCAGCTTTGTGAGGTAGATGTTTGTATCCACCTCATAGGATAGAAACCCAAGGTATTAGTTACAGTGCTAAAAAGTGGCAGTGTTGAAACCTAAACCCGCGCTCTAAATTTGTGGTCCTAATAAGCTGTTTGAGGCCAAACAGATGATATAAAAGACATCTTCATTCTCTGTTTTCATCCACTGATTCAACAAATACTTTCTGAGTGCCCACTACATGTGAGATATGAGTCTAGGACTTAGAAATAAATCAGTGTGTAAATCAGATGAGAATTCCTGCTCTTGTACAATTTATTTTTCTGTAAGGCAAATAACAACAAAATACATAGTTAAGGAACCCAGTAGGTTAATAGTTAATACAAGTTTGGAGAAAACTGAGTGGGGAAGGGGATAAGGGATGTGAGCGTGTGGTGGTGGTGTTAGATTTTAAACTGAGTTGCCAGGCAGGGGCTCACTGAGGACAGGGGGGCATGTACGTGTAGATCTGAAGGAGCAGGAATAAGCGTATGGCTCACTAGGGGAAGAAGATTCCAGATAGACACACAGCAGGCTCGGAGATCCCTAGGGTAGCTTGACACGTTTGAGGAAAGCAAAAAGGGCAAAACGGTGAGTGGAGTCAGAGAGACGGGTGGTAAGATGTAGAGGCAGATGAAGGAGGGGCTATATTCAGTAGGGCTTTTCCTGCAGTGAGATGGGAAGTCATTGAGGGATTTTGAGAGAGCAGATCTGACTTAAATTTTGCTGGCAGGTCTTGTGCTGCTGACACTGAAATAGACTGCAGAGAGGTAGGAGTGGAAGAGAGGCCATGTAGAATCTGTTTCGCAGTTATCACGATGAGAAGGATGGCAGCTTGACCAAAATGGTGGCTGTGGAGGGTTTTGCAGTGTGTCTAATTCTGGATATATAGCATTTTGAAGGGGAACCAACGTTTTTAACCTGCTCAACTGAAAAGATACAGTGAGTTACTGTTAACTAAGATGGGGAGGACTGGAGGGTTGGTTTGTTTCAAGTTAAATTGAGATGCCAGTTGTGTCCACATGGTGATGTTGAGTAGGCAGTGAGATGTGTATCTGTGGAATTGAGGAGAAAGTGCTGAGCCAGAGATATGAATCTGGGTCTTTATTTATGTATGCAAAGATTTATTTATTTTAGAGAGAGAGAGTGCATGAGTGGGGGAAACTCGGGGAGAGGGAGAACATGTCCCATTGAGCACAGAGCCTAATGCGGGACTCCATCTCATGACTCTGAGATCATGACCTGAGCCAAAATCAAGAGTCAGACACTTAATCAGTTGGGCCACCCAGCTGCCCTTGGGTCTTTATTTAAATTCTTGAGATTGTATGAATTCTCCAAGGGAGTGAGTACATCTAAAGAACAGAAGTCCAGAAAGTGAGCTCTGGGGTCCTCCAATTTTAAGAGGTCAGAGATATGAGGGAAAACCAGTAATGGCCGCCAAGAAGGAGCATGAGTGAGAGAAGAGAAAAATAAGCAGAGTGGGTGGTCCTGGAAGACACCCCGAAATGTCTTAAGGAGAGAGTGATCAGTTGACTCAAATGCTAAGGGCAAGTGCACTCTGAAGAAGGTCGAAGATTGACCACTGAGGTGAGCAGTGTGAGCTGGAGGTCCCTGGTCCTGTAGCCCCTAATGCCAGATATCATCACCAGTGAATCCGTTGCTTACTAGGTGGCCAGTGTGGTCACAGTTTAGAGTTAGGCTGTTGTGCACAGTCACACAGGAATAAATTCACAGGAATTTAAATTCCTTGAGAATTTAAAATTTAGTTGGGGAGATCAGTTATATAAACAGAAAGATAAATAATTATAGAGGTCATTGTCTTCTCAGTGCCAAATGAGTGGTGTGTGTAGGCAACAAAGTATTGTAGGATTTTAGGAGTTCGGGAAGTTTGTCCAATGCGTCTGTGCTTGTTGAGGGTTTCATGAGGGAAGTGAAACTGGAAATCAGAGGTGAGGGAATGGTGAGCTTTCAGCAGAGAGGGGGAGGAAGGCAGGATGTAAATAAGGGTTAAGGTGGGCGTTCATGTGACAGGTGAATTAGGAAATAATTTTCCAGGGAGGAATTATTGATTTTCAGGGGGTATCAAACTGATTCTTTGTAATATGACAATTTTTCAGGTAGATTAGTTGAGGTAGATAGCTAGAAAAACAAAAATGAGTGAAAGTGAGTAAAAAATGTTCAGAAATAAAAAGCATGCACAGACTTATTTGAAAATACTTCCCTATGACAGCTGATATGATACCCTGAAATAAGATTTCATTTTTAATGAAATAATTGTTTTTCTCAAAGGCCTAATACCATTTAATATGGTGCATGAGGCAGTGTTTTCAGAATTACTGTATCCAAGGCTTGTTAAAGATTGATAGTGGCAGGAAACCCCATGGCTTCTTGGTTTAGGTTAACCTCCATTCTTTTCGCAGGCTTTTATTTTACTCAGAAAGAAGATAACTTACATTGGAGATGGCAGGAAACTTAAAACCATATACAAGATCATCTGGAAAATATAAAAACAGTGTTTGTGGCAAACTCTAAAATACATGTGAAAGCTCTCTATACATAAATCAGTGGCAAAAAGTGGTAAATTAAAAAATTCACTTGAAAAATTCCCTATCATGGGAAATAATGATAGCTGTACTATGTTGCCCTTTGTGAGTTTGTAATAAATATATGACAACTATGGCTGAAGTATTTAGGTACTTAAAAAAATCCTAGCAGAGGTTAAATTTCTAACATTCTAATTTTGGCATATTTTCTTTTGGTATTGATCCTGGAAAGATGATTCTTGGCTATATATAAAAAACAAAAATAGTTGTCCAGAAAAACACTGATTTTTTAAAATTGAATTTTCAGTGAATCATGCACACACACACACACACATTTCATTTATTTATTTGAGAGAGAGAATGAGAGAGAGAGTATGAGAGAGGAGAGGGTCAGAGGGAGAAGCAGACTCCCCGCTGAGCAGGGAGCCCAATGTGGGACTCGATCCTGGGACTCCAGAATTGTGACCTGAGCTGAAGGTAGTCACCCAACCGACTGAGCCACCCAGGCGCCCTTTTTAAAAAAAAATTTTTTTTTTTTTAGATTTTATTTATATATTTGAGAGAGAGAGAATGAGAGAGAGAGGGTGAATCATGCTTCTAAATTATATGGATTTTTATGAACAAATCAGAGTCTAGCTATCTTTTTAAAACTTGGGAAAAATTGGAATGGTCTAAAAACTTTTTTTTTTTTCTTACAAATATGGGTAGATAGAAACACATTGAAATTTTGATTCTTTTTTTTAGCTTCCTATTCACTCCTCATTTTGGGGGATAATTGAAGGCTTTGGATTATTACTATGTTTGTTTAATATGTTTTCTGATAAATTGATCATCATCATCTAGAAATATATTATCAACCCTGACACCCTTTGAAAATGATCACTTTAATGGCATTGTAGTGCATAAATTATGACCATTACATTCTAATTTTAACAGGTATGTTCATTTTATTTTATGTAATTAAAGACATTTTCTTTTTCATTTCCTTTCTAGAGACTGTCATGGAGTTCCTTGAGAAACTATCAGACAAACTTTCTGAAAGGTTAGTTTTTATTCTACTCTTTAGAGTGTGTATCATGTAGTTCTTTTTAAAAAGACTCGATTTATAAAAGATTAGGAGGTGACCTATTAAGAATGTAAGTATGCGAATATCCGGTCAGATCTGTGGACTAGTTAGCAGGAAATTGGATTAACTGTGAGGAATACTTAGAAAGCGCATAGCTGTCTTCCTAAGGTGACAATCTTGAAAACATAGGCTGTCCCCTCTGATGAACTAGTTCATTGTCTTAGGAACCCATCATTGATGTGTAATTAGAAAATTTTTTCCAAGCCTTTTTGAAGCTATACGTTTTCAGCTTGTACCACCAGTTTTATAACAAGTTCATAAATAGTGTTTCTCTTCTTTTGGCCTAAATATTAGTAGCTGCTGGATGTGGTGAATTGATCTGTGGTGGATCTTTAGAACGATATGCTTCCACTTTCGTAGTTCCCTGTAGTGAGGCCCTTTGTGGTCTTCCTGCCTTGCCGTCTTTGATAGAGTCACTTGTCCTTTGCTGAGAGGCCACACTCCAGCAGTCTTCAGACACCTAGGATTCCAAGAAGGGGCATGTCGTGGTTGTCTCATAATGCTATTGAACATTTCCTTTGCCTTCTTGGCTATACCAACATGTTAATTTTCAGCTCAGATCTCCATTTTCTGTTACTATAAACTCATGCCTTAGAACCCAGTCCTCTCTAATTTGGATTATAATTATAAATTCTAAACTTTTCTTTTAATCTAGGGAACCATTGTGGCTTTGATTTAATGAAGGCAGTGTTAAGTAAGCAGTTAGTTGAGAATTTTCTCTGCTTTATTTGTTAAGTGGTAGTATTCTTTCTTCCCTTGTATGTAACTATGGATTATATTTTGAGCAAACATATCTTCAGGTTTTTACAGTTATATATATGAGTTAATTCTAACAGAAACTTCACATTCTGTAGATATTACGCACAACTCAACTAGAGTTTTTCTGTAGGGGAGAAAGTATTAATAGTAACCTTAAATATAATCTCTGTTCATATTTTTGAATAAAAGGTAATTTGTTGGTCTCTTACCTTTTTAATGTATAGAAAAGAGCAGTGACTTAAAGTTTGCTAACCTTTACATGTATCTGTAACATTGCTAATTTTTCCAAGCTTTAATACTTTCAAATCCTATGTCTATCTACTAGGATATTTTCTAAGGTAGAAATTGTGGTAATTTACTAATGATATATTGCTGTTCCTTCTAACACAGATAAAATTTGGTTACATTTGGTTATAAAACTGGTTACATTTGCACTACAAATTACTTCCAGTTTTATCATGAATACTAGAAATTTACATAAGAAAGCTAGTTTTTAAAAAAATTATTTAAATTCAATTAATTAACATACAGTGTACTAGGAATTTCAGAGGTGAGTTTAGTGATTCATCGGTTGCATATAACACCCAGTGCTCATTATATCAAGTGCCCTCCTTAATGCCCATCATCTAGTTACCCCATGCCCCCAGAAAACTAGTTCTTTAATAACGTAAATATTAAAATTTTGTCCTAACAATGAATGATAAACCTGTTTTACAGAACTGTAAAAGACTTTGAGATGATACGAGGGATGAAAATGAAACTAAATCCGCAAAATTCTGTAAGTGATGATTTTGGAACATTTTTGATGTAATATAAATAGTCTGTCAGCTGAAGTTCTTATCTTTTGACTCTAGAAGTTTCTTATGATGTGCTAAAGGTGTGTATAATCTTGTTTCTGATCCCTGGTCTTGGTTCTGATCCTTGGGTTTGGTGAACGAAGTATTGAAATACTTGATCCATATGTCTGAGTTTGACATTTCCAGGAAATGCAGTATTTTTTGTTGGTTATTTGACATAATACTCACTTATGCTCATATGTATATACACACTTATAAATGTATATTAACAACATATATTGATATATACTCATGCAAAGTCTGTTTCCATTATACTGTAAGTGGGCTTCTCTGTTTGAAGCAGGCTCAGTGGAGGATTGAACTGGCAGGTGGCAATTTAACCATCACTGTTAACATTGCAGTTTACTTTCTTATTTGCTAATTTATGGAGCTCAGTTTAATCCATGTTGACCTCAAAGTATACCCCATCTTAACACACGAGCCCTCCATGAGACCTGCTATATCTCTAGCCCCATAATCCTTGTTTCAGCAAGCCCCTCAGATTATTTATTACCCCCCCCACCTTAAATTACTAAATCCTATAGATTCTACCTCCAATTCTTGCCTCTCCATGCCCATTGCCACAGCCCTGGTTGAGGTCATTGTTACTTCTCACCCAGATTATAGTTGTAGTTGCCAAACTGGTTTTCTAGCCTTCTGTTCTGGCTCTGGTTTGGACTGCTTAGCAACACGCCTAGTTCAGTGTTAGACATAGGGTAGGTACTCAGCACTTACTAGAAATATGAATGAATGAACAAACGAACGAATAAATGAATGACTTGCTATCAGAGGGATTTTTCCAAAAAGCAGATCTGATCTTGTCACTCTGTTTAAGATTTTTCAATGGCTTGCTGTAATTCTCAGATTTACCTTCCTATTTCTTAGCTTTCCCACCAAGCCTTTCCTAATTTTGCTTCTACCTGCTTCTCTAGCCTTATCTTCTGCTGCCCCTTTAAGCTAAGTTAGTGTCCCTAGTTCCCTACTAATAATATCTGTGTGATGCTCCTGTGCTTTTTTCACTTACTTACTGCTTTGCTTGACCTTGCTTTCCTTTTTTTTGTTTTTCAATTCTGACAATCTCCTTTCTTCTGTTTTTAAATTTTCTATTCACAGTATTTATGTGCCAGCACTATGGTAGGTAGCTTGCTGTCATTCACAAACACCGTACACAGGAATGCCTTTCCCCCTCCCTCATCTGGTTGCAGTGTGCCCGGTCTTCCAAACTCAGCTCCAGCTTTGCCTCCTCCCAACATTTCCTGACCTTCCGCTGTGATTTAAATACCCTTCTCATGGGCTCTGTTTCACACAGTGCAATGTCAGGCACGTGACTACTGTACTCTGGATGTGGAGTCACTTGTCTCTCTACTGCCTAGACCATTGTCAGCTCCTTGGTACAGGGATCCGGTCTTCCTGGGTTTTGTTTTCCTAGAGCCTGCACTCTCTGGTATGTAGCAGATAGTAAGTGGTCATCTGTTGGAGGAAATGTGTCCCAGGAGCTGACCACTTGGGGGCTAGAGTTTCGGGGATGCTGGGAGAAGGAAAGTCAGCCTGTATATGTCTTATGTTGGCTGCATTCCTTGGTAACGGCATGATCGTGGAACATGAGAATGAACACCTTGTTATTCAAGGAGATAATGTCTGAGCTGAAAATTTAAAGAATAAGTCAAAGGATAGAAGGCAGCATTCCTGGAGCTCTTACCCAGTGCCAGGTCTTCTGTTAATAGTCGAAGTGCATCAAGAAGTGCCGTTAGTGAGGCACTACTGTGTGCCCGACAGCGTTCAGGCTGCCAGGATGTAATAGGAAAAATGCGAGCAAGGTTCCTGTCCTCAAAAAGCTTACATTCTAGGGGAGGCAGATGGATAGTAAATACATCAAAGAAAGAAATATGTGCCATGTTGTATGGTGATAAGGGTAACAGGGGAAAATAATGCAGAAAGAAGGGAATGGCCGTTGCTGTTCTCTAGGGATCGGTCAGGGAAGACTTGTTACGTGAGGAGACCCTTGAGCAGAGACTGGAAGAGACGATGCAGTGCCCCGCAACAGTGATGCAGGGCACAGCGTTCTCCTCAGAGACAGCAGCTGCCTGGTGCGGTCACGCCACCGTGAGGAGACCAGTATGGCCATGGTGGAGCCAGGGAGGGCAGGAGCGGCAGGAGCTGGGCTCAGGGTACAGAGGGAGAGATCAGGTCATGTAGATAGAAAACGAGAAAGCATTGGTGAGCAGAAAGAACTTGTCCACACGGTACAATAGTGTGGATTGCACACTTGAACCCAGGCATTCTGACTTCACAGCCTGGGCTGTTAGTTACTCCTGTCACCTGGACAGTTTGTGGGAAAAAAGATCATGCACAGATTCAAGCTTTTCTTCCCTTCAGTATTCTGTACCAGTTGTCAAAACCAGCTGTTGTGACAGTGCTTCTTTATGACATATTTTCTTTGCCAAGATTAGAGGTAATTCTCCCTTCGTTACACTTGAAATTGTTGCTTTCATTCTGGGATCCACCCTAAGCTTCCTGCTTAGAGTTAAAAAGAGCTCTAATCTTACCGTTAGGACCCTAATCTTACCTGCAGTATGTATTATGGATTGATACATGGGTTGCATTTTGGGAAAAATTTCAGTGTGGCTGTTTCACTTTTTTTTTTTTTTAACTTTATAGAATCATTTACCATCTTGGACTTCTGATGTTATTAAAATGCTGACCATATTTTCTCAGTGCTCTTATTCACTTCAGATCTGGATTTTTCCAAAGTTATTACATGTCCATCATCTTGTAAAACTTGATCTTCATTCAACAGACCAGGGGTGTTTAGGCCCTCCTTGTACTACACAAATGATATGGTGCCTTTATTTGAAGTGTCCATCATCTCAAACATAGATAAAATATTAGAGTGATCCATAAAGAGAGGAAAACTGTTATTTTGGCAATTCTCAGTCATTCCAATGTAGATATTAAATACTGTCTTGGTTTTTCTGGGCGGAAAAAGAACAGGGCACTGGTGAGATAATTCAGCAACTCCATAATCTATTTTTCCAAATAATTCCTGGCCTACATCTCCCTGCTGCTGCTCACCTGCATTGCTCCTGATTTAATCTATTAACGTTGACTTTTATGTTTATATTTTACATTATTTACCTTTTTCCCAAATTCCCCAAATTTATTTGTACCTTGGTACCCATTGATTACAGGAGAGTCAAAATAAAGAGTTGAGTATTTCATGAAGTTTCAGGGTTTTTATAAAACTCTTCTGATATTATAACAGGTTTACATTTATGAGCTGGCTTAATTTTTGATAAATATTGTGAAGTAGTCAATAACTTTCATCACAATGAATTTTTCCATTGTAGGAATTAATGCCTTGGGATCCCCCCTACTACAGTGGTGTGATTCGTGCAGAAAGGTAAGTTTTTTTTTTTTCTTTTTTGATAAATCCTCATCTATGAGAAGGAGGAGAAAAACTAATATTTACTGAACACCTTGCACATTAATTATGCAACTACTGTCCTCACTCAGTTGCCCACATCATAAGCCTATATGCTCTCAAGTCCAGGCCTGGTGCTGGCTTGGTCCACATTTGCCCACATGTTTTTGATCTGGATTAAACCTGTACCTCAGTCATAGGATCATGCTGTTCCCCTCCCCCAGAACCTTTTCTTCTATGACCCATGCCATTTAAAACTTTTCAGTATCTCCCTGGGGGGTCTGGAATCTGGCTTCTCCTCTGTGTAGCTTCCAGGTTTCCTTACTAGACTGAGGGTTTTGGGGGCTGGGACTTTGCTAGAGCCCTGGTTGTCCCTTGTTTCTGGTCCAGGGTGGGTGCTCAGCAAATATATGTTGAATCAGTGAAGGAATAAAGTAGTCCTTGGCATGGGGCTGTGTGATTTTCTTGCTTCCTCATTTTTATTTGAACATATTGTGGACACTTTCTTGGCACATCTGGAAGGATTATGTGAAATAAAGATTTAGGACCGTTAGCTTGATGTGAGTACTCTTTTAGCTTCCATATTCGCTTGTGTTTATTCTATAATGGCTAACTAATAGGCATGCTTTTTCCCCTAAATGTGCCCTATTTCTGTCATTTTTATATTTGCATGTAAACCCAAGAAATATGAACACCTGTTCAAAGTGAACACATGTAGAAATATTGATGCCCCAAGTAATTTTACATACACAAAAGGATTAAAAAAGAAATCTCTGAATCTTACCCTTCAACAGATTTTTTTTCTTGTTTCAACAGATTTTTAACATTTTTCTCATACACTTCCTTTTTGAGCTCCTCAGCTTTAATCCAGAGAGTTAAGATTGATTTAGGTAATGGAAGAAAATAAAAGCTTTGTGCCTTTTCCTCATTAAAGCTGTTGGCACATATCATGATAATAATATGGTTATTTGATTGGTATTTAACTTTCAAGTCTTACTGCTACTATGCAATATTCAGGCATCAGCATAGTGAAGGGTAGCAAATACCTTACTAAAGTTAAACTTTTTATTTATTTTAATGATTTTTTAAAAAATATTTGTTATAAAAGCAGAAAACAGTAACTTTTGGTGTTCTTTTCTGCATCACTGGGAGGACGTGCCCTGAGATCAGTGTGTTGAAGAGCTTACCCACTTAATATTCATTCATTTTCTTCTCTTTGCCTTCTCTGTGACATCTATGTTTCTTAGACTAATTTTACTCACAAAGCATATTGTCTCATGATACTTTTTCAGCTACTCTTTTTATATGTTTAGTACAAATTTGGCGTGAGCCACCTTCTCTGTTACTCAAAATCTGTAATCACTTGATTATGATAAACAGTGAATTTTTAGACTATATTAGAGCTTAATATAATTATTTCACAAATGTGTTTTTATGGCTGTAGAACTTCGGGCTTTGCTCCCTGTCTTTGCATAAAATATACAATTTCTCTTTTCAAATTTTTCCCAAGACAGATTTGGCTTGGTTGCTTGGCCAACCAAGGTATAGCATAAAGGAAAACTATTTTTTTTTTTTTATCAATGCCTTCCATATCAAAAAAGTTTTAAAAAACTTTTGACATTGGAAAGTAATGTAAAATAAATGTATTTGTTTCTTTCTGACTTTTGCTACTGTGATTTTTTTAATGTGGTATTCCTGTTTCATGCCACCCCCCCCCCCGATGATTTTAGTGAATACCTTGGACTTATATTTAAGTGATATTTTTATCATTTAGCTTTATTCTTTAAGTGTAGGATGCCCAAATGGTGGCTCTGTGGAAATGACATAGTATCTGAGGACTTGTAGAGCTATGCTCAATTGTAAAGTATAAGCATTAATTAGGAGTATGAGATCCCTGAGAAGTCTGATAGTAAACTTAAATAAGACACTGAATAAGGATAGTGATGTTCTCATCTTCATTTCTACCAAAAGTACAGTACTGCAAAGTCAGTGTTGCTGACATACTCTGGAATCAGTACTTAGTACTTGTGCCCCCAGGTAGGTTGGGAGTTCTGTCTCCTGTTAGCCACAGGAACAGGGTATCACTACCCACATGGGCCATTGGAGAGAGTGGAAACACCTGAGGTGTCATGGCTGTGTGGTCTGGAACACGTTCCTTGACATCTGGCGGGGGCCTGGATGCGTCCCTGCTCCACCACTAATGAGCTGCACATGACCTTTGGAAAGTTACTTGTCCTCTCAAACCTCAGCAAAGGTATCTATTAAAATGGGAGTTGTAATAGTCCCTGCTTCATAGGTCAGGACTAAATGAGTTAATGTTGGTATTAATAGTACTTAAGTAATACTATTATATGGAATTGGTCTTTTCTCAACACTGTTCTAAAGGATGAACTACTCTAAGAGATGCTTTTTAAGTGTTCTCGAAAATCTTTTGAAGGAGTGATCACTTGTCCCTGAAGGCTTCTCTAAGAAAACACTCATCTAAAGTGTAATGAACATATCGAATTAGTTGTTGAATGCTCGTCAGAGGAGCTTTTAATGGTGGAACAAGAACACGAGGACAGGGAGGTCCACCTTGCCTGTGCTTCCCAGAGCATCACTGTGTCCCAGGGGGAGGAAGCTGTGTCTGGCTGGCAGGACAGCTCTCTTTTGGTCCCTCTCCTCTTAAAGGTCATGGAATAGTTACTGCCTTCAAAATAGAATTGGAGCCGTCATTCGTGGCTTCTAGGATCTGGTCACAGCCCACTTGTCTTTACCACTGTGTACATGCACCCCCCGTTATTCGTGGGGTCTGGTCTGCCCTTCTGGTCTTTCCTACCATGCCTCTTCCTTTGCAGTTTTCCTCAGCCAGACTAAACTGTCTGTCCCAAGTCAGATCCCTTTCTGCCTCATGCGGAGCCCGTGTCTGGCGGCTGCTAGCATTGCACTTGCCTTTCTTTGCTATCTTACCTGTAAAGTTTCGCCAGGAGTCCACGAAATGTCCAGGTCTGCCACAGCCGCTATAGATCCTGCCAATCCCATGCTTACAGCCTACAAAGTGGCACCCTGGATCTGCTATGTTCTTTTAGTGTCCTACCTTAAACGTGTCTTGTCAACCATAGCTTAAAGCTCTTGAGAATAACGTGTGTCTTATTTCTTCTGTTTGCAGTAAAATGTGGCATGTACACTCTGGACCTCAGTAAATACGTATTAGTTGATAGCTATTGTTCAAGACTGTCTAAACCAGTAATTGGAAGTCCTTATGAAAAGCAATCCAGTGTTACATTTTTTTTTTTTTTTGCAAAGAAGAATATCATATTTTTGTGAATGGCCCTTTTCATCTCTCAGATTTATTGAAAGCAGTGTGAACCTCAGGAGGCCCTCAGAATGCTCATTTGTTGACAGAGGCTCCTACCAGGCTCATTGGTTCTTAGAGTTAAGAAATCACCAGCTATTCCAGGAACACAACATAACCTGCCTGGTATCCACCAGGGGCTTTAGTCAATTTGCTTCAGGTTCCAATACTAGGTCACTTGTTTGGCTATTAACTCAGTAAAAGAACCAAGAAAAGGGATACGGAAATGCTTCAGATGGGATTGTACGAATTGGGGGTTTTAAACATCTGTTTTAAGTAGCTTAAAAGGCAAATGATTGAGTTTTGGTTTGAGGTTTCAATAATCTTGATTGACAAGAGTTGGCCAAGAAGCACAGGTAATGGATGAGAAAAGAAAGCAAAAATATAATAATTTGAGTTGAGGTTAGAAGAAGGGAACAAACTGAAGACTGCTAAATCCTTGTTAAATTCCTCTGCTTTCAAGTAAAGACTTAAATGTGTGGTTTGACACGAAACAAAAAATAGAAGGGGCTTTCCTTGATTTGAGTTTTTCTTCAAGTTCACCCCAGGGATTCTTTTTCTGCTTTTATGTTCAGATTCATTTTAAGTTTCTTATATGTTTGCCTAAAGAAAAGAAAGAACCTATTAGAAGTAAGATAAGAGATTAATGTGTTTTAAAACCATCAAAGGTTGATCCTGGGATATAGTGGCATGAGTGACCTACAGACATCTTAAAGAGCACAGAAAAATCTTCGTTTTTTTTTTTTTTTCTTTCAAGTTTTAGTGTTGGAGTCCTCATGGGAGAGGAAAAGTAATTCTTTAAATTATGACAAATATATATGCAGTCATTTTATTTAAAATTAAATGTGATTTTTGAATAACCAGTCCATTTGTGTGGCTCGAAAAGTCAAAACAACATTAAAAAGGACTCATCAAGAAATTTTGATGTCACCCCTGTCCCCTTAGAGGTAATCATTTTTAAAGTTGTTTAATGTGTCCTGGCAGTGTTTGATTTTGATTTTTTAAAAAAGATTTTATTTTTATTATTTATTTGACAGAGAGAGAGAGAGAGAGAGAGAGATCACAAATAGGCAGAGACGCAGGCAGAGAGCTGCTAAGCAGAGAGCCCCATGCGAGTCTTGATCCTAGGACCCTAAGATCATGACCTGAGCCAAAGGCAGAGGCTTAACCCACTGAGGCACCCAGGTGCCTCACTGATTTTGATTTTTAATGCTCGATGACTTTATCTCTTTTCTGCCAATAGTGAGTATCAGTGAATCATACTTCACTACTTTTGGTGCTATTTTATATAAGGACATTATTGGGAATGGGAATTCAGTATGTTTATTCCTTGCTAAGGTATATTCTCAAAAGTTCAAGAACATTCACATAATGAGATAGGACTGTTTTATGTTTTAAACTCTTCAGTAAACCCTGGATTTTCAAGGACAGATGACATGGGGGTGTTTCAAGATAATAAAGACTTACCTGATGTGTGAAATTGTGTAGTTTATTGGCTAGTGGATGTGCAGTGAGCTGGGTGCTTTCAGTGTTTAAAACAAGAACCTTTATTATGAAAACTTTCAAAATAAGCAAAATATAAGGAATTACGTCGGTAACCCCCATATATTCATCTTCCAGACTTAGTAACTATCAAAACTGTGCTGGATTTGCTTTATTTATATCTGTTTTCTCTTTTCCTTCTCCCTTTTCTTCCTTCTTTTTACTAAAGTAAACCCTAGACCTCATGGCCTTTCACTGGGACATTCTGTTATGGATCTCTAAGGAATGTGGATATTTTCTTACATCATCACAACCCCAGCATGACCCAAGAAGTTTCACAGCAATCCATTGGCATCCTCTAGTACTCAGTCCCTATTTACATGTCCTTGATGGTATCAGGTCCATTTTTCTCCCATGCAGCGTGTTGGAACCAGCATGGGCTGCACATCTCATTTGGTTTTTCTGTCTCCCAAGTCTCTAACTCCAGAGCAGGTCTGCACACCTGCACACCTCATACCCTCACCCCACCTTCTTCATGTTCCTGTCTGGTTGCAGACAGCAGGCTACTGGTTCTACAGATTTCCCCAAACTTCTGGATTGATGTGATTGCTTTCTTGTGGTGTCATTTTGCTGCTTCCCCCAATCTGGATGCTATGCCCCACCCCCTGTTATTTTTGGTTGTTTTGTCTTACTGTTGCACTTCAGGTATGACTAACTTTACATGTTGATATACTTAGGAAGCTGAATGAGAGCCCCATTACAAGTAGAGTTCTTGCTGCTGTCCTAAGATTTGGTGCCAGTCTCTGTGGTGGGGTTCTGTCACGTGGGTCATCCTTTCTCCCTTACATCAGGTGTATTGGGTCACCAGCCCATGTTTCTAGGGTGATGATAGAATCGTACTATGTTTGTGAACTTCAGTTTTGACTCATCCTAACTGAAGCTGCCAGTGAACTAGGTGGCTAATCTGCACCATTAAGGAACACGGTTCTCTGATTGCTAGGAAGTTTGGCCAGAGAAGATTTCCTGCCATTAGCCTCAGAAGGCAACGTAGAAACAACCAAACTGGCAACTTTTTCTGATTCTTTATAAAACAGAGAGAGTAAAAGATCTTCTTTATTGTCAGCGCAATCTAATTACCTGAAAGGTAAACGGGTTTTAGTATCATTCACTTCCTTTACACCTTACCTTGGTTTAGCCGGACGAAACAGTGGCTCTCCCTGTGGCTTTAAAGACTAAACGTTTAAAAATACAGAATGGGAGAAGATATTTGCAAATGACATATCAGATAAAGGGCTAGTGTCCAAAATCTATAAAGAACTTAGCAAACTCAACACCCAAAGAACAAATAATCCAATCAAGAAATGGGCAGAGGACATGAACAGACATTTCTGCAAAGAAGACATCCAGATGGCCAACAGACACATGAAAAAGTGCTCCATATCACTCGGCATCAGGGAAATAAAAATCAAAACCACCATGAGATATCACCTCACACCAGTCAGAATGGCTAAAATTAACAAGTCAGGAAATGACAGATGCTGGCGAGGATGCGGAGAAAGGGGAACCCTCCTACACTGTTGGTGGGAATGCAAGCTGGTGCAACCACTATGGAAAACAGCATGGAGGTTCCTCAAAATGTTGAAAATAGAACTACCCTATGACCCTGCAATTGCACTGCTGGGTATTTACCCTAAAGATACAAACGTAGTGATCCGAAGGGGCACATGCACCCGAATGTTTATAGCAGCAATGTCTACAATAGCCAAACTATGGAAAGAACCTAGATGTCCATCTACAGACGAATGGATAAAGAAGATGTGGTATATATACACAATGGAATACTATGCAGCCATCAAAAGAAATGAAATCTTGCCATTTGCGACGACGTGGATGGAACTAGAGGGTATCATGCTTAGCGAAATAAGTCAATCGGAGAAAGACAACTATCATATGATCTCCCTGATATGAGGGAGAGGAGATGCAACATGGGGGGTTAAGGGTGTAGGAGAAGAATAAATGAAACAAGATGGGATTGGGAGGGAGACAAACCATAAGTGACCCTTAATCTCACAAAACAAACTGAGGGTTGATGGGGGGAGGGGGGGTGGGAGACGGGGGGTGGGGTTATGGATATTGGGGAGGGTATGTGCTATGGTGAATGCTGTGAAGTGTGTAAACCTGGCGATTCGCAGACCTATACCCCTGGGGATAAAAATATATGTTTATAAAGCTGTAAAAAAAAAAAAAAGAAAGAAAGAAAGGATGAATACCCAAGTTTTGTAGCAACATGGACGGGGCTGGAAGAGATTATGCTGAGTGAAGTAAGTCAAGCAGAGAGAGTCAATTATCATATGGTTTCACTTATTTGTGGAGCATAACAAATAGCATGGAGGACAAGGGGAGATGGAGAGGAGAAGGGAGTTGAGGGAAATTGGAAGGGGAGGTGAACCATGAGAGACTATGGACTCTGAAAAACGATCTGAGAATTTTGAAGGGGTGGGGGGTGAGAGGTTGGGGTCATCAGGTGGTGGGTATTGTAGAGGGCACGGATTGCATGGAGCACTGGGTGTGGTGCAAAAATAATGAATACTGTTATGCTGAAAAAATAAAAAAATTAAAAAAAAAATACCATCCAACTCTCACATTAAAGTCATGCTTAGTCAGTCACTCCTGATGCCAAAAACATTCTATTTCATTTTCTCCTGGTAAAGTTAGAAATGGTTGCCCCGACAGCATTTCCCCTGCTCTGTCCTGTTCAGCGTGCAGTCTCCCTAGCCCGCGCATGCCCTCTGGCCAGCAGGCTGGTTCCCGCCGCCTTTGCCATTTGGTGCAAATGTTCTCTCATGCCCACTTTCATTTAACCTCCTGAGTAGCACAGGCAAAGACTGAAGCTCTGGTTACCTGCAGTTTCAGCCCGGATTCACTAACTATACTCGTGTTTTTATGTTTTCACTAAGTTCAATGCCAAGATGTGTTTAGAAATAGTGTCCAAGTTTAATCCCAGGTGCATCAGAGGTTGAAATATAAGTCTGACTCATGGATTGTGCTTCGTAAGTACAGTAACACATTGACTTTTTTTTTTTAAAGACTTCAAATTACAACAAAGAATTCTTCAGTTGAAAATCTCTGACTAACATTTCTCTGCTTGTTTCAGTGATAATTAGTTTTCCTGATGGGGTTTTGAGATGTTGCTAGATTCTGTGGCTCCTAAGCAGAAAGACCTATTTTTTTTTTTTTTTTTTTTTTACCATTTTAACATGCTAATTATAATGTGTTGTAGTTCTTGGAAAACCAAGAATTGGTCAACGCATAGGTAAGCATATTTCTAAATGGAACGAATCACAGACCATCTGTTGAGTTTCATTTAGCAGCCCTGGTGAATAACAGTCATTTTCTTCCTATTTCTTTCTGAGGAAGAAGAATAAAAGGGTTCCAGACCTATCTTATTTCTGGATTCAAATCAGTGAAACGTCTTTACAATACACAGTAGTAAAAGTCTCTTGTAAAACTATAAGAGTTTGTGGTGATGAAAGGGATGGCAAGGAACAAAATCCTCCAAGTACACTTGAGTGTTACTCTCTTTCTATTGGGCTGTGGTTCTGATGGGCCGTAAGGTTTTCTGTGCTGCCTGTAGCACTTTTCTATCATTCTGGGGGTCTGGAGAGGATAGAGGAGGGATTTCTTACGTGTAGTGTCTATGCCGATAAAATAATTGTGGCTGGAGATGCCATGAGCTGGTATTCACAGGCCAACGGGTGGCGCTGGTGCTTGGCTGCCGGCCCTGGCTTGGATGGCCTCTGGCATGGGTCCTTGAGGGCCATCCTTGGTGTGATCTCACACTGTTTTGCAGGTGTCAGCTTCGAAGAATGAAGGGCAGGGGCCTGCAGGGTCAGCCTGCTGCCCCGTGATTGCTGCGTTGTAGGCACCTCAGGGTGCCTCAGATTGGGGTGGTAGTGCTGGAAGGCTTGGAGCTTTTCACATCTCTTGCAGCCTTGCTGGACCGTTTCCCATTCTGGCTGTCCTTCAAGAAGGAATTGCTTCTCACTTGTGGGAGTCACGGAGGGCGTGGAGCAGCGTGCAGGTGCTGTGATCTCTTTCTTGCTGTCTGAGGCGGCTGAGTCAGCTCTAAGGCAATCTTTGCTTGATCGAGCTTGCGTGCCCTATTTGCTTGAATGCCTGTGAGCCTTTGTTGGTGCTCTTTCTCCTCCGTTTGGAACTTCTCCCCGATCCTTATATTGTCATCCTCTCCCCTTTGGCAGGCACAGTTAGCTACAGCCTCATCTTTGCTCTTAAGCCCTTTGTGTGCTGATGCCCCTTGTCACTTACAGTGATGCTTTATGGTTACAGTGCCTGACTCTATTTTGAGGAGTTACCGGGAACATAATAGGTGATTAATGAATATTCACTGCACTGACCCAGCCTTCTTGGCAGAGTGTTGCCGTAGCCTATGCACACCCTACTTTTCTGCAGGCGCCATGCCAGCATTTTTGCATGCATTATCTGATCATCCGGGGAGCCGGGGAAGTGTTATCCCCATTTTCCTGCTTAGGAAATCAAGGCCTCCCAAAGGCAAGTAACTTTCCTGAAGCATTGAACCGGTAAGAGAGAGAGTCAGGATTTTAAGGACTCTTCTCCTAGACTGCCTTGGACTCTTTCTGCTAGACTCTTTCTCCTAGAAAGACTCTTTCTCCTAGACTGCCTTGGACTCTTACAAACCTGTCTGGGCCTCAGTTTCCTCAAATAAAATTAAGTGATCATTCGTGTTCTTCCTGGCTCACAGAATTATGTAGGGAATATGGGAGACTCGTGATGTGAAAGTGCTCTGCAAATTGGAAAGCGCTATGCAAATGTAAGATAACAGTATCCAAACCATCACGGGGAGTGCTTCATTTAGTAATTCTAACTTTCTCATGTATCATCAATCTCTTCCTTTCTATTAACTTTTTACCCTGTGCCTGCCAAGGTGCTAAGATACCTCCCATCTATTTATTTATTTATTTATTTATTTACCTATTAGAGAGAGAGAATCTTCAAGTAGACTCTGTGGCTGAGCGCAGAGCCCGATGTAGGGCTCGATCTCATGACCCATGAGATAATGACCTGAGCTGAAACCAACAGTCAGATGCTTAACCAACCAAGCCACCCAGAAGCCCCTCCTGCATCTTAAAATACAAATAATCACACCCTTGGAGAGACTGTAGTCCTTGTTTTTTTCTGCCAGACCTCCCCCAACAGTGGTCCACACTGGAAGCTTCCTCTTTCTAATGGCCGTGGTTGGAGTCTTAGCCCTGTCAATCTGTCAGGCTGGTCTTTCCAAGTTATCCAGCCGCCTGCCAGTCATACTGCTCAATAACTCATTTTAGCCCTTAACACCCCTAACCTTTGAGTCTGTGACATTGCTGACTCTTCCCTGTTTCCCAAAATTCTTTCTTCCGTACATCCCCTGACTCCCTGTTCTTCTCTTTCTCATCACCCTCTTGTTTGTTTCTCTTTTCTCTTCTCTAAATTGGCAGCCTTAGGAGTGCACTCAG